>NC_139529.1:3794176-4091676 GCF_947247035.1 Vipera ursinii | reverse complement strand
TTAGCTGCAAAGTTGTGTCCGACCCATCACGACCCTATGGACAACGTTCCTCCAGGCCTTCCTGTCCTCTACCATCTTCTGGAGTCCATTTAAGCTCACGCCTCCTGCTTCGGTGACTCCATCCAGCCACCTCATTGTCTGTCGTCCCCTTCTTCTATTGCCCTCAATCTTTCCCAGCATGAAGCTCTTCTCCAGTGAGTCCTTCCTTCTCATTAGGTGGCCAAAGGATTTGAGTTTTAGCTTCAGAATGTGGCCTTCTAAAGAGCAGTCAGGGTTGATCTCCTCTAGGACTGACCGGTTTGATCGCCTTGCAGTCCAAGGGACTCGCAGGAGTCTTCTCCAGCACCAGAGTTCAAAGGCCTCCATTCTTTGGCTCAGCCTTTCTTATAGTCCAGGGAGAATGTTACCCCAGTTGTTTTTAATAAGATAAGAAATGGCAGCAAGTGCAGAAGGAAACTTTGCCCTTCAAACTGATGGGAGAATGTGATTTATGACTGCAAATTGGAGGAGGGAACTGTGCCAGATATTACCTGTTGAAGGGAGTGGAATTCATCCATCCATGCCCTGCTGACGATTTGTTCTCATTATTATAGACTTTTTAGCGTAAACAATGCCTGGAGGTTCTTTGAAGTGTTTCATTAGTCAGAACCATGACAAAATGTTCGCAAAAAAGATTTTTTAATTATTATTATATGTTTTATTGATTTTTTTTTTAAACATAAATCACATCACAGTTGGCTAACTGTGTTTGCCGGGTTTACATTGGTAAAGAAAAATCCTTAACAATTGGTTTCTATAATCCAGAATCCACATGTTCAAACAAATGTTTCTTTCCCCCCCCCCCCAATATTCTCTCTGGTAGGTCCCCTCATCTATATTCTTAATTTTCACTTTTTAATATTTTTCCCCTGACGTGTATCTTTCTCGGTCAGTGTGTTTTGCGGAGTCAGAAAGATTTTCTGTGTATATATATATATATATATATATATATATATATATATATATATATTTAGCAATTTAAAATTTACACAAATATGAGCTGTCACCGGTGTGACTACTGCCTGTCGATGGCCTTTAGGTTAGGCTGACACAGGAAATAAAGATTTGTCCCATGTTTGGGGCCTAGCAAGGTAATCTAAAAATAGTTAACAAGCATTTGACACATATCTCCCCTTGTTTCTCAGCTAACAAAGCGAGAGAGAGCCTGTGGCTTAGAGGTGAAAACAACTGCCTAATGTGCAATCAGCCCAGGTTCGAATCTCAGAAGGGTATGGCTGACTGATGAAAACTAATAAGTTTGAAATGCATATCAGTCTCCCTTAATTCTTTGTTAGCAATTTAAAATTTACATATATATATATATATATATATATATATATATATATATATATATATATATTTTTCCCCGACCAATTTTTGACCCCTTCCTTCCTTCCTTCCTTCCTTCCTTCCTTCCTTCCTTTCTTTCTTTCTTTCTTTCTTTCTTTCTTTCTTTCTTTCTTTCTTTCTTTCTTTCTTTCTTTCTTTCTTTCTTTCTTTTCATCTTCCTTCCTTCTTCCCAGGTCCGAAAGGGGTGATCAACGACTGGAGGAGATTCAAACAGCTGGAGACGGAGCAGCGGGAGGAACAGTGTCGGGAGATGGAGAGGCTGGTCAAAAAGCTCTCCATGACCTGCCAGTCACACCTGGATGAAGAGAAGGACAAGCAGAAGCAGAAGGAGCTACAGGAGAAGCTGAACGACAAGGTAAAAACCCTCCCCGTTCACCTCGGATCCATTCCCCGACGTCGGCAGCGTTTCCGCACCAGGGTGGGGGTGGAGTTTATTTATTACAAGGGGGTCCTCGGCTTAACGACCGCAGCGGAGCCCAGCGTTTCTGTTGTTAAGCGAGACACTGGCGGTTTTGCCCCATTTCCCGCCTTTTCTCGCCACGTTTCTTCAGTGAATGGCGGCGGTTGTTAAAATTAGCCACACGGTTGCCAAGCGAATCTGGCTTCTTCCCCCATTTGGCTTTGCTTGGCGGAAGGTCGCAAAAGGGGATCACATAACCACGGGAGGCTGCGACCGTCATAAATACGAGTCCGTTGCCAAGCCTCTGAATTTTGATCAGGTGACCTATCGTGATAGTAAGGGTGAAAACCAGTTGTACGTCACTTTTTTCAGAGCCCTTGTAACTTTGAACAGTGACTAAATGAACTGTTGTGAGTTGAGGACGGCCTTAGAAATTGTGGGCACTGCATCACTGGAGGCGTTTAAGAAGAGGGTGGACAGTCGCTTGTCTGAGACGGTATAGATTCTCCTGCTTGAGCAGGGGGCTGGACTAGAAGACCTCCAAGGTCCCTTCCAGCTCCTATCCTATCCTATCCTATCCTATATTCCATTCCATTCATTTTCGATTCTGTTCTGTTCTTTCTGTATTATTATATTCTCTATTCTATTCTATTCTATTTTCTATTGTATACTATAATTCTATTCTGTTCTGTTCTAATTTCTATTCTATTCTATATTCCATTCATTTTCTATTCTGTTCTGTTCTTTATATTTTAATTAATTTAATTAATTATATTTACAATTTTTAATTTATTTTAAGTTTTTAATTTTAATTTATTGCACAGATGATTTTAATTTTATTTTTATCTTAATTTCTGTACTTATTATATGTTTTGTTCTTAGCTGCCCTGAGTCCTTCGGGAGATAGGGTGGGATATAAATCCCATTAATAAATAAATAAATAAATAAATAAATAAATATTTTCTATATTCTATTCTATTTTCTATCATATATTCTATTCTTATTGTATTGTATATCTATTCTCTTCTCTTCTATTCTATTCTATTCTATTCTATATTCCATTCCATTCCATTCATTTTCTATTCTGTTCTATTATTCTATTCTATTCTATTCTATTCTATTCTATTCTATTCTATTCTATTATTCTATTCTATTCTATATTCCATTCCATTCCATATTCTATTCTATTCTGTTCTATTCTATTCTATTCTATTCTATTCTATTCTATTCTATTCTATTCTATTCTATTCTATTCTATTCTATTCTATTCTATTCTATTCTATTCTATTCTATTCTATTCCAATCTGTATTTCTTTATTTGTAAAATTCATTAGCCACCTACCTTGTCACACAGTAACTCTGGGTGGCTTACAATATTAAAACCCCAGCCGGCAGCCACCGGTTGCTCTTGCCTGCATCTCACCCTTTTAATTGTGGCTTGAGCCATCCAACCCAGCAGGGCTATCTCTGAAAACTCTCCAGAGGCTTGTGATCCTCCCTTTCTGAAGGTGGCTGACCCGATTCTCAGCCCGATCTTGATCTTCCTCCAGGGCACCCTTGAGAAAGGTTGGCTTGGTCAGAATAGAAGAGAGTTGCTCTAGGATTCTCCGATGGTTTTCGCAAAACATCCAGTCTCGGGTTTCAGGAATTTTTATTTTTATTTATTTTAATTCCATTTATATCCCGCCCTTCCCCGAAGACTCAGGGCGGCTTACAAGCTTAGCAGTAGCCTTCATTCTATGTATATGCCTGCTTATTAGGGCTTTCACACACACCCCAAGCGGCATTATTACAAAGTCAGCTTAATTGCCCCCAACAATCTGGGTCCTCATTGAGGCAAGACTTTCGTGGAGGCAGCCAAAGGAAAAGATAGATATGCAGGAACTTGGGTATGTCTAACCTAATAAAGAGAAAACATGTTCCAGTACTTGAGCCCCCCCCCACAGAGGAGAGGAGGGGGGGGTCAACCGATCCTCCAAAGCCCCCGAAGGCAGGAGAAGAAGCAAAGAATGGAAACCGATCAAGGAGAGAAGCAACCTGGAATTAAGGAGACACTTCCTAACAGCGAGGACAATTAACCAGTGGAACTGCTGTCCACCAGAAGTTGTGGGCACTCCATCCCTGGGGGATTTTAAGAAGAGACTGGACATTCATTTGTCTGGAATGGTATAGGGTCTCCTGCATGAGCTGGGGGGTTGGACTAGAGGACCTCCAAGGTCCCTTCCGGCTCTGTTCTTCTGTATGAAAGTGTCTCCTGCACGAGCTGGGGGGTTGGATTAGAGGACCTCCAAGGTCCCTTGGGTTATGCTCCCTGATTCTTGGCTGGGTTCTTTGTCCTGTTAGCATTCCTGCTCACATCCTCCAGGCAGCAACCGGGCAGGCATCCGGGCACGATCTCTCTCCCCCCCCCGCTCCCCCCCTTGACCTCCTCCTGCCCATTAAAAGCTGTGGCCTCTTTCTTCCCCTCCCCCCAGCTGGCGCTGCACCAGGAAGCAGACGACGAGGAGTTCCTGCAGCAGTACCGCAAGCAGCGCATGGAGGAAATGCGCCGGCAGCTGCACCCCGGCCAGCAGTTCAAGCAGGTCTTCGAGATCCAGAGCGGGGAGGCCTTCCTGGAGACGGTGGACAGAGGCAACAAGAAGACGCTGGTGATGATCCACATCTACGAGGACCACCTGCCCGGGGCTGAAGCCCTGGACGGCTGCATGCTCTGTCTGGCCGCCGAGTACCCCACAGTGAAGTTCTGCCGGGTCCGCAGCTCCCTGATCGGCGCCAGCGCCCGCTTCACCAGCAACGCCTTGCCGGCCCTGCTGGTCTACAAGGGCGGGGAGCTGATCGGTAACTTCGTCCGCATCACTGACCAGCTGGGCGAGGACTTCTTCGCCGCGGACTTAGAGGCCTTCCTCCAGGAATTCAGCCTGCTGCCGGAGAAGGACGTGGTGCTCTACGCCTCCATTCGCAGCGCGGCCGCCTGCTACGGCGAAGACAGCGACTTGGAGATAGACTGAGGGGTGCCAGGGCGCCGGGGCTCCTGGTCCTCCCCCGTCCTCCGGGGGCCCCTGGCTAGTTTGTAAAGGGTAGTTGTTCACCTCGGAGCTCCCCCCCAAAAAAACCCCACCTGGCAGGTCTGGCTGCTTCTTCAGTGGGGGTCCGTGACAGTTTGCCGTGGCCAAAACTCACCACGGACAACTCGCCAGGGAGAAGAGTCGCAGCAAGATCAAAGAAACAGAACAGAATAGTTAAAAGACAGTACGTGAAATGAGGCTGGAGCCGAACCGGAAGGGAAATGGGAATGGCCCAAGTTAAAATCGTTTTTTATGGGTTTCAAATAATGAAACAGAACGGTTTCAATTGCCCTGCGGCGAGTTGTCCCACGTGCGAGTTCGCCGTGGCGAGTTTGTCCCGTTCCCCATTTGGTGTTGCCTCCGAGGCCTGCCGTGCTCCTGGGCACTGTGTAGTTTCACAAATAGGCCTTCCACTTTTTTAGTCCCGTGGGTCGTGGGTCAGCCCCACAGGTTTCCTCGGGGAGGAGGGGGGGCATCTCACCTTTTGCTTGACCTGACAGTGACGGACAGGACGTGAACATGTCTGGAACTGCTCCACCGGGTGGTGGCCGCTCCTAGCCCTGTTGCCTTTTCCCTCCCATGAAGGGTTTTTTGGGAACTGTTGGTCTTCGTCTCGCCGAATGTGGCTGTCCCGTGGCGGGGGGAGGGGGGTGTCTCCCCCCTCTCCCTCCCCACCCCCATCTTGTGCAGATTGACTGTTGAAGTTTCCTTCATGCCTAGCAGAACTTAAAAATGTTTTCTTCATGCATTAAAAGATTAAAAAACCCGAACCTTCTAATGGAGTAGTCGCTTGACCAAATCGAAGTGAGAAAAGGCCCCTCCTGGATATGGGGTGTGTGTTTGTGTGTGTGTAGGGGAGTGATGAAAGCTTTGAGAGGCAATGAAAAAACGGGAAGAAGTGCTCCCCCCCCCAAAAAAAAAGCTTTTCCTCTTGCATCAGTTGAGAGGCAGACTTGAAGCCAGAGGGAGCTCAAGATGACTCAAAACTACATTCCTGGCACATTTTAGAAGGATGTTTGGAAGTTGCTATTAGTTTATGTTTGGCTTATCATAACAGGAAAACACGCTTGGGCACGAAATGGCCCAGGCGTAAGCCTGTTCAGTGGGGTGGTGGAGGGTGGGGTGATTGGTACATCAGGTAGGGCAGAGATTGGCATCGGTTAACCCAGATAGGTTTTGTCTAGCTAGAGAACAGAATGACAGAGTGGAAAGGGACCTTGGAGGTCTCGCTTCTCATCCCAGGAGCTTCTTGGCTGTTTTCTTGCAGACGTTTCATGACCCAACTAGGGAACATCGGCAGTGCTAGAAGGGAGTTGGGTTTCTGGAGAGGAGGAGGACCGTGGGATACTTGGGGCTCTCTGAGATTGATGGTTTTCTTGCAGACGTTTCATGACTCAAGTAGGTAACTTCATCAGTGCTAGAAAGAAGTGGGTTTGCAGAGAGTAGTAGGAAGAGGAGGAGGAGGATAACTGTGGGATCCTTGGTGTTCTCTGAGCTTGGTGGCTTTCTTGCAGACATTTCATGACCCAACTAGGTAATATCATCAATGCTAGCAAGGAGGAGGAGGAGGACTGTGGGGTCCTTGGTGCCCTCTGAGCTTGGCTGTTTTCTTGCAGATGTTTCATGACCCAACTAGGGAACATCATCAGTGCTGGCGCTGCCAATGTTCCCTCGTTTGGGCCCTGAAACGTATGCCAGAAAACCCGCCAAGCTCCGAGAGCGCCAGGGATCCCTCATTTCAACCTTGAGCTACAAATCTTCTCCTTGGCGGTGTCCCTCGGCCTTGGTTCCGGCCAGCGTGCAGAGCGCAGAGCAGGCACAGGCAGCCACCACGGGCCCTTGCTGGTAGCTGCGTGGCCAGATTTCCAGCTGTGTCAAACCAGGAGAGGCTGGATTTGGGGCTTACTGGACACAGTCCGGAGAGAAGAAACCAGCCAGTCTTTGGAGGAGCCATTCCAGAGCTGAATTTTAGTTATTTTGCTTGAATGCCCCGTTTTCCGACAACTCTGCGGGTTTTATCGATGATTTATTGCCTGTACAATGCCAGGAAAGAGACCTTTTCCTCTGTTTCCTCTGCGTCAGTCGAGGAGGGAGCGCCTTTAACAGCCGACGGGCCCTCTGGAGACACATCGGTGACTCAGGCCGTAAATATTTGTTTATATGCACTCGTAATTCAGACAGTAAACATTTGCTTATGTCCATCCCGCCCTCGGCATGAAATGGAAGGCTGGCAGCTGCTGAGACGAACCTCTGGAGCCCCAGGGCTGGCCTGGGTTGCAGCAGCTGTCCCCAGCTGTGCCCTCCGGGTGGATTGTGCTCTCCCCCCCTCCTCCCCAGCCAGCGCATGCAGACCGGGGACGATGGGAGCCAGAAGGGAGCATCCCGGATGGGGGGGGGAGCGGCAGGTGCACACCTGGGCCCGGCAGGAAGGAGGTGTTTACGTTGGGTGGAGACATCCAGTCAGGTCTGGCCTTTCAGAATCCAGGCAGCAGAGGTTAGGGGCTCTTTCTGCCCCACCCTCAGAGGAAAGACCCGTGCCAGTGCGTTTTACACACACACACACAGAGAGAGAGAGACGCCCCTTGGTTGAACTTCAGGAGGTTTTTTTTTAAAAAAAAACTGAGAAAAGAACACAAGGATTGAACAAGGGGCTTGAAAACCAGGCTTGTAGTGGTAAAATTAAAATTTAAAGAGAACTGCCCCCCCCCCGCTCTCTCTCCCTCTGTCTCCCTTTCCCAGTCTCTCCCTCCCTCTCTCCCTCTCCCTCCCTGTCTCGTCTCCCTCTCTCTGTCTCCCTTTCTCTGTCTCTCCCTCCTCCCTCCCTCCCACCCTGTCTCTTCCTCCCTCTCTCCCTCTCCGTCTCTCCCTGTCTCCCTCTCTTCCTGTCTCCCTTCCTCTCTTCCTCCCTCCCTCCTTTTCTCCCTGTCTCTCCCTCTCCGTCTCTCCCTCTGTCTCCCTCCCTCCCTCTCACTCTCACTCTCCCTCCCTCCATCTCTGCCTCCCTCCCTGTCTCTTCCTCCCTCTTTCTCAGTCTCTCCCTGTCTCCCTCCCCCTTCCTCCCTCTCCCTGTCTCTCCCTCCCTCCCTGTCTCTCCCTCTCTTCCTCCCTCCCTCCATCTCTGCCTCCCTCCCTTCTTCCCTCTCTCTCTCTCCCCCTCTCCCTGTCTCTCCCTCCCTCCCTCCCTTTTCTCTCTCTCTCCGTCTCTCCCTCCCTTCTTCCCTCTCTCTCTCTCTCTCCCCCTCCCTCCCTGCTTCTCCCTCCCTCCCTTCTCTCTCTCTCTCCCTGTCTCTCCCTCCTCCCTCCCTCCCACCCTGTCTCTTCCTCCCTCTCTCCCTCTCCGTCTCTCCCTGTCTCCCTCTCTCCCTTCCTCTCTTCCTCCCTCCCTCCTTTTCTCCCTGTCTCTCCCTCTCCGTCTCTCCCTCTGTCTCCCTCCCTCTCACTCTCACTCTCCCTCCCTCCATCTCTGCCTCCCTCCCTGTCTCTTCCTCCCTCTTTCTCAGTCTCTCCCTGTCTCCCTCCCCCTTCCTCCCTCTCCCTGTCTCTCCCTCCCTCCCTGTCTCTCCCTCTCTTCCTCCCTCCCTCCATCTCTGCCTCCCTCCCTTCTTCCCTCTCTCTCTCTCCCCCTCTCCCTGTCTCTCCCTCCCTCCCTTTTCTCTCTCTCTCCGTCTCTCCCTCCCTCCCTTCTTCCCTCTCTCTCTCTCCCCCTCCCTCCCTGCTTCTCCCTCCCTCCCTTCTCTCTCTCTCTCCCTGTCTCTCCCTCCCTCCTCCCTCCCTTCTTCCCTCTCTCTCTCTCTCTCTTCCCCTCTCTCCCTGTCCCTCCCTCCCTGCTCCCTCCCTCCCTTCTCTCTCTCTCCATCTCTCCCTCCCTCCCTTCTTCCCTCCCCCTCTCTCTCTCCCCCTCCCTCCCTGCTTCTCCCTCCCTCCCTTCTCTCTCTCTCCCTGTCTCTCCCTCCCTCCCTCCTTCTACCTCCCTCCCTCCCTTCTTCCCTCTCTCTCTCTCTCTCCCTGTCTCTCCCTCTGTCTGTCTCCCTCTCTCCCTCTCTCTCATCTTTTCAGATCTCCTCTGCTACCTGAAGGCAGCTAACATCTGGAAATGCAACCCAACTCGATGCAGGCAAATTTACGTTGCCATAGCAGCCAGAAGGAGCACTCCCCCTGCCCCTCCCAAGCGGTCACTTTGGGTGCTGAAGGGCCGCGTTGAACATCTGCAGCGTCAAGGCAAGCGGGACTGTTGCCCCAGCTGACTTCTGCATGTGGCCAGGAGGGCGAGGTGAGGGGTGGCCTTTACAGGCAGGCTTGTGTGCTCAGGAGGGTGGCTTGAGGCCTGGGTGAGAACAGTGGACCAAGGGTGCAAAGCAAATTGGAATTTTCCCTTTGTTTGCTTCCCTGGGCAAATGCGTCCGAGCGGTTTAACCCTCCTGGCCCAGCGAGGCAAGGGCAGGAAGTTTTGCTCCCTATCGCCAAGGTTCATCTGAATCTTCCCGAGAATGTATTCCTTCCGGAACAGAGCTGGGAGAAAGAAGAACTCAGGTCTCTTGCTTCGAGCAGGGGGTTGGACTAGACGACCTCTGAGGTCCCTTCCAGCCTTAGCATTCTATGTTCTATTAAAGGCAGGGACGGCTACTGGGGCAAGCAGCCCTTCAGACTCAAAACCCTCCCCTTGCCATCTTATAGCTCGGGGCTCTTAAAAAGCGCATGCTGGATCCCAGCGTCTTTTCCAGGTGAAGAAATGCCAACTTATGACAAATCGTCAGAAAAGTTTTCCGTTTTATTTCAAAACCTCTCCTTTTTCCCCCATGCGGGTCGGTTTTCTCCTCCTCCACCCCCACCCCCACCCCTTGGCACAAAGGCGCACAGCTGCATAAATAAATTTGAAAGCGGAGACGGAGGCGGTCGCCAAAGTCTCACCTAGGGCAGGTTTGGTCCACCCCCACTTCTTTTGCACAACTTGTTCTTCCTCAAGCGTCCCCGGGAGCAGCTACGAAAGGCAAAGCTAAAAGAGGGCGGGGAGGGAGGAGGGAGGAAGTGAAGACCACTAGGTGATCGGCCAGGAATGGATTCCTTCCACTGGACTGAGCTGGTGTTTCCTCTCCTCTCTGGACAGGATCCCCCGGAGACATTTGCAGAATGTCAGGAGCGGGAAGGGACGTTTAGGCGCCCATCTTAGTGTCTGGACAAACGGGCAGGTGGGAAGGGCAAGGGGTGGAGGACCCCCTTGGCCGGGGAGAATGGCCAAGGGAGGACCAGCGGAGGAGGAAAGCTGGCTGTAAATCAGCTGAGGAGGATGGCTGGGGAGTGGGGTGAAGGGGGCGCGACCAATGGTGGGCGCCTGAACATACCTAAACCAGTGGTAGCGAACCTATGGCACGCATGCCAGAGGCGGCACTCGGAGCCCTCTCTGTGGGCACGTGTGCCGTCATACCAGCCCCGCCTCCCCCCACGGCCCCCTCACCAGCAGGGCCCCCCCCCGAAAAGAGTTTCCCCCGGGCACGGCCTGCACGAAGCAGCGCAGCCCAGCACATGGCAGCAGGGACAAGACTCCACCCTCACGCCCTGTCGCACATAGATGATGCTGCGGGCATGGGTGGAAGGCGTGGCTGCCATGACGCTGCTGGACCGCCTGGGCCAGGGGTAGGCAACCTTGCCTCTTTTATGACTCGTGGACTTCAACTCCCAGAATTCCTGAGCCAGCATGGGGGAACCATGGCCCCTTCATGACTCATGGACTTCAACTCCCAGAATTCCTGAGCCAGCATGGGGAAACTATGGCCCCCTCATGACTCGTGGACTTCAACTCCCAGAATTCCTGAGCCAGCATGGGGGAACTATGGCCCCCCTCATGACTCGTGGACTTCAACTCCCAGAATTCCTGAGCCAGCATGGGGAAACTATGGCCCCCTCATGACTCGTGGACTTCAACTCCCAGAATTCCTGAGCCAGCATGGGGGAACCATGGCCCCTTCATGACTCATGGACTTCAACTCCCAGAATTCCTGAGCCAGCATGGGGAAACTATGGCCCCCTCATGACTCGTGGACTTCAACTCCCAGAATTCCTGAGCCAGCATGGGGGAACTATGGCCCCTTAAAGACTTGTGGACTTCAACTCCCAGAATTCCTGAGCCAGCATGGGGGAACCATGGCCCCTTCATGACTCGTGGACTTCAACTCCCAGAATTCCTCAGCCAGCATCGGGAACTATGGCCCCCTCATGACTCGTGGACTTCAACTCCCAGAATTCCTCAGCCAGCATGGCTCAGCTTGGAAACCTCTCCCTTTCCCCTCAGCATGGCTGACTCGGGAATTCTGGGAGTTGAAGTCCACGAGTCATAAAAGAGCCAAGGTTGCCTATCCCTGGCCTGGGTGATCTGCTATGGCAGGCCAAGGAGGTGGTGGGTGGTCCTGTGGGCGATGGGGGGCGTAGTGGGGGGGGCGGGGGGCAGTTTTGGGGCACTCGGTTTCTAAAAGGTTCACCATCACTGTCCTAAACCCATGAGGAGAAGGCTAGGTTACAAGCTGAGGGAGACAGGCCACATGCAGATCCACACACGCGCACACACACTCATTTCCCTTCTTGCTCTTCCGTCATGGCCTCCCGGCCTCAAAAGCCTGGAGGACTTGAGTACAGGTCATCCTCGACTTACGATCCAATTTCTGTTGCTAAGTGAGACCTTGGTTCACTGAGTTTCCACCGCCACATTTGCTAAGCGAATCACTGCAGCTGTCGTTTAAATTAGTCACAGGGTTGTGAAGGGAAGCTGGCTTCCCTTGTGGACTTCCCCTGTCGGGAGGTGGCGAAAGGGGATAACGGGATTCCCCCCTCCCTCCCCCCCGGGATGCTGCGGCCGTCGTAAATGTGAACCAGTGGCCAAGCCTCTGGATTTTGATCACGTGATCGTGGGGACGCTGCGGAGGTCGTAGCTATGAAAAACGGTCCTAGCTCCCTTTTTTCCCCAGTGCCGTTGTGAGTTCGAGTGGGCACTAAACAAACCGTTGTAAGTTGAGGACTACTGTGTAACTCGACCGAGGAGAGCCTGGTTAGAGCTCCGTTGAAGGCCGCTGCTTCTCCTCTGAGCCTTCAGGAGCCTCTCCGTGGTCGGGCGTGTGGAAAGCCACGTAGGGACACCGCTTGACGTTCAGGCAGACCAATTTTTCCAAGCTTGCCGTGTTCACGATTCGGAAGCCGGCGGCACCGCCAAAAGTGCTGGGCTTCCAGTATTCGGGGGAGCAGATGGGGTTCCCCAGGAGCCCCTTCAAGGAGAAGGGAGCCCCCATCTCTATCATGCTCTCTCCAAAGATGCTGTTGGGGTAGGTCTTCTCCACCAACAGGCCGGGGAAGAACTCCAGAGCATCAATGTCTCCATACAGCGCTTCCAGCTTGGCAACCATGTTCTCATCGTCTGCACCGAGGAGAGAAAAGAGAGAAATCAGGCAACGAGGCACCTCAGCTTGTGAAGGACATGCAAAGATTGTCCACATCTGGACTCGGCTTTGCTGCTGCCTCCCCCCACTGTGGAAAAGCTATTTGGGGAGAGCTGGAGAAGCTTCTTGGGAGGAGAAGCGAAACGTCTTCAAATGTAAAAGCAGGGAAGGGGCCCGTTGATGTTTTCAACACTCAAGAAATGCTTGAGGGTGGAAGGAATTGCTACATCCACACAACTGTACACGTCCATTTGGACAAGCCCTCAAAAGAACTCTTCCTCTTGTCCTGTCATCCCCACAAATTCATCTTTAGAAGCAAAGCACGTCTTCCTTCCCCTGTCCTGACCATGTTCTACAGGGGGACAATCCTGTCGTACAGAATTACAGTCTAGTTTGGAAGCATCCCTGCTTCAGACAGGAAGGCGGTGCAGAGAGTGGTGAGGACGGCCAAAAAGATCATGGGCAGTTCCCTCCCTCCCATCCAGGACATAGCACAAAAGCGTTGTTTGAACAGGGTCTGTAAGATTGTCTGGGACACTACTCATCCTCTTCACAACCTGTTTTCCTTGTTACCTTCTGGGAGGAGGGGGCTTCGTAGTATGTATGTATTTATTTATTTATTTATTTATTTATTTATTTATTTATTTATTTATTTATTTATTTATTTATTTATTTATTTATTTTTGGGACTTATATGCCGCCCTATCTCCCGAAGGACTCAGGGCGGCTAACAACAGTAACATATAATAAATACATAAGTTAAGATAAAAATTAAAATTAAAGGCCTCTGTACAATAAATTAAAATTAAAATAAATTAAAAGTTAGAGTTAAAAATTAAAAACATAATTAAAATCCCTGTCAGTCCAGGTCAGCCTGGTGGAAAAGGAGTGTTTTGAGGCCGCGGCGAAAGGACCGGAGATCTTGGGCCATCTGAAGCTCATGGGGGAGCTGGTTCCACAGGGATGGCGCTCCCACAGAGAAGGCCCTCCCCCTGGGGGTCGCCAGCCGACATTGTTTACCCGACGGTACCCTGAGGAGGCCTTCTCTGTGTGAGCGCCAGCCCTGTGGAACCAGCTCCCCCATGAGCTTCGGATGGCCCAAGATCTCCGGTCCTTTCGGCGTAGCAAAACATCCAGATTCAGCCACAGTTTCATTCCCTAGAGCAGGGGTCGGCAACCTCGGCTCTTTTATGACTCGTGGACTTCAACTCCCAGAATTCCTGAGCCAGCTACGCTGGCTCAGGAATTCTGGGAGTTGAAGTCCACGAGTCATAAAAGAGCCGAGGTTGCCGACCCCTGCCCTAGAGTATTAAACCTTGTGAACTCTCAAGTTTCCTCCTTCCGTTGTATATTCAAGATGGAGAGCGATTAGTATTTATATGTTACTTATGTGTAAGGATGTAGGTCTATACATATGTTGTACATAGTAAGTTTTAATTGTGCGTTATGCATGTGTACACTTTGAAGGAAGCAACTAGATTTCATTTTTAATGTGTGCCATTGTGCTCACAGGAAAAAAAAGGACAATAAAGGCTAATCTAATCTAATCTAAATCTAATCTAATCTATAGTAATAATAAAGTTGGAAGGGACCTTGGAGGTCATCTAGTCCAACCCCCTGCTCAGGCAGGAAACCCTACACCATTTCAGGCAAATAGCTGTCCAGTCTCCTCTTAAAAACTTCCAGTGTTGGAGCATTCACCGCTTCTGATGGCAGGTTGTTCCACTGGTTAATTGTTCTAACTGTCAGGAAGTTCCTCCTTAGTTCCAGGTTGCTTCTCTTCTTGATGAGTTTCCATCTGTTGCTTCTTGTCCTGCCTTCAGGTACTTTGGAGAATAGCTTGACTCCCTCTTCTTTGGGGCCGCCCCTGAGATACTGGAAGACTGCTATCATGTCCCCCCCTCGTCCTTCTCATCATTAAACT
This sequence comes from Vipera ursinii, assembly GCF_947247035.1. Classification (NCBI taxonomy): domain Eukaryota; kingdom Metazoa; phylum Chordata; class Lepidosauria; order Squamata; family Viperidae; genus Vipera; species Vipera ursinii. Next base: position 4,077,477 of record NC_139529.1, on the reverse strand, counting down.
ACACATACCCAATTCCAGCAACCGTTCCTGATATGTTTCAGCCTCCAGTCCCCTAATCATCTTTGTTGCTCTTCTCTGCACTCTTTCCAGAGTCTCAACCTCTTTTTTACACGAAGGTGACCAAAACTGGATGCAGGATTCCAACCTATTCTAATCTAATCTAAAAAGTCCTGTTTGGCTTTCCAGATAGGGACATGTGCTCATTCTGGTACCCAACATGGCCAAGGCAATTCTTTCAAGAGGTCCATACATGCTGACAGCATCTGAAGAAGCTGACTTAGAGGTTTCTCCTGGGGCTGTTACCTGTCAGTTCTCGGAAGGATGTGTACGGCTTCAGATGGAACCTCTTTCGGTATTCGTTAAAAGGCCGGAAACGCAACAGCCGCGATTCCTTGATCACTCCAATAGACACTTTGAGAAGATTCTTGTTGATATTCGGCTTCCCACCGATCTGAAACGGAGAGTCAAAGAAGGCCCTTTGTCAAGAACAATTTTAAAAAATATATTGTCTGATACAGACCGGTCTCTGGATCTACAGCCTGAGACATTCCTACTCTTCCAGCAGACCATCAGAATCAGAATAGAGCTGGAAGGGACCTTGAAGGTCATCTAGTCCAGCCCCCTGCTCAAGCGGGAGACCCTAGACCAGGGGTGTCAAACTGCCGGCCCGCGGGCCGGAGCGTCACGGAGAAACTGCGCCCATCCCATTGCCGGCAATGGGAAAAAGTTCCGATACGTCGCGCGATGTCATGTGACGTCATGAGTTTGACATGTCTGCCCTAGACCAGACAAGTGGCCGTCTCTTCTTCAAATCAAGGAAGGAAGGAAGGAAGGAAGGAAGGAAGGAAGGAAGGAAGGAAGGAAGGAAGGAAGGAAGGAAGGAAGGAAGGAAGGAGATGGGAATGAAGGAGATGGGAAGGAAGGAAGGAAGGAAGGAAGGAAGGAAGGAAGGAAGGAAGGAAGGAAGGAGGGAGATGGGAATGAAGGAGATAGGAAGGAAGGAAGGAAGGAAGGAAGGAAGGAGATGGGAATGAAGGAGATGGGAATGAAGGAGATGGGAAGGAAGGAAGGAAGGAAGGAAGGAAGGAAGGAAGGAAGGAAGGAAGGAAGGAAGGAAGGAAGGAAGGAAGGAAGGAAGGAGATGGGAATGAAGGAGATGGGAAGGAAGGAAGGAAGGAGATGGGAATGAGGGAAGGAAGGAAGGAAGGAAGGAAGGAAGGAAGGAAGGAAGGAAGGAAGGAAGGAATATAACAGAGTTGGAAGGGACCTTGGAGGTCTTCTAGTCCAGCCCCCTGCTCAAGCAAGGAGACCCTATACCATTTCGGACAAATGGCTGTCCAGTCTCCCCTCAAAAGCCTCCAATTTTCATGTTCAAATGGGACTTTTTGGCTAGGAGATGAAGATAGCTCAGAATTGGCACCTTTGAAGAGGAAGACGAAGGCGGGCCAGATGCAACCTTCCCCCCCCCCTTTGCTCTGCAAGCAGACTCCCCCGGTTCTTGCCAGCGGACCCACCTGTCCAGCTCGCTGCTTGGAGAAGGCCTCCACCAGGGTCTCTAGGCTATAGTGGGTGAAAATGGTGTGGTTGAAAAGGAACTGGTCGTAGCTGAATTCTCGGTCCGGCAGCTGGAAGGAGTCTGGCATTAAGGCGTGCCAGTGGTACAGCTGGTTGAACTCCAGAGCAATGCGGTTCTGGTACTGGAACTGGGCCCCAAAAAGAAGCTCAGGCTCAAACATCAGCTTCAGGTGGTAGCCGCTGAGATGCTGGACGTAGTCCTCAATGACAATTTTGATCGTCTCGCCTGGAAAGAGCAGAAGTTTAGACTAACAGAGTCAGAAGGGACCTCGGAGGTCTTCTAGCCCAACCCCCTGCTCAGGCAGGAAAGCCTATAAACCGTTTCAGACCAATTGGTTGTCCAGTCTCTTCTTAAAAACGTCCAGTGTTGGAGCATTCACAACTTCTGGAGGCAGGTGGTTCCACTGGTTAATTGTCCTCACTGTCAGGAGGTTTCTCCTTAGTTCCAGGTTGCTTCTCTCCTGGATTAGTTTCCATCCATTGCTTCTTGTCCTGCCTTCGGGCGCTTTGGAGAACAGCTTGACTCCCTCTTCTTTGGGGCAGCCCCTGAGATACTGGAACATTGCTATCATGTCCCCCCTTCTCCTTCTCTTCATTAAACTAGAGATACCCAATTCCAGGAACCGTCCCTTATACGTTTTAGCCTCCAGTCCCCTGATCATCTTTGTTGCTCTTTGCACAGTTCTAGAGTCTCAACATCTTGTTTACATCGTGCTGAACAAAACGGTATGCCTTACTTTTGTTTAACCTTGGATTTCATTTTGTTAGATGGTTTTTCAGGTGACAACTCAAGTTGTACACACACACACACACACACACACAGACACACACACACGTGTGCGCGGCAGGAAAATTGCATTGGCTGTGAAGGCCTCTAAAATACCTTCTGAAATAGCTAAGAGTTGGGACAATAATTAAATACTAGCTTATTAACTTTATTGCCTGTTTGGGACTTCCTATGAACCCCAAACTCACAACAGGCAGCTTGGGCACCCTGCAGCCCCCCCCCCCCCCGTCCACCTGTCAGAATCAGCCGGGCGGTCTGGAACAGCTGCTCGTCATCCCAGGTGGGGTGTTCCTGTTTCAGGAGGTCACAGACCCGATTGTGTTCCCGCAGCCAGAGGGTGGCATACATCAGGAGGCCTGGGAGAAGACCGAAGACTTCTTGGCCCAGGGCAAACATCTGCTCCGGAGGGGTGCCCTTTGGGTAGATCATGTGCACGGCGGCTTCCAGCACTGTTGGGGGGTAGATCTCTCCCTTGATCACCTGGGGAGAGGAGGACAAAGGATCACACTTGGGAGGTGGGAAGAGCATCAGCCAGAAAAGCTAACACGATCCCGGGTTGTATAAACAGAGGCACAGCATCAAAATCAGGTGAAGTATTGGGGCCGCTTTATAAAGCCTTAGTAAGGTCCCACATGCAATACGGCATCCGGTTTCGGTTACCACGTTACAAAAAAAGATGTGGAGACTTTGGGAAAAGTCCAAAGAAGAGCAACTAAGATGATTACAGGCCTGGAGACAAAAAAAAAAACCCCTATGAAGAACGGTTGCAGAATTTGGGTTTGGCCAGTCTGGAGAAAAGATGGACTAGGGATGTGTTCCAGTATTTGAGAGGCTGCCACAAAGAAGAGGGTGTGTGTGTGTGTGTGTGTGTCAGGTTATTCTCCAAAGCACCAGAAGGCAGGAGGAGAAACAATGGATGGAAACTAATCAAGGAGAGAAGCAACCTGGAATTGAGGAGAAAAGTCCTGACAGTGAGGACAATTAACCAGTGGAACAGCTGGCCACCAGAAGTCGTGGGTGCTTCATCACTGGAGGTTTTTAAGAAGAGGCTGGACAGCCACTTGTCTGAAATGGTATAGGATCTCCTGCTTGAGCTGGACTATATGACCTCCGAGGTCCCTTCTAGATTCTATTCTATTTTTTTTTATTATTTTAATTCCATTTATATCCCGCCCTTCTCCGAAGACTCAGGGCGGCTTACAAGCTAAGCAGTAGCCTTCATTCTATGTATATGCCTGCTTGTTAGGGTTTTCACACACACCCCAAGCGGCATTATTACAAAGTCATTATTCCATCCAATAATTCTATTCTATTATTCTATTCTATTCTATTCTATTCTATTCTATTCTATTCTATTCTATTCTATTCTATTCTATTCTATTCTATTCCATTCCATTCCATTCCAATTTCTTTTCTATTCTATTCTATTCTATTCTATTCTATTCTATTCTATTCCTTATTCTATTATCTATTCTATTCTATTCATTCCATTCCAATTTCTGTTCTATTCTATTCTATTCTATTCTATTCTATTCTTCATTCCACTATTCTATTCTATTCTATTCTATTCTATTCCTTATTCTATTATCTATTCTATTCTATTCATTCCATTCCAATTTCTGTTCTATTCTATTCTATTCTATTCTATTCTATTCTATTCTATTCTATTATTCTTCATTCCACTATTCTATTCTATTCTATTCTATTCTATTCTATTCTATTCTATTCTATTCTATTCTATTCTATTCTATTCTATTCTATTCTATTCTTCATTCCACTATTCTATTCTATTCTATTCTATTCTATTCTATTCTATTCTATTCTATTCTATTCTATTCTATTCTATTCTATTCTATTCTATTCTATTCTATCCCAAGCATCATAGAAGGCTTCCCCAGTTGTTGCCATCGGCTGTGCTGGATAACAGCTCTGACAAGGCTGTTATCAAACAATTGGCATCCCACCAAGGGTAGATTCAAGGCCTTGGGGTTTGCTGCGCTCTTACACAGCATCATTTTTCTCTTGTGTTTCATTTGCTACAAAGAAAAATACACCTGGGCAGGCAAAGGAGCCCCCCCACACACACACACAATTGCTAAATTCCCCGCAAAGCAGAGGGTAGGCAGACGAGAAGGGGGGGGGAGCTGGGAAGCTGCCTTCTTCATCCTGGACTCCACCTGCCATCGTCCCCTTCTGGCTGGGAACGAGCGGCAGAGTGGTCCAGCAAATGGGGAGGACTGTGAAAATGTGGGGCATTTGCCAGCGTGCCCTACAGAGGAGATGCTTTGTGGGGAGGGGGGTGAAATCCACAGCCAGGCACAAACTCCCCCTCCCCCCCGCCGAGTTAAGTTTAAGTTTAAGTTTAAGTTTATTATATTTGTATACCGCCCTTCTCCCGAAGGACTCAGGGCGGTGAACAGGGCACATATAAAAATACAGAGTACAAAAATTAAAAGAGAATTAAATAGGAGCCCGAACTAAAACAATAGATAATAGTATAAAAATAGTATGAAAATCCACAATAAAAACCCCAACACATCCCCTATCAGGCAAGGCCGGCTTGTTCAAATAGATAGGTTTTCAGACCACGTCGGAAGGAGCGAAGGTCAGGCGTTTCTGCAGGCGACAAGAGGCTTCTTTGACTTTCTCACCTGGTATTTCAGCTTCCCGTCCTTGAAGAGACGCAGCTGATGCTGGCGCTCCAGGTTGTCTCCGTAGATGTGGCCAAGATCCACCTTGCAAGGAAGAGCCGACATAACAACCCAGTGAGTCATTTCTCTGTCTCCTCTGGGTCTGTGCGAGCGTGTGTGCTTGTGTTGTGTGTGCGAGAGAGGGAGACGGTTCGGTACAGGTGGTCCCCGACTTACAATAGGTCATTGGGTGACCGCTCAAAGTCACAGTGCCACCGGAAAAAGGGACTTAGGGCTGTTTCCCCACAGATACGGCCTTTGCAGCATCCCCCACGGTTATGGGATCAAAATTCAGAGGATCAGGCAGTGGTTCATGCTTATAACCGTTGCTGTGTCCCGAGATCAGGCAATTAATCTGGCTGGACTGGAAGACTATTTCTATTCTATTCTATTCTATTCTATTCTATTCTATTCTATTCTATTCTATTCTATTCTATTCTATTCTATTCTATTCTATTCTATTCTATTCTATACTCTATTCTATTTTTCTATTCTATTCTGTTCTATTTTTCTATTCTATTCTATTCTAATTTTCTATTCTATTCTATTCTATTCTATATTCTATTTTATTATTATTTGTATTCTATTCTATTTTTTCTTTTCTTTTCTTTTCTATTCTATTCTATTCTATATTCTATTCTATTCTGTTCTATATTCTATTTTATTATTATTTGTATTCTATTCTATTTTTTCTTTTCTTTTCTTTTCTTTTCTTTTCTATTCTATTCTATATTCTATTCTATTCTATTCTATTCTATTCTATTCTATTCTATTCTATTCTGTTCTATTCTGTTCCGTTCCATATTCTATTCTATTTTTCTATTCTATTCTATTCTATTTTCTATTCTATTCTATTATTATTTCTATTCTATTCTATATGGAATAGAATAGAATAGAATAGAATAGAATAGAATAGAATAGAATAGAATAGAATAGAATAGAATAGAATAGAATAGAATAGAATAGAATAGAATAGGAGCTGGAAGGGACCTTATAGGTCATCTAGTCCAACCCCCTGCCCAAGCAGGAGACCCCACACCTTTTCTGACCAATGGCAGCCCAGTCTCCTCTTGAAAGCTTCCAGTAGGGTAGACTAAGCCAAGCCCCGCCGTGAGAAATGTTGGGGACCCTTGAATCAATTCCGGGGGCTCTGGATCTGCCCCCCTCAGGTGTCTCCCCACCGAAGCTAAGGCGAGAGGCCTCCAACTTCCTCTTCCGGGGCTGAGCGTGGCCCTTCCCCACCTCAGGATCTGCCCACCACAGCCTCACAGCCGGGTTGTTGATTCTGATCTAGGGAGAGGATTATTGGGGCCTGCTTCTCTCCTCACCCCGTGGCCCAAAGCCCGGGTGAATCCGCGGCCCATCTTCCCAAACGTCTTGAAGAACTGGTGGGTGAAGTGCTGGGCAAAGAAGGCGAACATCAAGTTGGTCCTCTGCGGGTCCGGATGGAACGTCCGGCGCAGCAGAAGTTCTTCGGCCACCAGCTCGGCTGCTGGCAGCTCCAGTGGTCCTGTGAGGCCAAGAAGAAAGCCCTGTCCGGGTCTGGTCTCCTGGGCATGTGCCAGTCTCCTCCTGTCCTCCTCCTCCTCCTCCTCCTCCTCCTCCATTCCACAAATCCCACTCCCTTCTATACTGATGATTTTACCTAGTTGGATCATGAAACATCTCGAAGAAAACAACCAAGTTCAGGGAGAACCAAGTATTCTGCAATCCTCCTCCTCTCCCTCCTCCTCCTCCTCCTCCTCCCTCCACCTCTTCCTTCTTCTTCTCTCTCGTCCTCCTTCTTCTCCCCCTCCTTCTTGTCTCTCTTCTTCTCCCCTCTCCTCCTCCACCTTCTTCTCTCTCCACCTCTTCCTTCTTCTCTCATCCTTCTTCTCCTCCTCCTCGTCCCTCTTCTTCCCCTCCTCCTCCTCCTCCTCCTCCTTCTTCTCCCTCCTCCTCCTCCTTCTCCTCCCTCCACCTCTTCCTTCTTCTCTCTCATCCTCCTTCTTCTCCCTCCTCCTCCTCCTCCTGACAAAGCAGAGCCAGGCAGCTGGGAAAAGGGGCTACAGCATGAAGTACCTTTCACTCCCATCGGAGTGGGGCAGTTGGGGGGCACCGGCGGGAGGATGCGGGTGAAGTAGCTGAGGTTGCTGTAGGATTCCCAGTTCAGGTATCCGTAGTTGCCGCTGAAGGTGGGCGGGCTGGGGATGAGGTTGGCACGGGCTGCCGGGCGAGAGGCGGGAAGATGGAAGAGAGCTCAGAGAGCAGGCACCTGGGACTGGCAGGGGGGGGTGGGAAGTGTCCCGGGACTGGCAGCTGGGTGGCTCTGGGCCTGGTGAGCCTCTCAAGCCCAAGAGGGCAGGAAGCCTTTCTGAAGAGCTGTGCCAGTCCGAGCCCTCGCCCGCTCACCCGTTAACACCAGCCGCATCAGGTCCGAGCCCTCGCCCGCTCACCCGTTAACACCAGCCGCATCAGAAGACCTCGGACGAAAGTCCGGTTGATGAGGCTCCACAGCCAACGGAAGTGGGTCAGCAGGTGGTGAACGGAAGACGGCCCCGGCTTCAGGGTGTGGTACAGCCATGTCCAGAACTCCGCTGGGGGAGGCATGGGGGGGAAAGAACTTTTTTTTAAAAAAACCACAGATATTTCCTTAAAGATGTCCCATTTGGAGGGTTTGCCAGGAAGAACCAATGGAAGCTTCCCTTCTCAGTTCTGGGGAGTGATGGGAGGGTACATTGAGGTAGAGTGCCTCTGAACCGGGAGGTTCTGTGCCTCGGCTTCTCTCTGTGTACACAGACGTCGGAGGCGATACTCACCCGAGCTGCAGTTGGTGCCATAGTATCCCGTCCGGGTGCAATCACATTCGTAGCCCTCCGTGCCAACCCGGACGCACAAACCGCTGTGTTGGCAGGGAAAATAGCAGCACGGGTCCACTGCAAGGAGAAAGAGGGAAGCAAGGAAGGACAAGAAGCAAAATCACAGGATTGTTTGCTGCCAGATAAATAAATAAATAAATAAAAATGAGCAGGGTGTGAAATGTAATCATGGACAAATCAAGAAACTGCCCAGGGTCGCTCAAGCAGAGAAGGGCGGTGAGGAAACTTGATAGATCAATCCATCAATCAGGACTTCTGGGTAAAAGCTCAAATTACTAGCCCTGAGGATATGGAGAAGTTGTTCTGGGTTCTTAATCAATCGGAAAGCTGCTGAGTAATAAATTTGCTTTCTTTGGGGAGATTTCACCTGAGTTTGTTTTCACGTCAGGAAATGTGGTTTACAAGTTAATCCTCGAGTTACTGTCACAGCTGAGCCCAAAGTTTCTGTGGTTAAATAAGACATGTCATGGTTCCGAGAAATGAAACTCTTCAAAGAACTTCCAGGCAATTGTTTACCTTAAAGAATCTTTATTCGAGAAGCGTAACTTGGGCATGTACACAGGCGAATCCGAAATCTGAATTCCCCTCCCCTCAACAGATCGGATCAAGCACAATTCCCTCCTCTAACTAACAGTCATAAATCAAAAATGGCAAATATAGACAGCACACTAAAAAGCAGAGACATCACCCTGCCAACAAAAGTGCGTATAGTCAAGGCTATGGTCTTTCCAGTTGCAATGTGTGGCTGTGAAAGTTGGACCATAACAAAGGTTGAGTGCCAAAGAATGGAGGCCTTTGAACTCTGGTGCTGGAGAAGACTCCTGCGAGTCCCTTGGACTGCAAGGCGATCAAACCGGTCAGTCCTAGACTAGACTAGACTGCTCTTTAGAAGCAGTCAATAAAACATATAATAATAATTAAAAAATCTTTTTTGCGAACATTTTGTCATGGTTCTGACTAATGAAACACTTCAAAGAACCTCCAGGCATTGTTTACGCTAAAAAGTCTATAATAATGAGAACAAATTGTCAACAGGGCATGGATGGATGCCGAGATCTGAATTCCACTCCCTTCAACAGGTAATATCTGGCACAGTTCCCTCCTCCAATTTGCAGTCATAAATCACATTCTCCCATCAGTTTGAAGGGCAAAGTTTCCTTCTGCACTTGCTGCCATTTCTTATCTTATTAAAAACAACTGGGGTAACATTCTCCCTGGACTATAAGAAAGGCTGAGCGCCAAAGAATGGAGGCCTTTGAACTCTGGTGCTGGAGAAGACTCCTGCGAGTCCCTTGGACTGCAAGGCGATCAAACCGGTCAGTCCTAGAGGAGATCAACCCTGACTGCTCTTTAGAAGGCCAGATCCTGAAGCTGAAACTCAAATCCTTTGGCCACCTAATGAGAAGGAAGGACTCACTGGAGAAGAGCCTAATGCTGGGAAAGGTTGAGGGCAAGAGAAGAAGGGGACGACAGAGAAGGAGGTGGCTGGATGGAGTCACTGAAGCAGGAGACGTGAGCTTAAATGGACTCCAGAAGATGGTAGAGGACAGGAAAGCATGGAGGAATGTTGTCCATGGGGTCGTGATGGGTCGGACATGACTTCGCAGCTAACAACAACAACAACAACAAAATCACATTCTCCAATTAGTTTGAAATGCAGGCCTTCTCTCCAGTTCTCCAACCCGTTATTTCTTATCACCTCTTATTTCAAAAAAACCTTGGTTCTCACCCTGTTACAACATTGTTATGTCTAACTAATCCCCACACACAGTCTTCCTCCTCCCCTTAGAATTAACTCTAATGCTAAGAGTAAACCATAACAAGGAAAATGGCTGCATCTCCACACGTTGGCAAAGCAAGAACATCCGATGTTAGCAGCATTGACATTTGCCCCACTTTACGACCTTTCTGGCCACAGTCGTTAAGTGACTTGCTGGAGTCGTTCAATTAGTCACGTGGTCGCTAAGCGAATCTGACTTCCCTTTGCTCACCGTAAGGTCGCAAAAAAGAGGATCAGCTGACCTTGGAACCTTGCAACCGACAGAGATACATGCCAGTTGCCGAGCCTCTGAATTTGGATCACCTGACTATGAGGAGGCTGCAAAGGTCGCAACTGTGGAAAAAAGTCACAAGTCCCATTTTTCAGCGCCGTCGTAACTTTGAACGGTCACTATAAAAGAACTATTGTGAGATAGGACTACCTGCATTTGTCACCGGCCTGCATTGAATTGTGCCCTCAAACCGACAACCCTGTTGCCAATTTGACACAAGGGGTCGTTGACTTGTGAGCCAAAGCTTAGTTTGTTTAACATAGCTACAGTAGCCACCAAGAGGCAAATTAACTTCAGATTGGATCTAAGTCTGTTTGATTTCTTTCTTTTTTTTTAACCGACCCAATATTTGGTTTAAAAAAAAAACCCACACAAAACAAGAGTTACAAAGGAACAGGTAAGTTGCTTTAACACAGCAGCCTTACTTTTTAAAAAGGTCAATCTTGTCGAAGCAGGAAGTTTGCACGGCACCCCTTTGTCTGTCGTGATGGGGATTGCATCACTTTGCAGAGTTTTTGTTTTTTTTTAGTAGCGCAAAGCCAGGCCAGATGTCAGGAGTTCAGGCTGCTGTGACTGTGAATTGTAAAGTGCTAAGCAAACTTCCTATCCGTCACCCGTCTCAGAGTGGTGCCCGTTTCATGGCTGGTGGAGTTAGAGAAGAAAAAACAGCATCTAGTATTGAGATAAGCTTGAAGCCAGCTCTTAGAACATAGAAAAATAAGAGTTGGAAGGGACCGTGGAGGTCTTCTAGTCCAACCCCCTACTCGAGCAGGGGATCCTATATAATAATAATAATAATAATAATAATAATAATAATAATAATAATAATGATGATGATGATGATGATGATGATGATGAAGATGGAAAGGACCTTGGAGGTCATCTAGTCCAACCCCCTACTCGAGCAGGGGATCCTAAATAATAATAATAATAATAATAATAATAATAATAATAATAATAATAATAATAATAATAAAGTTGGAAGGGACCTTGGAGGTCATCTAGTCCAACCCCCTGCTCAGGCAGGAAACCCTATCCCATTTCAGACAAATGGCTGTCCAGTCTCTTCTTAAAAACTTCCAGTTTTTAAGCATTCACAGCTTCTGGAGGCAGGTTGTTCCACTGGTTAATTGTTCTAACTGTCAGGAAGTTTCTCCTTAGTTCTAGGTTGCTTCTCTCCGTTGCTTCTTGTCCTGCCTTCAGGTGCTTTGGAGAATAGCTTGACTCCTTCTTCTTTGTGGCAGCCCCTGAGATACTGGAGCACTGCTATCATGTCCCCCTCGCTTTTCTCTTCATTAAACTAGACACACCCAATTCCAGCAACTGTTCCTTATATTATTTTAACCTCCAGTCCCCTGATCATCTTTGTTGCTCTTCTCTGTACTCTTTCTAGAGTCTCAACATCTTTTTTTACATTGTAGTGACCAAAACTGGATGCAGTATTCCAGGTGTGGCCTTACCAAGGCATTGTAAAAGTGGCTGTATAGTATCTTCTTAAAAGCCTGCAGTGATGAAGCACTTCTAGAGGCTGGTTGTCCCACTGGCTAATTGTCTTCGCTGTTAGGAAGTTTCTTCTTAATTCCAGGTTGCTTCTCTCCTTGATGAGTTTCCATCCACTGTTTCTTGTGTTGCCCTCTGGTGCTTTGGAGAATAATTTGACCCCCCTCCTCTTTGTGGCAGCCCCTCAGATACTGGAATGCTGCTATCATGTCTCCCCTAGTCCTTCTTTTTTCCAGACTAGACCTACCCAAGGCCTGCAACCCTTTTAGCCTTCAGCCCCCTGATCATCTTTGTTGCTCTTCTCTGCAGCCTTTCTAGGGTCTCAACATCTTTTTTGTACTGCTAAGCTTGTAAGCCGCCCTGAGTCTTCGGAGAAGGGCGGGATATAAATGGAATTAAAATTAAAATAAATAAAAATTGCGGTCACCAGAACTGGATGCTCTTCCAGTTGCCCTTTAAGTGGAAAGGGGGATGTGAGGGTTTATCCTGGGTTACAGTCCTGGCGCACGTTTGTGCTCTGGGGGTAGAGGATGGTTCTAGAGACCCAGAGTGGTCAGGACAGAAGATGGCGTTCCTTGGTGGCTCCTGTTCTCAAACATTGCATTGCCTTCCCTTCGTGTCCATCTTCAGCAGCCCTTGGGGCAAAAAGTGGTTTTTATAGCCTTTTAAAAGACAGAGCTCTGATAAGACCCGTAGCGGTCTGAACTAAGAAGCATGGGCGGTACCCAGGAGGCTGAGAATGGGCTGGGAAGCCTTTGATTTTCAAGGCTAATTTCGAGAACCCCTTGGAGTTATGAAAGGTCAGACAGTTGAAGTCCTAGAGGCGGCCTAGGAGAAAAGCCTCAGAAGGGCCTTTGAGACGCTGGGAAAAGAGGGAGATTCGGGTCAGGCACTCAATGTGACTTGAACCCGTGACCCTGCTGAGAGGACCTGTGAAAGGAAAGGGCATGACAAGAGAAGCCACAGACCCAACTGGACTGGTCCAAATGGTGAAGAACACGCAAGCTCCAGGAAGGAGAAGATTCTTGAGCCCAACAGTTGTGCAAAATACAGGGAACATTACGGGCGCGCAAGGTTTTTTATTAGGGAAAAATCACACAGCATTCTTTGCGGGAAGGGTGGGACGAAAGGAGATGCTGGAAGATAGAGATTTTTTTCCCTCATTATTGCTTCCATTAAAAAACAAAACAACAAAAAAGCCCTCAGCAAAACTTGGGCAACAAACAACACATTCCGGGAAAATTCAGAATTACTGCCTCCTCTAGCGGGAGTCCCTCTGCCTCTTCTGACCAAGCTTCTCAACCAGGATTCAGAGCTGGCGAAACTATGTAAGACTTCAGATTCCCACCGTTCAAGTCCAGCTTGCAAGCTAGGCGGGAGAATGAGAAATTCAGCCGCCGCCACACCACGCTGGTACCCAACATCTCTGCCAACCGGGTTTCCCCCGCGTTAAAATCCTCCAGCAGTGCCTCTCTCCTTAGATGGTAGTCACGGAGGGAAGGCATCCTTTGCTTTGCTAAGACAGCTCGTTCATCTTTGTATCGTTTGCTCCTGAACCAATTCCCAATATGCTTAAAGATTCACAAAGGCCCATGGCAGAGCAAAGTCCCCGGAAGGGGGTCCAAAGACAGCGAGTGGGTCCGGATTAAAATCCACCCTCACTCAGAAGATCCCTGCCCAAGTTCTGCAGGCAATGATTCCCTGGGCACCTCGGTCACATCCAAGAGTTGCAAACTGACAGCGAATTTGGGGTGGGGGGTGGGGGTGGGGCGGCCAAGCCCCCACCCACCTCCACCCCATACCCCGGGTGTAGCCAGGTCTGTTTCAAACGGCTGGCTTTTTCGCCCTCTTTCGCCTTACCTGAACTGCAGTCTCCTGGGCTGGCATTCAGACCCACTAGCAACGCCAAGGGCAGGCAGGCAGACCACAAGCCTAGAAAACAAGAAAAGGGAATAATTGGGTGGGTGGGAGGAAAGTGTGGATGGGGTGAGGGGGGGGGAAGGCAGGAACTCGCCTGGGACTTACAGTGCATTGTGCAGGAGAGAAGGAAGGAAGGAGGGAGGGAGGGCCACTGTGCTTCCACCAGGCAGCTGAGCAGCTTCTGGACGTTTTTCTCCAAGACACCCTGGTCTCCACCTTCTTCCAAGCTCCTCCTCCTCCTCCTCCTCCTCTGCCTACTCTGGGATGTGGGTGCAGGAGCCTGGGGGCATCTTCTGACAGCACCCGAGCAAAACACCTTTGGCAGAAGCTCCAAATCTTGGGAGAGTCCCAGGAGAGTCTCCAGTTCTGAGTGTTAGGGGCCCCTGGCTCTCCAGTCGCCCGGCTCTTTCTCCCCCAGACATGCCTCCTCTTCCCTCCCGGGTCCTTGCAGGAGATAAGCGGTCGAGGCTTTTGTGGTTTTTAACTCCAGACTTCAGGAAGAGATGGGGGCTTTGGGGAGGGGGAACCCCTTTAGTTTTTGCGGGCTTGGGCGTGCGTTGGCACGCTTCACCCGAAGCTCCTAACCAGCTCCTCGTGGCTTGCTTGTCCAGGAAAGGCTGGTAGGGAATAAGCTGCTTCGGAAGGCCGGGCCCCGGGTATTAGTGTGTGTGTGTCTGTGTGTGTGAACTCCTCGGCTGCCCTGGCTTGGATCCGTGGTCTTGAAAGGCTCAGCTCCTCACCAGCCATGGAGACCCCCGACTCGACTCAGCCGTGGAGATCCCATTCTGGGAGAGGAAGCACAATTATGCTGGCCAGGAAGGCAGTCTTAAATGAAGCAGGGATGGGCAGCTGGGGCCACCTTATCAACGTCTCCCCACCTTCCCGAAGTCCCAGAAAGCATTCTTAGCAGCTCCGGCCCAGAACTGAGGCCCAGAACCAGATCGATTTTCTGGATGCCCTCTGCTCAGTAGCTGCTCCGAACTTTGCCTTGTCTTCTGATTTTTTTTTCCTTTCTGGATTTGTGTGGTTGCTGGCGGCTGGGATGTCTGCTCTCAGCCAGCCAGGTTGTCTTCGGAGGCATCAGGAGAGCTCTGCGCTGAACACACACAGACACACACAGACACACACACACAAACACAGGGGAAGACAAAAACTTTAATTTTGCAAATTCGGTCCTTCTTTTCATTCCCCCTGCTTTTCATTCCTGGTCTGAAATATTTCGCTCTTCTTCCCATCCCTCTCTCTCTCTCTCCCTCCTTCCCTCTCTCTCTCTCTCTCTCTCTCTCTCTTTCTTTTGTCATTCTTTCTAACCAGCAGTAAATTCCAAGGAGGAGCAATAGAAACCTACATTTAGCAAAAGAATGAAGCCGCAGGGCGTGTGTGTATGTGTGTGTGTCTCTCTCTCTCTGTTTTTTTTTTTATTACATTTATATCCCGCCCTTCTCCGAAGACTCAGGGCGGCTTACAAGCTTAGCAGTAGCCTTCATTCTATGTATATGCCTGCTTGTTAGGGCTTTCACACACACCCCAAGCGTTGTGTGTGTGTGTGTGTGTGTGTGTGTGTTGGGGGAAGATTTCAAAGGGCTGGCATCTTTGAATAGCATTCTCCAACTGCATGGCATCCAGATGGGCTGGGAGTAGGCATTTCCAGCAGTCTCAGAAGCTGTTAAGGCCGGCACCTCTGGAAAGCAACAATTGGAGGAAGTCTGGTCTACAAACATTGCCTTAAACAAGCTGGAGGGAGCGTGAAAGATGGTTTGTTAATCTTAAGCGTTTCTAGGAGGAAAAACAGATCAGGGCCGTGGCTCTGACACAAAATACTGGATTTGAAAATCTTTTCTGCAAGGTGTCCTAAGATGGTCACCAAGTAGCTGCGATCCGGGAAAAAATAATAATCCATCGGATAATCTGATTTCAAATTACTGGATTATTTGCTCCTGCTTCAGCAGGGGGCTGGACTAGATGACCTCCAAGCTCCCTTCCAGCTCTATTCTGATTCTGATACTGACTTGACTCAGCCTCTTTTAAAGAGCTTTTTTTTTCCCTGCCGAGTTTTTACATTTTAAAATATCTTTGCAAATATTCTTCAAATCGAATTGAGTTGAGCGCCCGGCTGTATAGTTGTTCCATTTTTCCCCCACTTTTTGTCCAAATCTCATTGTCAACAATTTCTCTTTCCATGTTTTCCTACTGTGTATCATTTCCTTAGGGACGCGGTGGCTCAGTGGGTTAGGACGCTGAGCTTGTCGATCAGAAGGTCGGCAGTTTGGCGGGTCGAATCCCGAGCGCCGCGTAACAGAGCGAACGCCTGTTACTCGTCCCAGCTTCTGCCAACCTAGCAGTTCGAAAGCACGTAAAAATGCAAGTAGAAAAATAGGGACCACTACGGTGGGAAGGTAACAGCGTTCCATGCGCCTTTGGCGTCCAGTCATGCCGGCCACATGACCACGGAGACGTCCTCGGACAAGCGCCGGCTCTTCGGCTTTGAAACGGAGATGAGCACCGGCCCCTAGAGTCGGAAACGACTAGCACGAATGTGCGGGGGAACCTTTACCTTTACCTTATCATTTCCTTCTGTGAGGTTTTTTTTTTTTAGAAAATCCTTGCTTATTTTGGAAAGGGTTAATTAACCCTTTATTGGACTATTTTATTCTATTGCGTGGTCTCCTTAAATATGTTTTTTTTATTGAAAAGTTTTAAAATACAATTTTCCTTTAAAAAAAACCCCTTCCCCCTCCCCCCTCCCCCCCTACCTCTCCTCCTCCTCCCCCCCTCCCTCCTCCCCCCCCTAAGGGCAACCTTAAAAGCAAATATATTGTTGCAGGAAATTTCTTTGGAATCAAGAAATGAAATGCACGCCTCATGTATTTATGAAAGCAGTTAGTGAAAAAGTAGTTCCTAGGACAATTTGTTTATCTCTTAGGTGGAGAGCCGTTCGCAAGGAAGTGAGTGTTTAGTTAACTCAACCGAGGAGGGTCATTCTCCTAAATTACCAGGAATTCAAACTATTTCTTACTGCATTAGAGGCTGTAGTCAAAGCTTACAAATCTTCCTAGCCTTCTTCCTCCCCCTCCCCCCTCCCCTTTTTCCTTCCCTTTCTCCTCTCCTCTCTTTTTTCCTTCCCTTCTTTCTCCTTCCCTTCCCTTTTTTTCTTTCCTTCTTTCTCCTTTCCTTCTTTTTCTCCTTCCTTCCAGAAGCAGAATAGAATCTGGAAGGGACCTTGGAGGTCTTCTAGTCCAGCCCCCTGCTCAAGCAGGAGAACCTATGCCATTTCAGACAGGTGACTGTCTAGACCAGGGGTCGGCAACCTCGGCTCTTTTATGACTCGTGGACTTCAACTCCCAGAATTCGTGAGCCAGCTGTGCTGGCTCAGGAATTCTGGGAGTTGAAGTCCACGAGTCATAAAAGAGCCGAGGTTGCCGACCCCTGTTCTAGACCACAGGTCTGCAACCCGCGGCTCCGGAGCCGCATGCGGCTGTGCTGGCTCAGGAATTCTGGGAGTTGAAGTCCACGAGTCATAAAAGAGCCGAGGTTGCCGACCCCTGTTCTAGACCACAGGTCTGCAACCCGCGGCTCCGGAGCCGCATGCGGCTTTTTCAGCTGTCTCCTGCGGCTCCCGGTCCTCTGCCATGTGCAGTCCACAAAAAAAAAAAAAGTGGGACTAAAAAATTTCAACCAATCAATTCAAATATGCAGGGCAGGTGCATATCTCGCCTTGGCTCCACTCTTCAGTCAAACCCTGTTCTGCGCATGTGCGCATGTACGTGCATGCATACATATTTTTTGCGGCTCCCAGTTTTTCCTTTTCTGAGGGAACCGGTTCCGAGTGGCTCTTTCACTGTTTCAGGTTGCTGACCCCTGGTCTAGACTCTATCCTCTTCTTAAAAACCTCCAGTGATGGAGCGCCCACAAGATCTGGTGGCAAGCTGTTCCACTGGTTAATTGTCCTCCCTGTCAGGAAGTTTCTCCTTAATTCCAGGTTGCTTCTCTCCTTGGTCAGTTTCCATTCATTCTTCCCTCCCTTCTCCTCTCGCTTTTCCTTCTTTCCACAGTAGAGTAAAAAAGTACCAGTGGGACAAAAGCCAAATGACTACTCTCTCAGAACAAGAGAGATAGCTGCAATAACCCTTTGCAATAAGAACGATATTTCCCTGGGGCTTTTAATCTCCCTCTTGAGTGATGCACCGTCGCAGGGGATAACACGAACGGATCTTGGGCAGACCTCTACCCTTGGGGGGGGGGGAGCAGAGGAGCCCTGGAAATTGCAGAAATCAGTTGCTGGACTTGCCCTCTGGAGGTGAGGCTGTCTCCCACCTCTCCTGTGCTCCAGGGAAGGAAAGATAAACCAGCTCAAAACCTGCCCTGCTGGAGCTCTTGCCTAGCCTCCCGCCCCCTTTCAAGCTGATGGGGGCTCCTGTTGTCCCTGCTAAAAGCTCTGATATTTTGACAGAGGTAGAACAGAGCAAGAACTGTGTTCTTTTCAGAACATCAGGATCTAATCAATCAATCAGAATAGAATTTGAAGGGACCTTGGAGGTCTTCTAGGGACGCGGTGGCTCAGTGGGTTAGGACGCCGAGCTTGTCGATCAGAGGATCGGCAGTTTGGCAGGTCGAATCCCGAGTGCCGCGTGACAGAGTGAGCGCCTGCAACTCGTCCCAGCTTCTGCCAACCTAGCAGTTCTAAAGCACGTAAAAATGCAAGTAGAAAAATAGGGACCACTCTGGTGGGAAGGGAACAGCCTTCCGTGCGCCTTTGGCGTCTAGTCATGCCGGCCACATGACCACGGAGACGTCCTCGGACAAGCGCTGGCTCTTCGGCTTTGAAACGGAGATGAGCACCGGCCCCTAGAGTCAGAAACAACTAGCACGCAGGTGCGGGGGAACCTTGACCTTTTACCTGGAAGTCTTCTAGCCCAACCCCCTGCTCACGCAGGAGATCCTATACCATTCCAGACAAGTGGCTGTCCAGTCTCTTTAAAAAAAAAACCCTCCAATGATGGAGCACCCACAACATCTGGTGGTGAGCTGTTCCTCTGGTTAATTGTCCTCATTGTTAGGAATTTTCTCCTTAATTCCAGGTTGCTTCTCTCCTTGATTAGTTTCCATTCATTGTTTTGCCTTCTGAGGCTTTGGGGAATAAATGGACCCCCTCCTCCTTGTGGCAGCCCTTCAAATACTGGAATAATTGCTATCATGTCCCCCCACAGTCCTTCTTTTCTCTAGACAGGCCATTCCCAAATCCTGCAACCGTTCTTCATATGTTTTAGTCTCCAGGCCTTTCATCCCTTTAGTTGCTCTTCTCTGCACTTTTTCCCCCCAAACTCTCAACATTTTTTATTTTTTGAAACAAGACCGCCCTTCGAATGGATCCGAACTTTAGGGAATTAATAGAAAGAACATTGGAAATTTAGGCTCTGTCTTCAGGCTCAAGGTTGACTCAGCCTTCCCAGGTAGGTAAAATGAGGACCCAGATTGTTGGGGGCAATTAAGCTGACTTTGTAATAATGCCGCTTGGGGTGTGTGTGAAAGCCCTAATAAGCAGGCATATACACAGAATGAAGGCTACTGCTAAGCTTGTAAGCCGCCCTGAGTCTTCGGAGAAGGGCGGGATATAAATGGAATTTTAAAAAAAACAAACCAACTGTAAATTTATCTTTCTAACTCTGCTTGCGCCAGCGCTTGGCTGTTTGAGAAGGAAAGTGCCCGAGAGAATCTCTGCGGCTTCCTTCTCGCTTTCTCCGATGCCCGTTTGCAGAAAGATAACGTGCCTCGGATGTGAGTCGCTCAGAAGGGGAAATCCTGAGACTCTGAACTATGCAGGCTATGCCCCAGGCATGTTCCCAGACGGTTTATCTCTCAGCTGGTCCTGCTTTGCATGCTGTTCCTGCTTTGCAGTGGTCTTAAAAGTATTAAGCAAGGTTAGAGGTCCAGAGTCTGCTTTGAATGTCATTTTCCTTGCATAGTTTGTGTTTTGAGGGTCGATCCAACGGTTCGTTGTGATTCCTCGCCAGCCAGTGGATCCGGCAGCTGAGTCTGAGGAATCAGATGAGGGGCCTGGAGTGACAAAGGTACTTGTATCTTTGATTGTTCTTGTCCTCCAGGCTACCTGTCCTATCAGATTATTGCATCTTTCAGAAAACAAGATTGGAAAGTTTTAAGATTAGCAAAGCTAGCCAAATTTAGGAATACTGAACGATGAACGAATCAGCGCAGAATGGGTCAAAGATGCATTCTTTGAAAATTAAAAACTTTGTTTGGAAGTTGGTGGTTCAGATAACCGTTGAAAGTGAGTCAAAGGGTCCAGAATGAGAAGTGAGGAAAGCCCAGTTAAGCACCCAGGAAAGTGGGCTAAACTATGATTATGCTCAGGTACTATGGAAAGTATTCCACCAGAGGAGACGAAGGCAAGGAGACAAATATACACAGGACTTTTCTAAAACGCGAAATGAAAAAAAAAAGTTTGAAATGACTTCTATCTTCTAACTAATCCAGGCGAGAAGCAACCTGGAATTAAGGAGAAACTTCCTGACAATGAGGACAATTAACCAGTGGAACAGCTTGCCACCAGAAGTTGTGGGTTCTTCATCACTGGAGGTTTTTAAGAAGAGACTGGACAGCCACTTGTCTGGAATGGTACTATAGGATCTCCTGCTTGAGATAGGGGCTGGACTAGAAGACCTTTAATTAATTTAATTTAATTTATTGAATTTATATACCGCCCTTTCCCGAAGGACCCAGGGCGGTTTACAGGGTATAGTTTCTAAAACATTAATACAAAAATTAAGACCAATTTAAAAAAGATTAAACTAAATCCCTGCAACATGTAAAACCCCAGTTAAAACCCAATTAAAACTCAGCCTTTAAGGTGTTTAAGCTCAGCCAATCTCAATGTATCCATGGTTGCACTTTGACAGTAAAGGTTCATTTCTTCATCCATCCAGCTCTGTTCGGATTTGATTGATTGAAATGGTCTAGTCTAGTGTCTCCTGCTTGAGCAGAGCATTGGACTAGATAACCTCTAAGGTCCCTTCCAGCTTCTATTCTGATTCTGAATTCTTTCCTTAAGGGCGTTTGTCAGGTCACACGCGCACACGCACCCCTCCCATAATCTGGGCGTCACACAAACAACAGCAAAACTTGTTTTAACATTGGCAAACTAGCAGGACTCCCTGGGAATCGGGGTGGCAAGTAAATTTAAAGAACAACTAATAAGAATTCCCAGAAGGATGACTGTGCTCAAGGCATGTTTGGTGCTGGCAATAATGGCGACCCCTCCCCTCGCCTTTCCTTCCAGCAGGCGGAGAAAGAGGTTCCCCAAGGGTCCCTGCGAAGAAGCCAGGCGGCCTGGGGGCGTCTACATTGGGTGGGGGTGCTGGTGTTCCCAAGTGAGACCCAGCTGCAAACGCCGCACCCTCCCAGGAGGAGAGAAGGGAAAGGGGGCCACCCGGCGATGCACGCCTAGCTCGGGGCAGATCCGGACCCAACAGGGGCTCCGTGGGGCGGGAAAAGGAGCAGCTCCGGGGAAAGAAGAGGCAGCAGCCGAAGCGGGAAAGGTTCCCAGGCCGGCAAGGGGAGCCTCCATCCCCAGGCGACCCTCGCAGCCCCTCCGGGCAGGCCATCTCCCAGGGGAGCCAGGCGGGCGGCGAGGAGGCGGGGCGGAAGAGCCGCCCGGGAAGAGCCGCGGAGGGAGAGGGGGAACAGCACCGCAGGGGCGTGGCCAAGACAGGGGAGGAGCCCAGACGGGAGTCCAGCCAAAGCGAGGACTTAGGGGCGCGGCAGAGTCGAGCAGGGGGCGGGAGCACGCGGCCGGCAAGCCAATGGCATGGCTCAGGAGGCGCCCGTATGCAAAATACGGACGGCCTGACGGGACAGCCCACAAGTTCCACAGGAGGAGACCGAACGAAGGCGGCGCCTGGAGAGGAAAGGGCGGGGCTTCGCCGAAAGGCGGCGCTCGGAGGCCCCACCTCTACATTCGGAATCAGAGAGCTGACTCGAGCAGCGCGGCGCTTCGGGGTCGGAGAAACCGGATGCAAGTAGGGCGCAAGGGATGCCGGGAGTCGCAGTCCGAGAGGCTCTCTGGCGGAGGAGGGAGGGAGGGGGAGGCCGAGGCCTGGTCTGGCGGGACGGGCGATGGGAGGGAGGCCTGCCCGGAAAGTCTCACTGAGAGGCCGAGGCTTCGGCCTTCCTCCCCGGGCGGGGCTGGGATTCCCCTCCGGGGAAGGGACGAAGCCGTGACCCGCCTCTCCCCCTTCGCCCCTGCAGGACTTCGGGCGAGCCCGGCGGAGGAAGGAAGGAAGGAGGCCCCTCGGAGCAGCCCCTGGAGGAGACTGCGGGGAAGGCGCGGAAGGGATGAGCCGAAGGGGACTCCGCGAAAGGAGGCCTCCTGGAGGGCGAAGCGGGGAGCGGGAAACGGGCGGAGAAAAGAAATACCAGTGCACAGAATGTGGAAGTTCCTTCAAAACGAATGAAAACCTGGAAAACCACCTTAGAATCCACACTGGGGAGAAACCATTTAAATGCCTGGAGTGTGGAAAAAGCTTCAGTCAGAGTGGAACCCTTTATGCCCATCAAAGGATCCACACGGGAGAAAAACCCTACAAATGCCTGGAGTGTGGAAAAAGCTTCAGTTTAAGTGGAAACCTTTACGCCCATCAAAGGATCCACACGGGAGAAAAACCATTTAAATGCCTCGAATGCGGAAAGGATTTCAGGCTCAGTGGAAACCTTTACATACATAAAAGAATCCACACTGGAGTAAAACCATATAGATGCCTGGAGTGTGGGAAAAACTTTATTGTGAGTGGGCACCTCCTTCGACACCAAAGTATCCACGCCGGGGAAAAGCTGCATAAATGCCGGGAATGTGGAAAGACCTTTAGTGAGAGGGAAAACCTTTGTAAACATCAAAGGATCCACTCGAGAGGAAAAGTCCATCAATGCCTGGAATGTGGAAAGACCTTCAGTCAGAGGAGAAGCCTTTCTAATCATCAGAGAGTTCACACTGGAGAAAAAGAATATAAATGTCTGGAGTGTGGAAAGACCTTCAGTCAGAGGAAAAGCCTTTCTAATCATCAGAGAGTTCACACTAGAGAAAAAGAATATAAATGCCTGGAGTGTGGAAAGAGCTTCAGTCAAAGGGGACACCTTTATAGACATCAAAGAATCCACTCAGGGGAGAAACCGTACAAATGTCTGGAGTGTGGGAAAACCTTTACTGAAAACACCCATCTCCGTCAACATCAAAGAATCCACACAGGAGAGAAGCCATATGAGTGCCTGGATTGTGGAAAGAGATTCCGTCAAAATGGGAGCCTTTACATGCATCAAAGAATTCACACAGGAAAGAAACCATATAAATGCTTAGAGTGTGGAAAGAGCTTTACGGATGGCGGACACCTCAGTCAACATCAAAGAATCCACACAGGAGAGAAACCATATGAATGCCTGGAGTGTGGAAAAACTTTCAGTCGGGCAGAGCACCTCAGTCGGCACGAAAGAATTCACACAGGACAGAAACCATATAAATGTATGAAGTGTGGAAAGAGTTTCAGTCACCAGGCAAGCCTTCATACACATCAAAGAATCCACTCTGGAGAAAAACCCTTTAAATGCCTGAAGTGTGGAAAATGCTTTACTCAGGGTGGACATCTCTGTCAACATCAAAGGATTCACACCGGAGAGAAACCCTACAAATGCCTGGAGTGTGGAAAGAGCTTCAGTCAGCGGGGAAACTATTATACCCATCAAAGAATCCATTCAGGTGAGAAGTCCTATAAATGCTTGGCATTGGCAGGAAATTTACTCAGAGTGGACACCTTCATCAACTTCAAAGAGTTCGCACAAGAGTAAAACTCTGTACGTGCCTGGAGTGCAGAAAGAGCTTCAGTGACAATGTAGGCCTGAGTAAATATTATGGACCTCGCCCGGAGAAGAAAGTTTACATTTGTACAGATTGAAAAATCCTTCAAAAGAAGTGGAATTCTCTCCAAACCATCCAAGAATCTACACAGAAGCAAAGCCATAGAAATGGACAGATGAACGATTTGCCCCATGCAGTTGTTTTCCGACTCTTAAGGGCAGTGCTCATCTGTGTTTCTTCGCCAAGAGAGCCAGCGTGGTGCAGAGACATTTCCGTGGTCATGTGGCCAGCAGGACTATATGCTGATGCGCCTTTAATGCTGTTACTCTCCCACCAAAGTGTTACCTGTTTATCGGCTTTCATTTGCATGTTTTCAAATGGCTAATTGGGCAGAAGCTGGGGCTCGTCCCA
The DNA here is from genome assembly GCF_947247035.1 of Vipera ursinii. Classification (NCBI taxonomy): domain Eukaryota; kingdom Metazoa; phylum Chordata; class Lepidosauria; order Squamata; family Viperidae; genus Vipera; species Vipera ursinii. The sequence goes on along the minus strand of NC_139529.1, from coordinate 4,053,826 downwards.
TCATGCAACTCTTGTAGAGCACCAGGAAAAACCGGAGATGCAGACAGTTCAAATGTGTATAAAAATTTATCATAAGCTTAAGCTCTCTACAAGAATCTGGATTACTAACCATCAAGGGAAATTAACAGGAGTTAAGAATAGAAAGGAATTCAAGGTGGGCTGGAGTTAGATCTCTTGTGGGTGCGAAGGGACTCACAACCGATGAAGCATTTGGCCCCTCCCTTGACCTAAGCCTGGTCATCTACAGCTCTTGGGTCTTGAACCTGGGCTGTCAGCTTTCCAGCTGACAAGCTCAAAATCTTTAACTGCTGAGCCATTGCATCCCCTTATAGAGTGTTGTTACAATGCTTCTGTACCCAGCAGTGTCAGTGCAGCACTGGATGTAATGCACAAAGGTTTTGTTTTTAAGGCTAAGAAACTCCTTGAATATTCATCACAGATCTAATTACCATCCAGTAAAACCCAGATGTAGATACTTACCCTTCATTACCATCTCAACCTGTGTGTTTCAACTTGTGTGCATAATGTATTATCAGCCCAAGCATCAGCCATCTTAACTCTCCGTACCAGGCCATTTTACTATTTCCTTTCTTGCTACAGTTTAATGATTGTGCTATTTTGAGTTGCTTCATAGTTTAATTTGAATGACGTTACAAATTATTTTTCTCTGATCACTCATAGTTTCTTACAAATTGATCCACATCTTGCAAATACTGCAAGGAGTGCATATACCTGTTCAATTATGGATACTTATCCTCACAAATTTGTGGTGCTATATTTTATATATTACTCAGCAAGCCAGAACAGAATTTTTTTTCAGTAGCTGAGGCACATGCAAGTTAGATTTCTTGTGGGTGCAAAGGGACTCATGACCTATGACACATTTGACCCCTCGGGCTCAGCCTGGTTGTCTACAGTTCTTGAGTCTCGAACCCGGGCTGTCATCTCTCCAAGCTCAGTCTTTAACCACTGAGTCATCCCGCCCCATTATAGATAAGAGTGTTGCTACAATGCTTCAATACCCAGCAAAGTCAATGCAACCCTAGAGATGTAGTGCACAAAGGTTTATTAAAGGCTAAGAAACTCCTTGAATGTTTATCATAGATCTAATTACCATCCAATAAGGTCCTTTTTCAAGAGGCGACTAGACTTTCTTGTTTTCCTTTGAAGATGTTTCGCTTCTTCAGCTCTGAACAGCCTCCCACTCACCATCTCTCACAATTCCCAGCAGTCCCCGTGCTCTACTTGCAGCCGGTTCCTGCAGCAGTGAAGCACCATGCTCCTTCAGTCAGAGCTGAAGAAGCTCCTTGGATGAGAAGCAAAACGTCTTCAAAGAAATTCAGAGTCCAATTGCCTCTTGCGACAATGACGACTGAGAATCCCCATAGACATTTGCCCTTTATTGCCATCTCAACTAGTGTGTTTCAACTTGAGCGCATAATGTATTATCAACCCAAGCATTAGGAAGCACACTTCTGAACGGGACCATTTTACTATTTCCTTTATTGCTACGGTTTACTGATTGTACCATTTTATTTTGCTTGGTAGTTTAATTTGAATGACATTAATGGGGGACCACGAGGAAATGCAAGAGATGCTGTGTAGCACTGGAAAGTTAAAAAAAAAAAGAACCAGCTCAATCTGTATTGCTGTGCATAAATTCCCTTGAAAGTGCTTGTGAAGATACGGGCTGTAGGGTTTGACATGAGTATGGTTTCTGTGCTCAGTGGACTAATGGCTGATCTGGGAAAAGATTAACTGAGGTCCAGCCTCTTTAGCACCTGCGCTGGGGGTCAGGCAGGAGCTTGAGCCACAGGGCACTTTGGTGTGCAATGCAGTAAGTGTTTTGCCCTGATGTACATGTTCTTTCCTCTTCTATTTTTCTCTTTTCTAAGCCACCCAGTCGTTGGGAGGTGGGCTGCTCTCCAAATTTAATAAAAAAGTCATTCCTAAATAACTGGGCACCTCCCCCAAATTCCCTGCCCTTGGATATCCCAGAGAACCACTTTGAAAAATCCCCGAGTGGATGCTGGCTTCTTTCAGCGATGTGGGACAATTCCAAGGTGGCAAATCATCAGTGAAATGCTCGGTGTGCAACAACCATCCTGTGATTGCTGATACCTTGGCCTGGTTCTCTGACTTAAAAAGGTGAGCATGATGTCCTTTGCCCCCCCTCCCCCCTTTGTCTTCTTCAGGGTTTGATGCTTGAGCTGCTGAAGCTGGAATGAGCTGGGAACAGTTCAGAGCTGACATTGGTGGTTACTGAAGGCAAATTCAAGTTTAGAATAGATCTGGAAGGGACCCGAGAGGTCTCCCAGTCCAGCTCCCTACTCCAGCAGGAGCCCCTATAGACCAGGCATGTCTAAGTGACGACCCACGGGCCAGATGCGTCACACCAAAACCGCGCCCACCCCACGGCCGGCAATGGGGAAAAAGTCCCGACAGGCCTTTAACTATCTTAGTTGCTCTTCTTTGCACTTTTTCCAAAGTCTCAGCAGCTGGGTGCTTACAGATGCCCATTGAAATGGACAGGTAAGTGGGGGGGAGGGGAGAATTAACTTGCAAATGTGCTGGCAAATAAACAGGTGTGTTGATTTGCCAGTCAGCTGTAGGAAGAAAATGAAATAACTGCCAACCCAGATAACTGCCAACCCGGGGCCCAGCTAGCAGCTGTAACAGGAGCCAAAAGGCCAACAAAGGTCGAAATAAACATGTATGAAGGGGAGAGGCGCTGGAGGGGTTTTCCCCCCCCCCTCAGCTGCAGTTTTGCAAAGGGGTCCTGGGGAGAGAAGGGGCCAGAGAGGAGAAGCTGGGTCTGGGCAGGGAGGGGCTGGGGATGCCACCAGAGGGTAGGGGGCTGACTGACCCAACCCTCTTTGTTGCCTGTGTGATGCTTTCTGCAGTTAGCCTTCCTGACAGCTTGACTATAGTCCCAGTCCCAGCACTCAGGGACTGGATTCGGAAGCTGGCAGAGGGGCTGCAACAGATCCCAGGAACCGACTCAGAGCTCTCTCGATGGCAGTGCTAGGAACACCTAAGATCCTGCGCAGAAACTTCAATCTCTCCAGCTTGCGATGGAAGAGTCAGGATTGAGGAAGAGACACACCTGCCACCCTCGGGGCGTGGATGGATTCTTCTCTCAAAGGAAGCCCCCAAAGGGGTAGCAGCATTAGCTCTTATACAGCACCCCAAATCTACTCCAGTCCGAAGCACCCCGAGAGGTTGGGGAAGGTGGTCCTTAAGGCCAATTTATGGCGGGGCTCCTTCATTCACTTTCCTCCTTCCCCTTTGGCAGGGCAGAACAGGAGAGAGAAAAACTGAAGAAAAACATTTGAGAAAAGCATGAGTTGGATATAAATATTTAAAGTCAAACAACACATATAATTGCATATTTCCTTTTCCCCCACGTGCACGAAGACGTTCCGGTATGTCTGCAGAGTGAGGGGAATGAGAGGCAGAAACTCTGAACAGCAAAACCCCGAGAAAGCCAGGATCGTCCACGAGATCAGAATCACAGAAGTAGAAGGGACCTTGTAAATAATAACAATAATAGAGTTGGAAGTGATGTGGGAGGTCATCTAGTCCAACCCGCTGCTCAGGCAGGAGACCCTATACCAGACATGTCAAACACAAGGCCCGGGGGCCAGATCCGGCCTGTGGTTTCATGCAGCCCGCAAAGCCATCCTGGAAACAGTGAGGGAATGCCTCCCACTAGCCTTAGCCCTGGCCCAGAGACCCTCAGATCTGTCCCACTCCTGCCCAGGCTCCCCATAGGCACCATTGATGCAAACGATGTAGAGCTGGCCATGCCCACCCAGTAGGCCATACCACTCTAGCCACACCTACCCAGTGGGCCATGCCCACCGGACCCTCAATGAAATCGACTTTGACACCCCTGCCCTAGACCAGGGGTAGGCAACCTCGGCTCTTTTATGAGTCATGGACTTCAACTCCCAGAATTCCTGAGTCAGCTGTGCTGTGCTGTCTCAGGAATTCTGGGAGTTGAAGTCCATGACTCATAAAAGAGCCGAGGTTGCCTACCCCTGCCCTAGACCATTTCAGACAAATGACTCTTCTTTAAAAGCTCCAGTGTTGGAGCATTCACAGCTTCTGGGGGCAGGTCGTCCCGCTGGTTTATTGCCCTCCCTGTCAGGAAATCCCTCCTTCCTCCCTGGCTGCTTCCCTCCCCGCTCGGTTTCCCTTCGTCGCTGCTTCTCCCGCCTTGGGGGGGGGCTTTGGGGAAGAGCCCGGCTCCCTCCTCCTCCTCCTCCTCCTCGGGACGCCCCCCAGATACGGGAAGGCTGCTCTCCCGCCTCCCCCGCCCTTCTCCCCATCGGCTCCCACCCCCGCGCGGGAGGGGGGCCGCGGGGGGGGCCTGGCCGGAGCCCCCAGGGAGGAAGAAGGGAGGGAGCGCCCCCCCAACTCCCCACCCCGCCCTGCCTGGGGAGAGACGCAGCCCGGGAGGCCCGTCAGCTCCGCCAGCCTGGAGGGGGGGGGGAAAGGAGAGACGGGACCCCAAAGCTCAAAGGGAGCCGCTCCCCCGCCCACTTTGCCGAAAACAACCTCTCGCTACTGCGCAGGCGCGCTCTGGCTGATCGAACGAAAGGAAGGCGCAGATTGGTGGCTCGGGAGAGGACGGCGATTGGCAGGAGGACTCCTCGGGGCGGTCCTTTCAAGGAAAGAGGAAAAGCTACCGATAACAGGAAAAGGATTCTCAGCGAAGTCCCGCCTCCGCTTCCGGAAACGAATAGAAGCGAGGCACCTAATTGATTCGGCCCGCGGACGGGCTGGGAGGCAGGTAGGGCGCAGGGGGAGCGGGGGATCCCGAGGCCTGGTCTGGCGGGACGGGCGTTGGGAGGGAGGTCTGGCCGGAAAGTCTCTCTGAGAGGCCGAGGCTTCGGCCTTCCTCCACGGGCGGGGCTGGGACTCCCCTCCGTGGAAGGGACGAAGCCGTGACCCGCCTCTCCCCCTTCTCCCCTGCAGGAGTTCGGGCGAGCCCGGCGGAGGAAGGAAGGAAGGAGGCCCCGCGGAGCAGCCCCGGGAGGAGACGGCGGGCAAGGCGCGGAAGGGATGAGCCGAAGGGGACTCCGCGAAAGGAGGCCGCCTGGAGGGCGAAGCGGGCAGCGTGAAACGGGCGGAGACCCCGAGACGGGCCTGGAGGGCGGAGGGTCCCTCAGAAGAGGCGGGAAACGCCACAGAATCCAGGAGGGAGGAAAGAAATATCAGTGCCCGGAATGTGGAAAATCCTCCAAATCAAATGAAGCTCTTAAAAACCATCGAAGGATCCACACTGGAGTGAGACCGTATGAATGCCCGGAGTGTGGAAAGAGCTTTAGTCTGAGGGGAAGCCTTCATAATCATCAAAAAATTCACACTGGAGAAAAACCATTTAAATGCCTGGAGTGTGGAAGGAGCTTCAGTCAGAGGGGAAGCCTTTATGTACATGAAAGGCTCCACTCAGGAGAGAAACCACATAAATGCCTGGAGTGTGGAAAGAGCTTCAGTCAGAGTAGTAACCTTTATGTACATCAAAGAACCCACACAGGAGAAAAACCTTATAAATGTCCGGAGTGTGGAAAGAGCTTCAGTGTGAAGAGCACCCTTTATAGACATCAAAGAATTCACACTGGAGAAAAACCATTTAAATGCCTGGAGTGTGGAAGGAGCTTCAGTCGGAGGGGAAGCCTTTATGTACATGAAAGGCTCCACTCAGGAGAGAAACCACATAAATGCCTGGAGTGTGGAAAGAGCTTCAGTCAGAGTAGTAACCTTTATGTACATCAAAGAACCCACACAGGAGAAAAACCTTATAAATGTCCGGAGTGTGGAAAGAGCTTCAGTGTGAAGAGCACCCTTTATAGACATCAAAGAATTCACACTGGAGAAAAACCGTATAAATGCCTGGAGTGTGGAAGGAGCTTCAGTCAGCCGCGACACCTTTATAAACATCAAAGGATCCACTTAGAGAAAAAACTGCATAAACACCTGGGGTGTGCAAAGAGCTTCAGTGAGAGGAGAACAGATGGAAGACTCGGGAGTCCCCAGAGAATCCAGGAGGGAGGAAAGAAATATCAGTGACCGGAATGTGGAAAATTCCTTAAAATAAATGGAAACCTTAAAGCGCATCTAAGAACCCACACTGGAGAGAAACCACATAAATGCCTGGAGTGTGGAAAGAGCTTCAGTAAGAGAAGTAATCTTTATAGACATCTAAGAATCCACACAGGAGAGAAACCACATAAATGCCTGGAGTGTGGAAAGAGCTTCAGTGACAGGAGTAGCCTGTATAAACATCAAAGGACCCACACAGGAGAGAAACCACATAAATGCCTGGAGTGTGGAAAGAGCTTCAGTGAGAGGGGACACCTTTATAGACATCAAAGGACCCACACAGGAGAGAAACCACATAAATGCCTGGAGTGTGGAAAGAGCTTCATTGAGAGGTGACACTTTTATAGACATCTAAGAATCCACACAGGAGAGAAACCACATAAATGCCTGGAGTGTGGAAAGACCTTCGCTCATAATGGCACCCTTTATAGACATAAAAGAATCCACACTGGAGAAAAACCGTATAAATGCCTGTAGTGTGGAAAGACCTTCACTCAGAATGGCACTCTTTATAGACATCAAAGGACCCACACAGGAGAGAACCCATTTAAATGCCTGGAGTGCGGAAAGAGCTTTAGTCAGAGGGGACACCTTTATAGTCATCAAAGAATTCACATTGGAGAAAAACCGTATAAATGCCTGGAGTGTGAAAAGACCTTCACTCACAATGGCAATCTTTATAGACATCAAAGGACCCACAAAGGATAGAAACCACATAAAGGCCTGGAGTGTGGAAGGTGCTTCAATAAGAGGGGGCACCTTGATACACATGAAACTATCCACTCAGGAGACAAACCCTAGACAAGCGTTTATACATATCAAACACTCAAGTCACGAGAGAAATCATCAGTGTCTGGGTGTGGAAAGAGATTGTATGAGAAGTGAAGTCTTCATAAGCATCGATCCACTTGGGAGAAAAACCATACTTTGAGTGTGGAAAGAGCTTTATTGTTAACGAACATCTCCGTGGACATTAAAGGATACAGTACATATGGGGAAAAAGCACTAAATATGCCTGAGTGTGCAGACCCTCAGTCACAACGGTGCCATTAAAATAACAATAGCATTTAGACTTATCTGCCACCCCATAGTGCTTTACAGTGCTGTCTGGGAGATTTACAAGGTCACCATTATTTGCATATTGCCCGCAACAATCTGGGTCTCATTTTACACCCTTAGAAGGATGGAAGGCTGAGACGAGGCTGAGCGCTGTCAGAATAGAACTCCAGGCTGTGAACAGTCTTCCTGCAATACTGCACTTTTAATAACTGGGCCACCAGAACTTAAAATGCGATTGATGAAATGCAAAAGGGCTTCTCAAGGGCTAAGAAGCTGCTTGAATATTTATCACAGACCTAATTACAGCTCAGGGACACGGTGGCTCGTTTAGGATGCTGAGCTTGTCAATCAGAAGGTCGACAGTTTGGCTGGTCGAATCCCGAGTGCGTGAGTGAGTGCCTGTTACTCGTCCCAGCTTCTGCCCACCTAGCAGTTCGAAAGCACATAAAAATGCAGGTAGAAAATAGGGAACAGCGTTCTGTGTGCCTTTGGCGTCCAGTCATGCCGGCCACATGACCACGGAGACGTCCTTGGAAAAGCGCTGGCTCTTCGGCTTTGAAACAGAGATGAACACCGCCCCCTAGAGTTGGAAACGACTAGCAGGCATGTGCAGGGGAACCTTTACCTTTAATTACAGCTCAGTAAGAAAGGTGTGAACTCTTACCTTTAATTGCCATCTCAATCTTTGTCAACATGAGTGTATACTGTATTCTCAGCCCAAACATTCAAGGTGTAAATAAACTTATGTACAGCACCATTTTATTGTTCCCTTTATTGCTACACTCTATTTAATGATTCTGCTATTCTGTGATGCCAAATAGTGGAATTTGAATAATATTACACACTTTTTCAAGGGGTATGTAATTTTACTCATTAGCTGCACACCCATGAATTTGATGCTGGTAACTATCTCCACAGGTGAATCATTAATGCAGAGAAAAGGGTGGCTGTTCCTGCCTTTTCTGAAATCGACAATGATTTCTATGGTTTTTCCGGTATTTAAAACTAGGCTGTTTTCCTTACACCAGTTCACCAACCCCTCAACCTCCTTGCGGTAACTCATTTTCATCATGACTAAGGTCCACTACTGTTGTATCATCTGTGAACTTCACAATATGGTTGGTGGCAAACCTAGCACCACCGTCATGGGTCAACGGGGTGAACAGCAGCAGACTTAGGAGGCAGCCCTGTGGATAACCTGTGCTCAAGAAAATGATACTAGAGGTATTTTTTCCGACTCGCACATATTGGGGCCTGTTGGTAAGAAAGTCAAGAATCCAGTTACATAAAGTGTTTCAGCCTAAAAGGCCCAGTTTATCTACTAGATGCTTGGGAATGATTGTGTTAAATGCCGAACTGAAATTGTGTGGTTGAAAACGCACCTCATTTGACTCGTGATACTTTTCCCCTTGTGAAGATTCTTTTAATGCAATGCACATTTCAATGGTTATGCTTAATATTATGGGATGTTATTGCCTATATGTGGAATAACTGAGCAGGATGATTTCTTCCGTTCAATTAAGTCTTGTTTTGTACTTTTTCTAATATATGGCATATAAAATGAAACCAGATTCTGTGTCCTGGATGCCCTCTTTTCATTGAGGGAAATCTTTTTGTTATAAGTCTAATAAATTGCCTTTAAATCATCATCCCACTCAATTCCTAATTGAAGCAAATGTGCCATGGCTCAATCTAGGTCTAATTTGGCCTTCATTGTTGTGGGTGTGAAAGAACGGCTCCATCTCATTTTTCATATAATCTATATGGGTTTTCCAAATGTCAGCATCATGTAAAGCCATCCCCAGATATATGAAACTCTTGTAAATTGGATGCTGTCTATGGTCTCCTTGTCTTCAAGGCTTTTTTAGCAGAAACAAGAGACTTTGTAAAGCCAACAAAGCTCCGTGAGATACTATCCATGTCCTCAGCATACAGGAAGAAGGGTCCACAGATTGAGGCAGATGTAAGTAGGAGACGATGAAATGAGCTGTCAAGGAGTTGAGATACAACTTAAAGAGGGTGGAGGTCTAAATACAGCCCTGTGAGACTTTTCTGAAGAGGTACCAGGTTGGTTAGCACATTTGGTACAAATGCTGAATGAGAAAAAGTAACATGCCTTTATATTGTATTCTCCACATTCACCAAGATTTCAAGTGGAATCAAATGTAGGCTTAAAATCTACAAAGGCCACTTGCAGTGATTTTGTCCATACCATTTATTTAGAATAATGTTAAGTCATAAATCAAAATTTACACCCAATGCATTATGAAACAATAAATTGTCCATGCCATTTAATTGTATCAGTTTCAACAGATATCACAGTAAATTGAAATTATTTGAAAAAAAAGTACCCCTAAATACTTTTAGCTGCAATAAGAGGATTCGACCATTCACCTTGTCCTTCTCTGATTCTCCTGTACAGAATTTGAGGGGCCCAAAGTAGGCACAGTATTTATGATGCAGGTTGAGCAAGCAGAACCAACCAGAACAATTCTCAGCCTCTATTTCATGGCCCTGATCTGAATTCTTAGGAGAGGACAGTTTCTGGCTCCTTCTCCTCCTTCAGGAAGGGATTCAGCTGCATCCAGGATGGCCCAGAAAAGGGGCAGCTGAGAGGGTGGCTGTAACTCGAGCAGGAAGGCTGGTCTTGGACAACAGGCAAAGCCCCGGAAATCCAGCCCTTCTCAACACTGCCACAATTAGCACATGTGAATGTGGTTTTTATACCCTAGGGAGGAAGTTGTGTTCTGTGAACGGAAACAAGATGTGCTGAACTATAAACTGGCAATTTCTTGCCATTCAGCCTCTGGAATGCCTTCGCCAGCCTACCTGAGCAGGTTGTTGTGAGCTGTAATTTAGGGCCAGCCATTGCTCTACTATCCCCTTCGGAGGATGAGCTGTGTTCCAAAAGAAACCCGGGGCCCAGCCTCTCTGGGCTGCAGGGCTCCCGAGGGCCGGCAGGTGGCGTTAACAGCCATCCTTTGCTGCCCCCTGATGGCCGGTGGGGCAGTTGCCGCTCAGCTGTACTTCATCTGCAGGGCCGGGAAAGTCCGTGCCCCCCCACCGCCCCTGGCAGGAAAGACCTCAGTGGGTCCCTCAAACATCTCGTCCCACGCCTCGGTTTACAGCCATCCAGCCTTGAACGGGGTAGCAGCGGGAAGAGGACCCACTAGAGCTGCGCTGCACTATTGGTTGCTCTAATATATACGTTCTTTCACATGGGATGAGTCGCGCTTCTTGACATGGAAGAGGCCTACGAGGAGAAACGCTGGAGGGCGCCATTTTGGTGCTGGGCGGAAGCGATGGAGGCTGCGGGAGCCCTCTTTACAGCAGGCGGAAGGAAAAGTAAGTTAGCACTGTCGCCTTCTGTGCAGCTGACGGAACAGAGCGAGAGTGCGCGCTCCCACTGCAGGGAAAAGCTGGGAAAGGGAAGGAAGGAACAGGGCGATGGCCTGGAAGGATGCCCCTTTTAGGACGATCCAGCCAAATACTGTCCAAGCGGCCTCAGGAATTCTGGGAGTTGAAGTCATAAAAGGTCCATCATTGCTCACTTTTGACCTGGGAAAGCCCTAAACAAGAACACAGCGGGACCAGAGGCTCTGTTCACAAGACTTCTTTCCCCACTCCTCGGTTTGCACATCCAGACCCCTAGCATTGTTCAACAGGCTCTTTGGAGGCCAACTTAACCTGGCATAAGACTAGCCAAACTGAGCATGTTGTGGAAATCTGAGGGCTTCCCTTGCCATTGAGTCTTATTGCAAGGACTCGCCAGGACAGTGTCCATCAGGGAACCTTCTCCAGCCAGGTGTCTCTCACTCTGTCCCTGGACATGTCTGGCTGACTTGAGAAGTAAAGCTTGTTTACACGTAGTTGGCACTTGGATGGGGCAGCACCAGGAAATGCAAGAGAAGCTGTCTAGCACTGGAAAGTTAAAAAAAAGAACCAGCTCAGTCTCTATTGCTGTGCATAAATTCCCTTGAAAGGGCTTGTGAAGATACGGACTGTAGGGTTTGACACGAGTATGGTTTCTGTGCTCAGTTGACTAATGGCTGATCTGGGAAAAGGTTAATTGAGGTCCAGCCTCTTTAGCACCTGGAGCACAGCAGGGACTGGAATTGGAAAGGCAGCGATGGCCCATTGCTTACATGTTGCCCCCCAAGAGAGCTGCAACCACCTCCCCTCTCGAACAGCATCACCCAGAGATTTCTGTGCCTCACCCAACAAATGTTCCACACATCTTTGAGGAGGAGGCTTTGCTCCTAGACTGGGGTGGGTGGGTCAGGAAGGTGGTTTGAGCCAGAGGGAGCTATGATGTGCAATGCAATAAGGTGTACTCCTTCTTTCCACTTTTGTTCTTCTCTTTTGTAAGGCACTCATAGTCATTGGGAGTTGGGCTGCTCTCCAAATAAGTCATTCCGAAATAAATGGGCACCTCCCCCAATCCCTTCCGCTTGGATACCTCAGAGGATCCCTTTGAAACATCCCTGATGGAACAGAGCTGAGGTTGGTTATTAGTGAAGGAAAATTCAAATTCAGATTTAGAATAGAGCTGGAAGGGATCTTGGAGGTCTCCTAGTCCACCTCCCCACTCAAGCAGGAGACCCAATGTACCATTTCAGACAACTAGCTGTCCAATCTCTTCTTAAAAAACCTACAGGGATGAAACACCCACATGCCACGGATTGTGTGTGCTCAGGAAGTTTCTCCTTAATTCCAGGTTGCTTCTCTCTTGGTTCAGTTTCTGTTCTGGTGCTTTGGAAAATAGGCTGGCTCCTTCCTTCTTTTTGGAAAGCCCTCAAATATTGGAAACTATCACATCCCCTTAGTCCTTCTTTTCTCCAAACCCTGCCACCGTTTTTCATTTGTTTTAGTCTCCCGAAAACCCCCGAAGAAATACATTTGGGAAAAGCATCATTGGCATACAAATATTTAAAGTCCAAGAATACAGGTAATTGCAGATCCTCCTATTTCCCCACGTGCGCGAAGAGGTTCCAGTGTGAATGCAGAGCGAGGGAAAGGAGAGGCAGAACTTCTGAAGAGCAGAACCCGCGGGGGGAGCCTGGCCCGAGCCCCCCCCCCGGAGGAAGAGCCCCCCAACCCCCCCGCCCTGCCCAGGGAGAGACCCCGGAGGAGGAGGGAGAGAGGGGAGGAGACGCAGCCCGGGAGGCCCGTCAGCTCCGCCGGCCTGGATGCGGTGGGGGGGAGAAGACGGGACCCCAAAGGTCAAGGGGAGCCCCTCGCCTCAGCCCCCCCTTGCCAAAGCGAAACTCCGCTACTGCGCAGGCGCGCTCTGGCTGATTGAACGGAAGGATGCCGAATGGTCGCTCTGGCGATGGCGGCGATTGGCAGGAGGACTCCTCGGGGCGGTCCATTCCAAGAAAACAGGAAGAGCTACCGGTAACAGGAAACAGGCCTGGCAGCGAAGTCCCGCCTCTACTTCCGGAAAGGAAAAGAACTGAGGCACCGAATTGATTCGTCCGCGGACGGGCTCGGAGCCAGGTAGGGCGCAAGGGATGCCGGGAGTCGCAGTCCGAGAGGCGGAGAAGGAAGGAAGGGAGGGAGGGAGGGAGGGAGGGGGAGTCCGAGGCCTGGTCTGGCGGGACGGGCGCTGGGAGGGAGGCCTGCCCGGAAAGTCTCACTGAGAGGCCGAGGTTTCGGCCTTGGTTCCCGGGCGGGGCTGGGACTCCCCTCTGGGGAAGGGACGAAGCCGTGACCCGCCTCTCTCCCTTCGCCCCTGCAGGAGTTCGTGCGAGCCCGGCGGAGGAAGGAAGGAGGCCCCGCGGAGCAGCCCCGGGAGGAGACGGCGGGGAAGGCGCGGAAGGGATGAGCCGACGGGGACTCCGCGAAAGGAGCCCGCCTGGAGGGCGAAGCGGGGAGCGGGAAACGGGCGGAGAAAAGAAATACCAGTGCACAGAATGTGGAAGTTCCTTCAAAACGAATGAAAACCTGGAAAACCACCTTAGAATCCACACTGGGGAGAAACCATTTAAATGCCTGGAGTGTGGAAAAAGCTTCAGTCAGAGTGGAACCCTTTATGCCCATCAAAGGATCCACACGGGAGAAAAACCCTACAAATGCCTGGAATGTGGGAAAACCTTCAGTTTAAGCGGAAACCTTTACGCCCATCAAAGGTTCCACACGGGAGAAAAACCATTTAAATGCCTCGAATGCGGAAAGGCCTTCAGGCTCAGTGGAAACCTTTACATACATAAAAGAATCCACACTGGCGTAAAACCATATAGATGCCTGGAGTGTGGGAAAAACTTTATTGTGAGTGGGCACCTCCTTCGACACCAAAGAATCCATGCCGGGGAAAAGCTGCATAAATGCCGGGAATGTGGAAAGACCTTTAGTGAGAGGGAAAACCTTTGTAAACATCAAAGGATCCACTCGAGAGGAAAAGTCCATAAATGCCTGGAATGTGGAAAGACCTTCAGTCAGAGGAGAAGCCTTTCTAATCATCAGAGAGTTCACACTAGAGAAAAAGAATATAAATGCCTGGAGTGTGGAAAGAGCTTCAGTCAAAGGGGACACCTTTATAGACATCAAAGAATCCACTCAGGGGAGAAACCGTACAAATGTCTGGAGTGTGGGAAAACCTTTACTGAAAACGCCCATCTCCGTCAACATCAAAGAATCCACACAGGAGAGAAGCCATATGAGTGCCTGGATTGTGGAAAGAGATTCCGTCAAAATGGGAGCCTTTACATGCATCAAAGAATTCACACAGGAAAGAAACCATATAAATGCTTAGAGTGTGGAAAGAGCTTTACGGATGGCGGACACCTCAGTCAACATCAAAGAATCCACACAGGAGAGAAACCATATGAATGCCTGGAGTGTGGAAAAACTTTCAGTCGGGCAGAGCACCTCAGTCGGCACGAAAGAATTCACACAGGACAGAAACCATATAAATGTGTGAAGTGTGGAAAGAGTTTCAGTCACCAGGCAAGCCTTCATACACATCAAAGAATCCACTCAGGAGAAAAACCCTTTAAATGCCTGAAGTGTGGAAAATGCTTTACTCAGGGTGGACATCTCTGTCAACATCAAAGGATTCACACGGGAGAGAAACCCTACAAATGCCTGGAGTGTGGAAAGAGCTTCAGTCAGCAAGGAAACTATTATACCCATCAAAGAATCCATTCAGGTGAGAAGTTCTATAAATGCTTGGCATTGGCAGGAAATTTACTCAGAGTGGACACCTTCATCAACTTCAAAGAGTTCGCACAAGAGTAAAACTCTGTACATGCCTGGAGTGCAGAAAGAGCTTCAGTGACAATGTAGGCCTGAGTAAATATTATGGACCTCGCCCGGAGAAGAAAGTTTACATTTGTACAGATTGAAAAATCCTTCAAAAGAAGTGGAATTCTCCCCAAACCATCCAAGAATCTACACAGAAGCAAAGCCATAGAAATGGACAGATGAATGATTTGCCCCATCCAGTTCTTTTCCGATTCTTAAGGGCGGTGCTCATCTGTGTTTCTTCGCCAAGAGACCCAGCGTGCAGAGACATACTCTCCCACCAAAGTGTTACCTGTTTATCGGCTTTCATTTGCATGTTTTCAAATGGCTAATTGGGCAGAAGCTGGGGCTCGTCCCATCACGCATCTCTTGTCAAGCACCAGGAAAAAACGGAGATCCAGACAGTTCAAATGTGTATAAAAAATTATCATAAACTTAAGCTCTCTACAAGAATCTGCATTACTAACCATCAAGGGAAATTAACGGGAGTTAAGAATAGAAAGGAATTCAAGGTGGGCTGGAGTTAGATCTCTTGTGGGTGCGAAGGGACTCACGACCGATGAAGCATTTGGCCCCTCCCTCGACCTAAGCCTGGTCATCTACAGCTCTTGGGTCTTGAACCTGGGCTGTCAGCTTTCCAGCTGACAAGCTCAAAGTCTTTAACTGCTGAGCCATTGCATCCCCTTATAGAGTGTTGTTACAATACTTCTGTACCCGGCAGTGTCAGTGCAGCACTGGATGTAATGCACAAAGGTTTTGTTTTTAAGGCTAAGAAACTCCTTGAATATTCATCACAGATCTAATTACCATCCAGTAAAACCCAGATGTAGATACTTACCTTTCATTACCATCTCAACCTGTGTGTTTCAACTTGTGTGCATAATGTATTATCAGCCCGAGTATCAGCCATCTTAACTCTCCGAACCGGGTCATTTTACTATTTCCTTTCTTGCTACAGTTTAATGATTGTGCTATTTTGAGTTGCTTCATAGTTTAATGTGAATGACGTCACAAATTATTTTTCTCTGATCACTCATAGTTTCTTACAAATTGATCCACATCTTGCAAATACTGCAAGGAGTGCATATACCTGTTCAATTATGGATACTTATCCTCACAAATTTGTGGTGCTATATTTTATATATTACTCAGCAAGCCAGAACAGATTTTTTTTCAGTAGCTGAGGCACATGCAAGTTAGATCTCTTGTGGGTGCAAAGGGACTCATGACTTATGACACATTTGACCCCCTCGGGCTCAGCCTGGTCGTCTACAGTTCTTGAGTCTCGAACCCAGGCTGTCATCTCTCCAAGCTCAGTCTTTAACCACTGAGTCATCCCGCCCCATTATAGATAAGAGTGTTGCTACAATGCTTCAATACCCAGCAAAGTCAATGCAACCCTAGAGATGTAGTGCACAAAGGTTTATTAAAGGCTAAGAAACTCCTTGAATGTTTATCATAAATCTAATTACCATCCAATAAGGTCCTTTTTCAAGAGGCGACTAGACTTTCTTGTTTTCCTTTGAAGATGTTTCGCTTCTTCATCTCTGAACAGCCTCCCACTCACCATCTCTCGCAATTCCCAGCAGTCCCCGTGCTCTACTTGCAGCCGGTTCCTGCAGCAGTGAAGCACCATGCTCCTTCAGTCGAAGCTGAAGAAGCTCCTTGGATGAGAAGCAAAACGTCTTCAAAGAAATTCAAAGTCCAATTGCCTCTTGCGACAATGACAACTGAGAATCCCCATAGACATTTGCCCTTCATTGCCATCTCAACCAGTGTGTTTCAACTTGAGCGCATAATGTATTATCAACCCAAGCATTAGGAAGCACACTTCTGAACGGGACCATTTTACTATTTCCTTTATTGCTACGGTTTACTGATTGTACCATTTTATTTTGCTTGGTAGTTTAATTTGAATGACATTAATGGGGGACCACGAGGAAATGCAAGAGATGCTGTGTAGCACTGGAAAGTTAAAAAAAAAAAAGAACCAGCTCAGTCTGTATTGCTGTGCATAAATTCCCTTGAAAGTGCTTGGGAAGATACGGGCTGTATGGTGTGACGTGAGGATGGTTTCTGTGCTCAGTTGACTAATGGCTGATCTGGGAAAAGATTAATTGAGGTCCAGCCGCTTTAGCACCTGCGCTGGGGTTCTGCAGGTGGTTTGAGCAAGAGAGCGTTTTGCTGTGCAATGCAGTAAGTGTTTTGCCCTGATGTACACGTTCTTTCCCCTTTTATTTTTATCTTTTCTAAGCCACCCAGCCATTGGGATGTGGGCTGCTCTCTAAATTTAATAAAAAAAAGTCATTCCTAAATAACTGGGCACCTCCCCCAAATTCCCTGCCCTTGGATATCCCAGAGAACCACTTTGAAAAATCCCCGAGTGGATGCTGGCTTCTCTTTCAGGGACAATTCCAAGGTGGCAAATCATCAGTGAAATGCTCGGTGTGCAACAACCATCCTGTGATTGCTGATACCTTGGCCTGGTTCTCTGACTTAAAAAGGTGAGCATGATGTCCTTTGCCCCCCCTCCCCCCTTTGTCTTCTTCAGGGTCTGATACTTGAGCTGCTGAAGCTGAAATGAGTTCCTGGGAACAGTTCAGAGCTGATATTGGTGGTTACTGAAGGCAAATTCAAGTTTAGAATAGATCTGGAAGGGACCCGAGAGGTCTCCCAGTCCAGCTCCCTACTCCAGCAGGAGCCCCTATAGACCAGGCATGTCTAAGTGACGACCCACAGGCCGGATGCGTCACACCAAAACCGGGCAATGGGGAAAAAGTCCTGACAGGCCTTTAACTATCTTAGTTGCTCTTCTTTGCACTTTTTCCAAAGTCTCAGCAGCTGGGTGATTACAGATGCCCATTGAAATGGACAGGTAAGGGGGGGGAAGGGGAGAATGAACTTGCAAATCTGCTGGCGGATAAACAGGTGTGTTGATTTGCCAGTCAGCTGCAGGAAGAAAATGAGATAACTGCCAACCCAGAGTTGGGGGGTTATATCTCGCTGGCCCAGCTAGCAGCTGTATCAGGAGCCCCCTCCAAAGGGGGGGTGGATAGGAGGAAAATGTGTGCCTGTGCGGCAGCTTGAGCATCAGGGTGCCAAAAGGCCAACAAAGGTAAAAAAAAACATGTATGAAGGGTAGAAGCGTTGGAGTTTCTGCAGTTTTGCAAAGGGGTCCTGGGGAGAGAAGGGGCCAGAGAGGAGAAGCTGGGTCTGGGCAGGGAGGGGCTGGGGATGCCGCCAGAGGGGAGGGGGCTGACTGACCCAACCCTCTTTGCTGCCCCTGTGATGCTTTTTGCAGTTATCCTTCCTGACAGCTTGACTGTAGTCCCAGTCCCAGCACTCAGGGATTGGATTCGGAAGCTGGCAGAGGTGCTGCAACAGATCCCAGGAACCGACTCAGAGCTCTCTCGATGGCAGTGCTAGGAACACCTAAGATCCTGCGCAGAAACTTCAATCTCTGGCCTGCGATGGAAGTCAGGATTGAGGAAGAGACACACCTGCCACCCTCGGGGCGTGGATGGATTCTTCTCTCAAAGGAAGCTCCCAAAGGGGTAGCAGCATTAGCTCTTATACAGCACCCCAAATGTACTCCAGTCCGAAGCACCCTGAGAGGCTGGGGAAGATGGTCCTTAAGGCCAATTTATGGCGGGGCTCCTTCATCCTCCCCACTTTCCCCCTTCCCCTTTGGTAGGGCAGAACAGGAGAGAGAAAAACTGAAGAAAAACATTTGAGAAAAGCATGAGCTGAATATAAATATTTAAAGTCAAACAATACATATAAACAATACAATAAATTAAATGGGATATAATCTTATGCAGAATTGACTTGGGAGACCGGTGTGTGGTGTAGTTGGTTCACATAGTGTGGTGGGATGGGGGGTTTGTTGTCACTGTGTGTTGGGGGGAGAGAGCACAGGGGGAGGCTCAGCTAATCTCAATGTACACATGTTGTACTTTGACAATAAAGGTTTATTTATTTATATTTATTTATTTATATTTCCTTTTCCCCCACGTGCGCGAAGACGTTCCGGTGTGAATGCAGAGTGAGGGGAATGAGAGGCAGAAACTCTGAACAGCAAAACCCCGAGAAAGCCAGGATCGTCCACGAGATCAGAATCACAGAAGTAGAAGGGACCTTGTAAATAATAACAATAATAGAGTTGGAAGGGATGTGGGAGGTCATCTAGTCCAACCCGCTGCTCAGGCAGGAGACCCTATACCAGACATGTCAAACACAAGGCCCGGGGGCCAGATCCGGCCTGTGGGTTCATGGGGCCCGCGAAGCCATCCTGGAAACAGTGAGGGAATGCCTCCCACTAGCCTTGGCCCTGACCCAGAGACCCTCAGATCTGTCCCACTCCTGCCCAGGCCCCCCATAGGCACCCTTGATGCCAACGATGTAGAGCTGGCCATGCCCACCCAGTAGGCCATACGCACTCTAGCCACACCCACCCAGTAGGCCACACCCACCCAGCCCTCAATGAAATTGACTTTGACACCCCATGCCCTAGACCAGGGGTAGGCAACCTCGGCTCTTTTATGACTCGTGGACTTCAACTCCCAGAATTCCTGAGCCAGCACGGCTCAGTTTGGAAACCTCTCCCTTTTCCCTCAGCATAGCTGGCTCAGGAATTCTGGGAGTTGAAGTCCACGAGTCATAAAAGAGCCAAGGTTGCCTACCCCTGCCCTAGACCATTTCAGACAAATGACTCTTCTTTAAAAGCTCCAGTGTTGGAGCATTCACAGCTTCTGGGGGCAGGTCGTCCCGCTGGTTTATTGCCCTCCCTGTCAGGAAATCCCTCCTTCCTCCCTGGCTGCTTCCCTCCCCGCTCGGTTTCCCTTCGTCGCTGCTTCTCCGGCCTTGGGGGGGGGGCTTTGGGGAAGAGCCCGGCTCCCTCCTCCTCCTCCTCCTCCTCGGGGCGCCCCCCAGATACGGGAAGGCTGCTCTCCCGCCTCCCCCGCCCTTCTCCCCATCGGCTCCCACCCCCGCGCGGGAGGGGGGCCGCGGGGGGGGCCTGGCCGGAGCCCCCAGGGAGGAAGAAGGGAGGGAGCGCCCCCCCAACTCCCCACCCCGCCCTGCCTGGGGAGAGACGCAGCCCGGGAGGCCCGTCAGCTCCGCCAGCCTGGAGGCGGGGGGGGGGGAAGGAGAGACGGGACCCCAAAGCTCAAAGGGAGCCGCTCCCCCGCCCACTTTGCCGAAAACAACCTCTCGCTACTGCGCAGGCGCGCTCTGGCTGATCGAACGAAAGGAAGGCGCAGATTGGTGGCTCGGGAGAGGACGGCGATTGGCAGGAGGACTCCTCGGGGCGGTCCTTTCAAGGAAAGAGGAAAAGCTACCGATAACAGGAAAAGGATTCTCAGCGAAGTCCCGCCTCCGCTTCCGGAAACGAATAGAAGCGAGGCACCTAATTGATTCGGCCCGCGGACGGGCTGGGAGGCAGGTAGGGCGCAGGGGGAGCGGGGGAGCCCGAGGCCTGGTCTGGCGGGACGGGCGTTGGGAGGGAGGTCTGGCCGGAAAGTCTCTCTGAGAGGCCGAGGCTTCGGCCTTCCTCCACGGGCGGGGCTGGGACTCCCCTCCGTGGAAGGGACTAAGCCGTGACCCGCCTCTCCCCCTTCTCCCCTGCAGGAGTTCGGGCGAGCCCGGCGGAGGAAGGAAGGAGGCCCCGCGGAGCAGCCCCGGGAGGAGACGGCGGGCAAGGCGCGGAAGGGATGAGCCGAAGGGGACTCCGCGAAAGGAGACCGCCTGGAGGGCGAAGCGGGGAGCGGGAAACGGGTGGAGACCCCGAGACGGGCCTGGAGGGCGGAGGGTCCCTCAGAAGAGGCGGGAAACTCGGGAAACGCCACAGAATCCAGGAAGGAGGAAAGAAATATCGGTGCCCGGAATGTGGAAAATCCTTCAAAACAAATACAATTCTTAAAAACCATCTAAGAATCCATACTGGAGTGAGACCGTATGAATGCCCGGAGTGTGGAAGGAGCTTCAGTCGGAGGGGAAGCCTTTATGTACATGAAAGGCTCCACTCAGGAGAGAAACCACATAAATGCCTGGAGTGTGGAAAGAGCTTCAGTCAGAGTAGTAACCTTTATGTACATCAAAGAACCCACACAGGAGAAAAACCTTATAAATGTCCGGAGTGTGGAAAGAGCTTCAGTGTGAAGAGCACCCTTTATAGACATCAAAGAATTCACACTGGAGAAATACCATTTAAATGCCTGGAGTGTGGAAAGAGCTTCAGTCTGAGGGGAAGCCTTTATGTACATGAAAGGCTCCACTCAGGAGAGAAACCACATAAATGCCTGGAGTGTGGAAAGAGCTTCAGTCAGAGTAGTAACCTTTATGTACATCAAAGAACCCACACAGGAGAAAAACCTTATAAATGTCCGGAGTGTGGAAAGAGCTTCAGTCTGAAGAGCACCCTTTATAGACATCAAAGAATTCACACTGGAGAAAAACCGTATAAATGCCTGGAGTGTGAAAAGACCTTCACTCAGAATGGCAATCTTTATAGACATCAAAGGACCCACAAAGGATAGAAACCACATAAAGGCCTGGAGTGTGGAAGGTGCTTCAATAAGAGGGGGCACCTTGATACACATGAAACTATCCACTCAGGAGACAAACCCTAGACAAGCGTTTATACATATCAAACACTCAAGTCACGAGAGAAATCATCAGTGTCTGGGTGTGGAAAGAGATTGTATGAGAAGTGAAGTCTTCATAAGCATCGATCCACTTGGGAGAGAAACTATACTTTGAGTGTGGAAAGAGCTTTATTGTTAAGAAACATCTCCGTGGACATTAAAGGATACAGTACATATGGGGAAAAAGCACTAAATATGCCTGAGTGTGCAGACCCTCAGTCACAACGGTGCCATTAAAATAACAATAGCATTTAGACTTATCTGCCACCCCATAGTGCTTTACAGTGCTGTCTGGGAGATTTACAAGGTAACCATTATTTGCATATTGCCCGCAACAATCTGGGTCTCATTTTACACCCTTAGAAGGATGGAAGGCTGAGACGAGGCTGAGCGCTGTCAGAATAGAACTCCAGGCTGTGAACAGTCTTCCTGCAATACTGCACTTTTAATAACTGGGCCACCAGAACTTAAAATGCGATTGATGAAATGCAAAAGGGCTTCTCAAGGGCTAAGAAGCTGCTTGAATATTTATCACAGACCTAATTACAGCTCAGGGACACGGTGGCTCGGTTAGGATGCTGAGCTTGTCAATCAGAAGGTCGACAGTTTGGCTGGTCGAATCCCGAGTGCTTGAGTGAGTGCCTGTTACTCGTCCCAGCTTCTGCCCACCTAGCAGTTCGAAAGCACATAAAAATGCAGGTAGAAAATAGGGAACAGCGTTCTGTGTGCCTTTGGCGTCCAGTCATGCCGGCCACATGACCACGGAGACGTCCTTGGAAAAGCGCTGGCTCTTCGGCTTTGAAACAGAGATGAGCACCGCCCCCTAGAGTTGGAAACGACTAGCAGGCATGTGCAGGGGAACCTTTACCTTTAATTACAGCTCAGTAAGAAAGGTGTGAACTCTTACCTTTCATTGCCATCTCAATCTTTGTCAACATGAGTGTATACTGTATTCTCAGCCCAAACATTCAAGGTGTAAGTAAACTTATGTACAGCACCATTTTATTGTTCCCTTTATTGCTACACTCTATTTAATGATTCTGCTATTCTGTGATGCCAAATAGTGGAATTTGAATAATATTACACACTTTTTCAAGGGGTATGTAATTTTACTCATTAGCTGCACACCCATGAATTTGATGCTGGTAACTATCTCCACAGGTGAATCATTAATGCAGAGAAAAGGGTGGCTGTGCCTGCCTTTTCTGAAATCGACAATGATTTCTATGGTTTTTCCGGTATTTAAAACTAGGCTGTTTTCCTTACACCAGTTCACCAACCCCTCAACCTCCTTGCGGTAACTCATTTTCATCATGACTAAGGTCCGCTACTGTTGTATCATCTGTGAACGTCACAATATGGTTGGTGGCAAACCTAGCACCACCGTCATGGGTCAACGGGGTGAACAGCAGCAGACTTAGGAGGCAGCCCTGTGGATAACCTGTGCTCAAGAAAATGATACTAGAGGTATTTGTTCCAACTCGCACATATTGGGGCCTGTTGGTAAGAAAGTCAAGAATCCAGTTACATAAAGTGTTTCAGCCTAAAAGGCCCAGTTTATCTACTAGATGCTTGGGAATGATTGTGTTAAATGCCGAACTGAAATTGTGTGGTTGAAAACGCACCTCATTTGACTCGTGATACTTTTCCCCTTGTGAAGATTCTTTTAATGCAATGCACATTTCAATGGTTATGCTTAATATTATGGGATGTTATTGCCTATATGTGGAATAACTGAGCAGGATGATTTCTTCCGTTCAATTAAGTCTTGTTTTGTACTTTTTCTAATATATGGCATATAAAATGAAACCAGATTCTGTGTCCTGGATGCCCTCTTTTCATTGAGGGAAATCTTTTTGTTATAAGTCTAATAAATTGCCTTTAAATCATCATCCCACTCAATTCCTAATTGAAGCAAATGTGCCATGGCTCAATCTAGGTCTAATTTGGCCTTCATTGTGGGTGTGAAAGAACGGCTCCATCTCATTTTTGATATAATCTATATGGGTTTTCCAAATGTCAGCATCATGTAAAGCCATCCCCAGATATATGAAACTCTTGTAAATTGGATGCTGTCTATGGTCTCCTTGTCTTCAAGGCTTTTTAGCAGAAACAAGAGACTTTGTAAAGCCAACAAAGCTCCGTGAGATACTATCCATATCCTCAGCATACAGGAAGAAGGGTCCACAGATTGAGGCAGATGTAAGTAGGAGACGATGAAATGAGCTGTCAAGGAGTTGAGATACAACTTAAAGAGGGTGGAGGTCTAAATACAGCCCTGTGAGACTTTTCTGAAGAGGTACCAGGTTGGTTAGCACATTTGGTACAAATGCTGAATGAGAAAAAGTAACATGCCTTTATATTGTATTCTCCACATTACCAAGATTTCAAGTGGAATCAAATGTAGGCTTAAAATCTACAAAGGCTACTTGCAGTGATTTTGTCCATACCATTTATTTAGAATAATGTTAAGTCATAAATCAAAATTTACACCCAATGCATTATGAAACAATAAATTGTCCATGCCATTTAATTGTATCAGTTTCAACAGATATCACAGTAAATTGAAATTATTTGGAAAAAAATTACCCCTAAATACTTTTAGCTGCAATAAGAGGATTCGACCATTCACCTTGTCCTTCTCTGATTCTCCTGTACAGAATTTGAGGGGCCCAAAGTAGGCACAGTATTTATGATGCAGGTTGAGCAAGCAGAACCAACCAGAACAATTCTCAGCCTCTATTTCATGGCCCTGATCTGAATTCTTAGGAGAGGACAGTTTCTGGCTCCTTCTCCTCCTTCAGGAAGGGATTCAGCTGCATCCAGTATGGCCCAGAAAAGGGGCAGCTGAGAGGGTGGCTGTAACTCGAGCAGGAAGGCTGGTCTTGGACAACAGGAAAAGCCCCGGAAATCCAGCCCTTCTCAACACTGCCACAATTAGCACATGTGAATGTGGTTTTTAGACCCTAGGGAGGAAGTTGTGTTGTGTGAACGGAAACAAGATGTGCTGAACTATAAACTGGCAATTTCTTGCCATTCAGCCTCTGGAATGCCTTCGCCAGCCTACCTGAGCAGGTTGTTGTGAGCTGTAATTTAGGGCCAGCCATTGCTCTACTATCCCCTTCGGAGGATGAGCTGTGTTCCAAAAGAAACCCGGGGCCCAGCCTCTCTGGGCTGCAGGGCTCCCGAGGGCCGGCAGGTGGCGTTAACAGCCATCCTTTGCTGCCCCCTGATGGCCGGTGGGGCAGTTGCCGCTCAGCTGTACTTCATCTGCAGGGCCGGGAAAGTCCGTGCCCCCCCACCGCCCCTGGCAGGAAAGACCTCAGTGGGTCCCTCAAACATCTCGTCCCACGCCTCGGTTTACAGCCATCCAGCCTTGAACGGGGTAGCAGCGGGAAGAGGACCCACTAGAGCTGCGCTGCACTATT
Organism: Vipera ursinii; assembly: GCF_947247035.1. Taxonomy (NCBI): domain Eukaryota; kingdom Metazoa; phylum Chordata; class Lepidosauria; order Squamata; family Viperidae; genus Vipera; species Vipera ursinii. The sequence goes on along the minus strand of NC_139529.1, from coordinate 4,029,339 downwards.
GGTTGCTCTAATATATACGTTCTTTCACATGGGATGAGTCGCGCTTCTTGACGTGGAAGAGGCCTACGAGGAGAAACGCTGGAGGGCGCCATTTTGGTGCTGGGCGGAAGCGATGGAGGCTGCGGGAGCCCTCTTTACAGCAGGCGGAAGGAAAAGTAAGTTAGCACTGTCGCCTTCTGTGCAGCTGACGGAACAGAGCGAGAGTGCGCGCTCCCACTGCAGGGAAAAGCTGGGAAAGGGAAGGAAGGAACAGGGCGATGGCCTGGAAGGATGCCCCTTTTAGGACGATCCAGCCAAATACTGTCCAAGCGGCCTCAGGAATTCTGGGAGTTGAAGTCATAAAAGGTCCATCATTGCTCACTTTTGACCTGGGAAAGCCCTAAACAAGAACACAGCGGGACCAGAGGCTCTGTTCACAAGACTTCTTTCCCCACTCCTCGGTTTGCACATCCAGACCCCTAGCATTGTTCAACAGGCTCTTTGGAGGCCAACTTAACCTGGCATAAGACTAGCCAAACTGAGCATGTTGTGGAAATCTGAGGGCTTCCCTTGCCATTGAGTCTTATTGCAAGGACTCGCCAGGACAGTGTCCATCAGGGAACCTTCTCCAGCCAGGTGTCTCTCACTCTGTCCCTGGACATGTCTGGCTGACTTGAGAAGTAAAGCTTGTTTACACGTAGTTGGCACTTGGATGGGGCAGCACCAGGAAATGCAAGAGAAGCTGTCTAGCACTGGAAAGTTAAAAAAAAGAACCAGCTCAGTCTCTATTGCTGTGCATAAATTCCCTTGAAAGGGCTTGTGAAGATACGGACTGTAGGGTTTGACACGAGTATGGTTTCTGTGCTCAGTTGACTAATGGCTGATCTGGGAAAAGGTTAATTGAGGTCCAGCCTCTTTAGCACCTGGAGCACAGCAGGGACTGGAATTGGAAAGGCAGCGATGGCCCATTGCTTACATGTTGCCCCCCAAGAGAGCTGCAACCACCTCCCCTCTCGAACAGCATCACCCAGAGATTTCTGTGCCTCACCCAACAAATGTTCCACACATCTTTGAGGAGGAGGCTTTGCTCCTAGACTGGGGTGGGTGGGTCAGGAAGGTGGTTTGAGCCAGAGGGAGCTATGATGTGCAATGCAATAAGGTGTACTCCTTCTTTCCACTTTTGTTCTTCTCTTTTGTAAGGCACTCATAGTCATTGGGAGTTGGGCTGCTCTCCAAATAAGTCATTCCGAAATAAATGGGCACCTCCCCCAATCCCTTCCGCTTGGATACCTCAGAGGATCCCTTTGAAACATCCCTGATGGAACTTGGTTTCTATCTCAGGCATGCAGGACAAGATATGCCCCCCCCTCCACTCTTTCTTCCGGGTTTGATGCTTCAGCTGCTGAAGATGGAATGAGTTCCTGGGAAGAGTTCAGAGCTGAGGTTGGTTATTAGTGAAGGAAAATTCAAAGTCAAATTTAGAACAGAGCTGGAAGGGACCTTGGAGATCTCCTAGTCCACCCCCGCCCCCCTCAAGCAGGAGACCCAATATACCATTTCAGACAACTGGCTGTCCAATCTCTTCTTAAAAAACCCACAGGGATGAAACACCCACATGCCACAGATTGTGTGTGCTCAGGAAGTTTCTCCTTAATTCCAGGTTGCTTCTCTCTTGTTTCAGTTTCTGTTCTGGTGCTTTGGAAAAAGCCCTCAAATATTGGAAACTGTCAAGTCCCCCCTTAGTCCTTCTTTTCTCCAAACCCTGCCACCGTTTTTCATTTGTTTTAGTCTCCCGAAAACCCCCGAAGAAATACATTTGGGAAAAGCATCATTGGCATACAAATATTTAAAGTCCAAGAATACAGGTAATTGCAGATCCTCCTATTTCCCCACGTGCGCGAAGAGGTTCCAGTGTGAATGCAGAGCGAGGGAAAGGAGAGGCAGAACTTCTGAAGAGCAGAACCCGCGGGGGGAGCCTGGCCCGAGCCCCCCCCCCGGAGGAAGAGCCCCCCAACCCCCCCGCCCTGCCCAGGGAGAGACCCCGGAGGAGGAGGGAGAGAGGGGAGGAGACGCAGCCCGGGAGGCCCGTCAGCTCCGCCGGCCTGGATGCGGTGGGGGGGAGAAGACGGGACCCCAAAGGTCAAGGGGAGCCCCTCGCCTCAGCCCCCCCTTGCCAAAGCGAAACTCCGCTACTGCGCAGGCGCGCTCTGGCTGATTGAACGGAAGGATGCCGAATGGTCGCTCTGGCGATGACGGCGATTGGCGGGAGGACTCCTCGGGGCGGTCCATTCCAAGAAAACAGGAAGAGCTACCGGTAACAGGAAACAGGCCTGGCAGCGAAGTCCCGCCTCTACTTCCGGAAAGGAAAAGAACTGAGGCACCGAATTGATTCGTCCGCGGACGGGCTCGGACCCAGGTAGGGCGCAAGGGATGCCGGGAGTCGCAATCCGAGAGGCTCTCTGGAGGAGAAGGGAGGGCGAGGCCTGGTCTGGCGGGACGGGCGTTGGGAGGGAGGTCTGGCCGGAAAGTCTCACTGAGCGGCTGAGGCTTCGGCCTTCCGGTCGGGGCTGGGACTCCCCTCTGGAGAAGGGACGAAGCCGTGACCCGCCTCTCTCCCTTCGCCCCTGCAGGAGTTCGTGCGAGCCCGGCGGAGGAAGGAAGGAGGCCCCTCGGAGCAGCCCCTGGAGGAGACTGCGGGGAAGGCGCGGAAGGGATGAGCCGACGGGGACTCCGCGAAAGGAGCCCGCCTGGAGGGCGAAGCGGGGAGCGGGAAACGGGCGGAGAAAAGAAATACCAGTGCACAGAATGTGGAAGTTCCTTCAAAACGAATGAAAACCTGGAAAACCACCTTAGAATCCACACTGGGGAGAAACCATTTAAATGCCTGGAATGTGGGAAAACCTTCAGTTTAAGCGGAAACCTTTACGCCCATCAAAGGATCCACACGGGAGAAAAACCATTTAAATGCCTCGAATGCGGAAAGGCCTTCAGGCTCAGTGGAAACCTTTACATACATAAAAGAATCCACACTGGAGTAAAACCATATAGATGCCTGGAGTGTGGGAAAAACTTTATTGTGAGTGGGCACCTCCTTCGACACCAAAGAATCCATGCCGGGGAAAAGCTGCATAAATGCCGGGAATGTGGAAAGACCTTTAGTGAGAGGGAAAACCTTTGTAAACATCAAAGGATCCACTCGAGAGGAAAAGTCCATCAATGCCTGGAATGTGGAAAGACCTTCAGTCAGGGGAGAAGCCTTTCTAATCATCAGAGAGTTCACACTAGAGAAAAAGAATATAAATGCCTGGAGTGTGGAAAGAGCTTCAGTCAAAGGGGACACCTTTATAGACATCAAAGAATCCACTCAGGGGAGAAACCGTACAAATGTCTGGAGTGTGGGAAAACCTTTACTGAAAACGCCCATCTCCGTCAACATCAAAGAATCCACACAGGAGAGAAGCCATATGAGTGCCTGGATTGTGGAAAGAGATTCCGTCAAAATGGGAGCCTTTACATGCATCAAAGAATTCACACAGGAAAGAAACCATATAAATGCTTAGAGTGTGGAAAGAGCTTTACGGATGGCGGACACCTCAGTCAACATCAAAGAATCCACACAGGAGAGAAACCATATGAATGCCTGGAGTGTGGAAAAACTTTCAGTCGGGCAGAGCACCTCAGTCGGCACGAAAGAATTCACACAGGACAGAAACCATATAAATGTGTGAAGTGTGGAAAGAGTTTCAGTCACCAGGCAAGCCTTCATACACATCAAAGAATCCACTCGGGAGAAAAACCCTTTAAATGCCTGAAGTGTGGAAAATGCTTTACTCAGGGTGGACATCTCTGTCAACATCAAAGGATTCACACGGGAGAGAAACCCTACAAATGCCTGGAGTGTGGAAAGAGCTTCAGTCAGCAAGGAAACTATTATACCCATCAAAGAATCCATTCAGGTGAGAAGTCCTATAAATGCTTGGCATTGGCAGGAAATTTACTCAGAGTGGACACCTTCATCAACTTCAAAGAGTTCGCACAAGAGTAAAACTCTGTACATGCCTGGAGTGCAGAAAGAGCTTCAGTGACAATGTAGGCCTGAGTAAATATTATGGACCTCGCCCGGAGAAGAAAGTTTACATTTGTACAGATTGAAAAATCCTTCAAAAGAAGTGGAATTCTCCCCAAACCATCCAAGAATCTACACAGAAGCAAAGCCATAGAAATGGACAGATGAATGATTTGCCCCATCCAGTTGTTTTCCGATTCTTAAGGGCGGTGCTCATCTGTGTTTCTTCGCCAAGAGACCCAGCGTGCAGAGACATACTCTCCCACCAAAGTGTTACCTGTTTATCGGCTTTCATTTGCATGTTTTCAAATGGCTAATTGGGCAGAAGCTGGGGCTCGTCCCATCACGCATCTCTTGTCAAGCACCAGGAAAAAACGGAGATCCAGACAGTTCAAATGTGTATAAAAAATTATCATAAACTTAAGCTCTCTACAAGAATCTGCATTACTAACCATCAAGGGAAATTAACGGGAGTTAAGAATAGAAAGGAATTCAAGGTGGGCTGGAGTTAGATCTCTTGTGGGTGCGAAGGGACTCACGACCGATGAAGCATTTGGCCCCTCCCTCGACCTAAGCCTGGTCATCTACAGCTCTTGGGTCTTGAACCTGGGCTGTCAGCTTTCCAGCTGACAAGCTCAAAGTCTTTAACTGCTGAGCCATTGCATCCCCTTATAGAGTGTTGTTACAATGCTTCTGTACCCAGCAGTGTCAGTGCAGCACTGGATGTAATGCACAAAGGTTTTGTTTTTAAGGCTAAGAAACTCCTTGAATATTCATCACAGATCTAATTACCATCCAGTAAAACCCAGATGTAGATACTTACCCTTCATTACCATCTCAACCTGTGTGTTTCAACTTGTGTGCATAATGTATTATCAGCCCGAGTATCAGCCATCTTAACTCTCCGAACCGGGTCATTTTACTATTTCCTTTCTTGCTACAGTTTAATGATTGTGCTATTTTGAGTTGCTTCATAATTTAATGTGAATGACGTCACAAATTATTTTTCTCTGATCACTCATAGTTTCTTACAAATTGATCCACATCTTGCAAATACTGCAAGGAGTGCATATACCTGTTCAATTATGGATACTTATCCTCACAAATTTGTGGTGCTATATTTTATATATTACTCAGCAAGCCAGAACAGATTTTTTTTCAGTAGCTGAGGCACATGCAAGTTAGATCTCTTGTGGGTGCAAAGGTACTCATGACTTATGACACATTTGACCCCCTCGGGCTCAGCCTGGTCGTCTACAGTTCTTGAGTCTCGAACCCGGGCTGTCATCTCTCCAAGCTCAGTCTTTAACCACTGAGTCATCCCGCCCCATTATAGATAAGAGTGTTGCTACAATGCTTCAATACCCAGCAAAGTCAATGCAACCCTAGAGATGTAGTGCACAAAGGTTTATTAAAGGCTAAGAAACTCCTTGAATATTTATCATAAATCTAATTACCATCCAATAAGGTCCTTTTTCAAGAGGCGACTAGACTTTCTTGTTTTCCTTTGAAGATGTTTCGCTTCTTCATCTCTGAACAGCCTCCCACTCACCATCTCTCGCAATTCCCAGCAGTCCCCGTGCTCTACTTGCAGCCGGTTCCTGCAGCAGTGAAGCACCATGCTCCTTCAGTCGAAGCTGAAGAAGCTCCTTGGATGAGAAGCAAAACGTCTTCAAAGAAATTCAAAGTCCAATTGCCTCTTGCGACAATGACAACTGAGAATCCCCATAGACATTTGCCCTTCATTGCCATCTCAACCAGTGTGTTTCAACTTGAGCGCATAATGTATTATCAACCCAAGCATTAGGAAGCACACTTCTGAACGGGACCATTTTACTATTTCCTTTATTGCTACGGTTTACTGATTGTACCATTTTATTTTGCTTGGTAGTTTAATTTGAATGACATTAATGGGGGACCACGAGGAAATGCAAGAGATGCTGTGTAGCACTGGAAAGTTAAAAAAAAAAAGAACCAGCTCAATCTGTATTGCTGTGCATAAATTCCCTTGAAAGTGCTTGTGAAGATACGGGCTGTAGGGTTTGACATGAGTATGGTTTCTGTGCTCAGTGGACTAATGGCTGATCTGGGAAAAGTTTAACTGAGGTCCAGCCTCTTTAGCACCTGCGCTGGGGGTCAGGCAGGAGCTTGAGCCACAGGGCACTTTGGTGTGCAATGCAGTAAGTGTTTTGCCCTGATGTACACGTTCTTTCCCCTTTTATTTTTATCTTTTCTAAGCCACCCAGCCATTGGGAGGTGGGCTGCTCTCCAAATTTAATAAAAAAGTCATTCCTAAATAACTGGGCACCTCCCCCAAATTCCCTGCCCTTGGATATCCCAGAGAACCACTTTGAAAAATCCCCGAGTGGATGCTGGCTTCTTTCAGCGATGTGGGACAATTCCAAGGTGGCAAATCATCAGTGAAATGCTCGGTGTGCAACAACCATCCTGTGATTGCTGATACCTTGGCCTGGTTCTCTGACTTAAAAAGGTGAGCATGATGTCCTTTGCCCCCCCTCCCCCCTTTGTCTTCTTCAGGGTTTGATGCTTGAGCTGCTGAAGCTGGAATGAGCTGGGAACAGTTCAGAGCTGACATTGGTGGTTACTGAAGGCAAATTCAAGTTTAGAATAGATCTGGAAGGGACCCGAGAGGTCTCCCAGTCCAGCTCCCTACTCCAGCAGGAGCCCCTATAGACCAGGCATGTCTAAGTGACGACCCACGGGCCGGATGCGTCACACCAAAACCGCGCCCACCCCACGGCCGGCAATGGGGAAAAAGTCCCGACAGGCCTTTAACTATCTTAGTTGCTCTTCTTTGCACTTTTTCCAAAGTCTCAGCAGCTGGGTGATTACAGATGCCCATTGAAATGGACAGGTAAGTGGGGGGGAGGGGAGAATTAACTTGCAAATGTGCTGGCAAATAAACAGGTGTGTTGATTTGCCAGTCAGCTGTAGGAAGAAAATGAGATAACTGCCAACCCAGATAACTGCCAACCCGGGGCCCAGCTAGCAGCTGTAACAGGAGCCCCCTCCAAAGGGCGGTGGGGGGTGCATAGGAGGAAAATGTGTGCCTGTGCGGCAGCTTCAGCATCAAAGTACCAAAAGGCCAACAAAGGTCGAAATAAACATGTATGAAAGGGAGAGGCGCTGGAGGGGTTTCCCCTCCCCCAGCTGCAGTTTTGCAAAGGGGTCCTGGGGAGAGAAGGGGCCAGAGAGGAGAAGCTGGGTCTGGGCAGGGAGGGGCTGGGGATGGCACCATAGGGGAGGGGGCTGACTGACCCAACCCTCTTTGCTGCCTGTGTGATGCTTTCTGCAGTTAGCCTTCCTGACAGCTTGACTATAGTCCCAGTCCCAGCACTCAGGGACTGGATTCGGAAGCTGGCAGCGAGGCTGCAACAGATCCCAGGAACCGACTCAGAGCTCTCTCGATGGCAGTGCTAGGAACACCTAAGATCCTGCGCAGAAACTTCAATCTCTCCAGCTTGCGATGGAAGAGTCAGGATTGAGGAAGAGACACACCTGCCACCCTCGGGGCGTGGATGGATTCTTCTCTCAAAGGAAGCCCCCAAAGGGGTAGCAGCATTAGCTCTTATACAGCACCCCAAATCTACTCCAGTCCGAAGCACCCCGAGAGGTTGGGGAAGGTGGTCCTTAAGGCCAATTTATGGCGGGGCTCCTTCATTCACTTTCCTCCTTCCCCTTTGGCAGGGCAGAACAGGAGAGAGAAAAACTGAAGAAAAACATTTGAGAAAAGCATGAGTTGGATATAAATATTTAAAGTCAAACAACACATATAATTGCATATTTCCTTTTCCCCCACGTGCACGAAGACGTTCCGGTATGTCTGCAGAGTGAGGGGAATGAGAGGCAGAAACTCTGAACAGCAAAACCCCGAGAAAGCCAGGATCGTCCACGAGATCAGAATCACAGAAGTAGAAGGGACCTTGTAAATAATAACAATAATAGAGTTGGAAGTGATGTGGGAGGTCATCTAGTCCAACCCGCTGCTCAGGCAGGAGACCCTATACCAGACATGTCAAACACAAGGCCCGGAGGCCAGATCCGGCCTGTGGTTTCATGGGGCCCGCGAAGCCATCCTGGAAACAGTGAGGGAATGCCTCCCACTAGCCTTGGCCCTGACCCAGAGACCCTCAGATCTGTCCCACTCCTGCCCAGGCCCCCCATAGGCACCATTGATGCAAACGATGTAGAGCTGGCCATGCCCACCCAGTAGGCCCTAGCACTCTAGCAACACCTACCCAGTGGGCCATGCCCACCGGACCCTCAATGAAATCGACTTTGACACCCCTGCCCTAGACCAGGGGTAGGCAACCTCGGCTCTTTTATGAGTCATGGACTTCAACTCCCAGAATTCCTGAGTCAGCTGTGCTGTGCTGTGCTGTCTCAGGAATTCTGGGAGTTGAAGTCCATGACTCATAAAAGAGCCGAGGTTGCCTACCCCTGCCCTAGACCATTTCAGACAAATGACTCTTCTTTAAAAGCTCCAGTGTTGGAGCATTCACAGCTTCTGGGGGCAGGTCGTCCCGCTGGTTTATTGCCCTCCCTGTCAGGAAATCCCTCCTTCCTCCCTGGCTGCTTCCCTCCCCGCTCGGTTTCCCTTCGTCGCTGCTTCTCCGGCCTTGGGGGGGGGGGGCTTTGGGGAAGAGCCCGGCTCCCTCCTCCTCCTCCTCCTCCTCGGGGCGCCCCCCAGATACGGGAAGGCTGCTCTCCCGCCTCCCCCGCCCTTCTCCCCATCGGCTCCCACCCCCGCGCGGGAGGGGGGCCGCGGGGGGGGCCTGGCCGGAGCCCCCAGGGAGGAAGAAGGGAGGGAGCGCCCCCCCAACTCCCCACCCCGCCCTGCCTGGGGAGAGACGCAGCCCGGGAGGCCCGTCAGCTCCGCCAGCCTGGAGGCGGGGGGGGGGAAGGAGAGACGGGACCCCAAAGCTCAAAGGGAGCCGCTCCCCCGCCCACTTTGCCGAAAACAACCTCTCGCTACTGCGCAGGCGCGCTCTGGCTGATCGAACGAAAGGAAGGCGCAGATTGGTGGCTCGGGAGAGGACGGCGATTGGCAGGAGGACTCCTCGGGGCGGTCCTTTCAAGGAAAGAGGAAAAGCTACCGATAACAGGAAAAGGATTCTCAGCCAAGTCCCGCCTCCGCTTCCGGAAACGAATAGAAGCGAGGCACCTAATTGATTCGGCCCGCGGACGGGCTGGGAGGCAGGTAGGGCGCAGGGGGAGCGGGGGAGCCCGAGGCCTGGTCTGGCGGGACGGGCGTTGGGAGGGAGGTCTGGCCGGAAAGTCTCTCTGAGAGGCCGAGGCTTCGGCCTTCCTCCACGGGCGGGGCTGGGACTCCCCTCCGTGGAAGGGACTAAGCCGTGACCCGCCTCTCCCCCTTCTCCCCTGCAGGAGTTCGGGCGAGCCCGGCGGAGGAAGGAAGGAAGGAGGCCCCGCGGAGCAGCCCCGGGAGGAGACGGCGGGCAAGGCGCGGAAGGGATGAGCCGAAGGGGACTCCGCGAAAGGAGGCCGCCTGGAGGGCGAAGCGGGCAGCGTGAAACGGGCGGAGACCCCGAGACGGGCCTGGAGGGCGGAGGGTCCCTCAGAAGAGGCGGGAAACGCCACAGAATCCAGGAGGGAGGAAAGAAATATCAGTGCCCGGAATGTGGAAAATCCTCCAAATCAAATGAAGCTCTTAAAAACCATCGAAGGATCCACACTGGAGTGAGACCGTATGAATGCCCGGAGTGTGGAAAGAGCTTTAGTCTGAGGGGAAGCCTTCATAATCATCAAAAAATTCACACTGGAGAAAAACCATTTAAATGCCTGGAGTGTGGAAGGAGCTTCAGTCAGAGGGGAAGCCTTTATGTACATGAAAGGCTCCACTCAGGAGAGAAACCACATAAATGCCTGGAGTGTGGAAAGAGCTTCAGTCAGAGTAGTAACCTTTATGTACATCAAAGAACCCACACAGGAGAAAAACCTTATAAATGTCCGGAGTGTGGAAAGAGCTTCAGTGTGAAGAGCACCCTTTATAGACATCAAAGAATTCACACTGGAGAAAAACCATTTAAATGCCTGGAGTGTGGAAGGAGCTTCAGTCGGAGGGGAAGCCTTTATGTACATGAAAGGCTCCACTCAGGAGAGAAACCACATAAATGCCTGGAGTGTGGAAAGAGCTTCAGTCAGAGTAGTAACCTTTATGTACATCAAAGAACCCACACAGGAGAAAAACCTTATAAATGTCCGGAGTGTGGAAAGAGCTTCAGTGTGAAGAGCACCCTTTATAGACATCAAAGAATTCACACTGGAGAAAAACCGTATAAATGCCTGGAGTGTGGAAGGAGCTTCAGTCAGCCGCGACACCTTTATAAACATCAAAGGATCCACTTAGAGAAAAAACTGCATAAACACCTGGGGTGTGCAAAGAGCTTCAGTGAGAGGAGAACAGATGGAAGACTCGGGAGTCCCCAGAGAATCCAGGAGGGAGGAAAGAAATATCAGTGACCGGAATGTGGAAAATTCCTTAAAATAAATGGAAACCTTAAAGCGCATCTAAGAACCCACACTGGAGAGAAACCACATAAATGCCTGGAGTGTGGAAAGAGCTTCAGTAAGAGAAGTAATCTTTATAGACATCTAAGAATCCACACAGGAGAGAAACCACATAAATGCCTGGAGTGTGGAAAGAGCTTCAGTGACAGGAGTAGCCTGTATAAACATCAAAGGACCCACACAGGAGAGAAACCACATAAATGCCTGGAGTGTGGAAAGAGCTTCAGTGAGAGGGGACACCTTTATAGACATCAAAGGACCCACACAGGAGAGAAACCACATAAATGCCTGGAGTGTGGAAAGAGCTTCATTGAGAGGTGACACTTTTATAGACATCTAAGAATCCACACAGGAGAGAAACCACATAAATGCCTGGAGTGTGGAAAGACCTTCGCTCATAATGGCACCCTTTATAGACATAAAAGAATCCACACTGGAGAAAAACCGTATAAATGCCTGTAGTGTGGAAAGACCTTCACTCAGAATGGCACTCTTTATAGACATCAAAGGACCCACACAGGAGAGAACCCATTTAAATGCCTGGAGTGCGGAAAGAGCTTTAGTCAGAGGGGACACCTTTATAGTCATCAAAGAATTCACATTGGAGAAAAACCGTATAAATGCCTGGAGTGTGAAAAGACCTTCACTCACAATGGCAATCTTTATAGACATCAAAGGACCCACAAAGGATAGAAACCACATAAAGGCCTGGAGTGTGGAAGGTGCTTCAATAAGAGGGGGCACCTTGATACACATGAAACTATCCACTCAGGAGACAAACCCTAGACAAGCGTTTATACATATCAAACACTCAAGTCACGAGAGAAATCATCAGTGTCTGGGTGTGGAAAGAGATTGTATGAGAAGTGAAGTCTTCATAAGCATCGATCCACTTGGGAGAAAAACCATACTTTGAGTGTGGAAAGAGCTTTATTGTTAACGAACATCTCCGTGGACATTAAAGGATACAGTACATATGGGGAAAAAGCACTAAATATGCCTGAGTGTGCAGACCCTCAGTCACAACGGTGCCATTAAAATAACAATAGCATTTAGACTTATCTGCCACCCCATAGTGCTTTACAGTGCTGTCTGGGAGATTTACAAGGTCACCATTATTTGCATATTGCCCGCAACAATCTGGGTCTCATTTTACACCCTTAGAAGGATGGAAGGCTGAGACGAGGCTGAGCGCTGTCAGAATAGAACTCCAGGCTGTGAACAGTCTTCCTGCAATACTGCACTTTTAATAACTGGGCCACCAGAACTTAAAATGCGATTGATGAAATGCAAAAGGGCTTCTCAAGGGCTAAGAAGCTGCTTGAATATTTATCACAGACCTAATTACAGCTCAGGGACACGGTGGCTCGTTTAGGATGCTGAGCTTGTCAATCAGAACGTCGACAGTTTGGCTGGTCGAATCCCGAGTGCGTGAGTGAGTGCCTGTTACTCGTCCCAGCTTCTGCCCACCTAGCAGTTCGAAAGCACATAAAAATGCAGGTAGAAAATAGGGAACAGCGTTCTGTGTGCCTTTGGCGTCCAGTCATGCCGGCCACATGACCACGGAGACGTCCTTGGAAAAGCGCTGGCTCTTCGGCTTTGAAACAGAGATGAACACCGCCCCCTAGAGTTGGAAACGACTAGCAGGCATGTGCAGGGGAACCTTTACCTTTAATTACAGCTCAGTAAGAAAGGTGTGAACTCTTACCTTTAATTGCCATCTCAATCTTTGTCAACATGAGTGTATACTGTATTCTCAGCCCAAACATTCAAGGTGTAAATAAACTTATGTACAGCACCATTTTATTGTTCCCTTTATTGCTACACTCTATTTAATGATTCTGCTATTCTGTTATGCCAAATAGTGGAATTTGAATAATATTACACACTTTTTCAAGGGGTATGTAATTTTACTCATTAGCTGCACACCCATGAATTTGATGCTGGTAACTATCTCCACAGGTGAATCATTAATGCAGAGAAAAGGGTGGCTGTTCCTGCCTTTTCTGAAATCGACAATGATTTCTATGGTTTTTCCGGTATTTAAAACTAGGCTGTTTTCCTTACACCAGTTCACCAACCCCTCAACCTCCTTGCGGTAACTCATTTCCATCATGACTAAGGTCCACTACTGTTGTATCATCTGTGAACTTCACAATATGGTTGGTGGCAAACCTAGCACCACCGTCATGGGTCAACGGGGTGAACAGCAGCAGACTTAGGAGGCAGCCCTGTGGATAACCTGTGCTCAAGAAAATGATACTAGAGGTATTTTTTCCGACTCGCACATATTGGGGCCTGTTGGTAAGAAAGTCAAGAATCCAGTTACATAAAGTGTTTCAGCCTAAAAGGCCCAGTTTATCTACTAGATGCTTGGGAATGATTGTGTTAAATGCCGAACTGAAATTGTGTGGTTGAAAACGCACCTCATTTGACTCGTGATACTTTTCCCCTTGTGAAGATTCTTTTAATGCAATGCACATTTCAATGGTTATGCTTAATATTATGGGATGTTATTGCCTATATGTGGAATAACTGAGCAGGATGATTTCTTCCGTTCAATTAAGTCTTGTTTTGTACTTTTTCTAATATATGGCATATAAAATGAAACCAGATTCTGTGTCCTGGATGCCCTCTTTTCATTGAGGGAAATCTTTTTGTTATAAGTCTAATAAATTGCCTTTAAATCATCATCCCACTCAATTCCTAATTGAAGCAAATGTGCCATGGCTCAATCTAGGTCTAATTTGGCCTTCATTGTTGTGGGTGTGAAAGAACGGCTCCATCTCATTTTTCATATAATCTATATGGGTTTTCCAAATGTCAGCATCATGTAAAGCCATCCCCAGATATATGAAACTCTTGTAAATTGGATGCTGTCTATGGTCTCCTTGTCTTCAAGGCTTTTTTAGCAGAAACAAGAGACTTTGTAAAGCCAACAAAGCTCCGTGAGATACTATCCATGTCCTCAGCATACAGGAAGAAGGGTCCACAGATTGAGGCAGATGTAAGTAGGAGACGATGAAATGAGCTGTCAAGGAGTTGAGATACAACTTAAAGAGGGTGGAGGTCTAAATACAGCCCTGTGAGACTTTTCTGAAGAGGTACCAGGTTGGTTAGCACATTTGGTACAAATGCTGAATGAGAAAAAGTAACATGCCTTTATATTGTATTCTCCACATTCACCAAGATTTCAAGTGGAATCAAATGTAGGCTTAAAATCTACAAAGGCCACTTGCAGTGATTTTGTCCATACCATTTATTTAGAATAATGTTAAGTCATAAATCAAAATTTACACCCAATGCATTATGAAACAATAAATTGTCCATGCCATTTAATTGTATCAGTTTCAACAGATATCACAGTAAATTGAAATTATTTGAAAAAAAAGTACCCCTAAATACTTTTAGCTGCAATAAGAGGATTCGACCATTCACCTTGTCCTTCTCTGATTCTCCTGTACAGAATTTGAGGGGCCCAAAGTAGGCACAGTATTTATGATGCAGGTTGAGCAAGCAGAACCAACCAGAACAATTCTCAGCCTCTATTTCATGGCCCTGATCTGAATTCTTAGGAGAGGACAGTTTCTGGCTCCTTCTCCTCCTTCAGGAAGGGATTCAGCTGCATCCAGGATGGCCCAGAAAAGGGGCAGCTGAGAGGGTGGCTGTAACTCGAGCAGGAAGGCTGGTCTTGGACAACAGGCAAAGCCCCGGAAATCCAGCCCTTCTCAACACTGCCACAATTAGCACATGTGAATGTGGTTTTTATACCCTAGGGAGGAAGTTGTGTTCTGTGAACGGAAACAAGATGTGCTGAACTATAAACTGGCAATTTCTTGCCATTCAGCCTCTGGAATGCCTTCGCCAGCCTACCTGAGCAGGTTGTTGTGAGCTGTAATTTAGGGCCAGCCATTGCTCTACTATCCCCTTCGGAGGATGAGCTGTGTTCCAAAAGAAACCCGGGGCCCAGCCTCTCTGGGCTGCAGGGCTCCCGAGGGCCGGCAGGTGGCGTTAACAGCCATCCTTTGCTGCCCCCTGATGGCCGGTGGGGCAGTTGCCGCTCAGCTGTACTTCATCTGCAGGGCCGGGAAAGTCCGTGCCCCCCCACCGCCCCTGGCAGGAAAGACCTCAGTGGGTCCCTCAAACATCTCGTCCCACGCCTCGGTTTACAGCCATCCAGCCTTGAACGGGGTAGCAGCGGGAAGAGGACCCACTAGAGCTGCGCTGCACTATTGGTTGCTCTAATATATACGTTCTTTCACATGGGATGAGTCGCGCTTCTTGACATGGAAGAGGCCTACGAGGAGAAACGCTGGAGGGCGCCATTTTGGTGCTGGGCGGAAGCGATGGAGGCTGCGGGAGCCCTCTTTACAGCAGGCGGAAGGAAAAGTAAGTTAGCACTGTCGCCTTCTGTGCAGCTGACGGAACAGAGCGAGAGTGCGCGCTCCCACTGCAGGGAAAAGCTGGGAAAGGGAAGGAAGGAACAGGGCGATGGCCTGGAAGGATGCCCCTTTTAGGACGATCCAGCCAAATACTGTCCAAGCGGCCTCAGGAATTCTGGGAGTTGAAGTCATAAAAGGTCCATCATTGCTCACTTTTGACCTGGGAAAGCCCTAAACAAGAACACAGCGGGACCAGAGGCTCTGTTCACAAGACTTCTTTCCCCACTCCTCGGTTTGCACATCCAGACCCCTAGCATTGTTCAACAGGCTCTTTGGAGGCCAACTTAACCTGGCATAAGACTAGCCAAACTGAGCATGTTGTGGAAATCTGAGGGCTTCCCTTGCCATTGAGTCTTATTGCAAGGACTCGCCAGGACAGTGTCCATCAGGGAACCTTCTCCAGCCAGGTGTCTCTCACTCTGTCCCTGGACATGTCTGGCTGACTTGAGAAGTAAAGCTTGTTTACACGTAGTTGGCACTTGGATGGGGCAGCACCAGGAAATGCAAGAGAAGCTGTCTAGCACTGGAAAGTTAAAAAAAAGAACCAGCTCAGTCTCTATTGCTGTGCATAAATTCCCTTGAAAGGGCTTGTGAAGATACGGACTGTAGGGTTTGACACGAGTATGGTTTCTGTGCTCAGTTGACTAATGGCTGATCTGGGAAAAGGTTAATTGAGGTCCAGCCTCTTTAGCACCTGGAGCACAGCAGGGACTGGAATTGGAAAGGCAGCGATGGCCCATTGCTTACATGTTGCCCCCCAAGAGAGCTGCAACCACCTCCCCTCTCGAACAGCATCACCCAGAGATTTCTGTGCCTCACCCAACAAATGTTCCACACATCTTTGAGGAGGAGGCTTTGCTCCTAGACTGGGGTGGGTGGGTCAGGAAGGTGGTTTGAGCCAGAGGGAGCTATGATGTGCAATGCAATAAGGTGTACTCCTTCTTTCCACTTTTGTTCTTCTCTTTTGTAAGGCACTCATAGTCATTGGGAGTTGGGCTGCTCTCCAAATAAGTCATTCCGAAATAAATGGGCACCTCCCCCAATCCCTTCCGCTTGGATACCTCAGAGGATCCCTTTGAAACATCCCTGATGGAACAGAGCTGAGGTTGGTTATTAGTGAAGGAAAATTCAAATTCAGATTTAGAATAGAGCTGGAAGGGATCTTGGAGGTCTCCTAGTCCACCTCCCCACTCAAGCAGGAGACCCAATGTACCATTTCAGACAACTAGCTGTCCAATCTCTTCTTAAAAAACCTACAGGGATGAAACACCCACATGCCACGGATTGTGTGTGCTCAGGAAGTTTCTCCTTAATTCCAGGTTGCTTCTCTCTTGGTTCAGTTTCTGTTCTGGTGCTTTGGAAAATAGGCTGGCTCCTTCCTTCTTTTTGGAAAGCCCTCAAATATTGGAAACTATCACATCCCCTTAGTCCTTCTTTTCTCCAAACCCTGCCACCGTTTTTCATTTGTTTTAGTCTCCCGAAAACCCCCGAAGAAATACATTTGGGAAAAGCATCATTGGCATACAAATATTTAAAGTCCAAGAATACAGGTAATTGCAGATCCTCCTATTTCCCCACGTGCGCGAAGAGGTTCCAGTGTGAATGCAGAGCGAGGGAAAGGAGAGGCAGAACTTCTGAAGAGCAGAACCCGCGGGGGGAGCCTGGCCCGAGCCCCCCCCCCGGAGGAAGAGCCCCCCAACCCCCCCGCCCTGCCCAGGGAGAGACCCCGGAGGAGGAGGGAGAGAGGGGAGGAGACGCAGCCCGGGAGGCCCGTCAGCTCCGCCGGCCTGGATGCGGTGGGGGGGAGAAGACGGGACCCCAAAGGTCAAGGGGAGCCCCTCGCCTCAGCCCCCCCTTGCCAAAGCGAAACTCCGCTACTGCGCAGGCGCGCTCTGGCTGATTGAACGGAAGGATGCCGAATGGTCGCTCTGGCGATGGCGGCGATTGGCAGGAGGACTCCTCGGGGCGGTCCATTCCAAGAAAACAGGAAGAGCTACCGGTAACAGGAAACAGGCCTGGCAGCGAAGTCCCGCCTCTACTTCCGGAAAGGAAAAGAACTGAGGCACCGAATTGATTCGTCCGCGGACGGGCTCGGAGCCAGGTAGGGCGCAAGGGATGCCGGGAGTCGCAGTCCGAGAGGCGGAGAAGGAAGGAAGGGAGGGAGGGAGGGAGGGAGGGGGAGTCCGAGGCCTGGTCTGGCGGGACGGGCGCTGGGAGGGAGGCCTGCCCGGAAAGTCTCACTGAGAGGCCGAGGTTTCGGCCTTGGTTCCCGGGCGGGGCTGGGACTCCCCTCTGGGGAAGGGACGAAGCCGTGACCCGCCTCTCTCCCTTCGCCCCTGCAGGAGTTCGTGCGAGCCCGGCGGAGGAAGGAAGGAGGCCCCGCGGAGCAGCCCCGGGAGGAGACGGCGGGGAAGGCGCGGAAGGGATGAGCCGACGGGGACTCCGCGAAAGGAGCCCGCCTGGAGGGCGAAGCGGGGAGCGGGAAACGGGCGGAGAAAAGAAATACCAGTGCACAGAATGTGGAAGTTCCTTCAAAACGAATGAAAACCTGGAAAACCACCTTAGAATCCACACTGGGGAGAAACCATTTAAATGCCTGGAGTGTGGAAAAAGCTTCAGTCAGAGTGGAACCCTTTATGCCCATCAAAGGATCCACACGGGAGAAAAACCCTACAAATGCCTGGAATGTGGGAAAACCTTCAGTTTAAGCGGAAACCTTTACGCCCATCAAAGGTTCCACACGGGAGAAAAACCATTTAAATGCCTCGAATGCGGAAAGGCCTTCAGGCTCAGTGGAAACCTTTACATACATAAAAGAATCCACACTGGCGTAAAACCATATAGATGCCTGGAGTGTGGGAAAAACTTTATTGTGAGTGGGCACCTCCTTCGACACCAAAGAATCCATGCCGGGGAAAAGCTGCATAAATGCCGGGAATGTGGAAAGACCTTTAGTGAGAGGGAAAACCTTTGTAAACATCAAAGGATCCACTCGAGAGGAAAAGTCCATAAATGCCTGGAATGTGGAAAGACCTTCAGTCAGAGGAGAAGCCTTTCTAATCATCAGAGAGTTCACACTAGAGAAAAAGAATATAAATGCCTGGAGTGTGGAAAGAGCTTCAGTCAAAGGGGACACCTTTATAGACATCAAAGAATCCACTCAGGGGAGAAACCGTACAAATGTCTGGAGTGTGGGAAAACCTTTACTGAAAACGCCCATCTCCGTCAACATCAAAGAATCCACACAGGAGAGAAGCCATATGAGTGCCTGGATTGTGGAAAGAGATTCCGTCAAAATGGGAGCCTTTACATGCATCAAAGAATTCACACAGGAAAGAAACCATATAAATGCTTAGAGTGTGGAAAGAGCTTTACGGATGGCGGACACCTCAGTCAACATCAAAGAATCCACACAGGAGAGAAACCATATGAATGCCTGGAGTGTGGAAAAACTTTCAGTCGGGCAGAGCACCTCAGTCGGCACGAAAGAATTCACACAGGACAGAAACCATATAAATGTGTGAAGTGTGGAAAGAGTTTCAGTCACCAGGCAAGCCTTCATACACATCAAAGAATCCACTCAGGAGAAAAACCCTTTAAATGCCTGAAGTGTGGAAAATGCTTTACTCAGGGTGGACATCTCTGTCAACATCAAAGGATTCACACGGGAGAGAAACCCTACAAATGCCTGGAGTGTGGAAAGAGCTTCAGTCAGCAAGGAAACTATTATACCCATCAAAGAATCCATTCAGGTGAGAAGTTCTATAAATGCTTGGCATTGGCAGGAAATTTACTCAGAGTGGACACCTTCATCAACTTCAAAGAGTTCGCACAAGAGTAAAACTCTGTACATGCCTGGAGTGCAGAAAGAGCTTCAGTGACAATGTAGGCCTGAGTAAATATTATGGACCTCGCCCGGAGAAGAAAGTTTACATTTGTACAGATTGAAAAATCCTTCAAAAGAAGTGGAATTCTCCCCAAACCATCCAAGAATCTACACAGAAGCAAAGCCATAGAAATGGACAGATGAATGATTTGCCCCATCCAGTTCTTTTCCGATTCTTAAGGGCGGTGCTCATCTGTGTTTCTTCGCCAAGAGACCCAGCGTGCAGAGACATACTCTCCCACCAAAGTGTTACCTGTTTATCGGCTTTCATTTGCATGTTTTCAAATGGCTAATTGGGCAGAAGCTGGGGCTCGTCCCATCACGCATCTCTTGTCAAGCACCAGGAAAAAACGGAGATCCAGACAGTTCAAATGTGTATAAAAAATTATCATAAACTTAAGCTCTCTACAAGAATCTGCATTACTAACCATCAAGGGAAATTAACGGGAGTTAAGAATAGAAAGGAATTCAAGGTGGGCTGGAGTTAGATCTCTTGTGGGTGCGAAGGGACTCACGACCGATGAAGCATTTGGCCCCTCCCTCGACCTAAGCCTGGTCATCTACAGCTCTTGGGTCTTGAACCTGGGCTGTCAGCTTTCCAGCTGACAAGCTCAAAGTCTTTAACTGCTGAGCCATTGCATCCCCTTATAGAGTGTTGTTACAATACTTCTGTACCCGGCAGTGTCAGTGCAGCACTGGATGTAATGCACAAAGGTTTTGTTTTTAAGGCTAAGAAACTCCTTGAATATTCATCACAGATCTAATTACCATCCAGTAAAACCCAGATGTAGATACTTACCTTTCATTACCATCTCAACCTGTGTGTTTCAACTTGTGTGCATAATGTATTATCAGCCCGAGTATCAGCCATCTTAACTCTCCGAACCGGGTCATTTTACTATTTCCTTTCTTGCTACAGTTTAATGATTGTGCTATTTTGAGTTGCTTCATAGTTTAATGTGAATGACGTCACAAATTATTTTTCTCTGATCACTCATAGTTTCTTACAAATTGATCCACATCTTGCAAATACTGCAAGGAGTGCATATACCTGTTCAATTATGGATACTTATCCTCACAAATTTGTGGTGCTATATTTTATATATTACTCAGCAAGCCAGAACAGATTTTTTTTCAGTAGCTGAGGCACATGCAAGTTAGATCTCTTGTGGGTGCAAAGGGACTCATGACTTATGACACATTTGACCCCCTCGGGCTCAGCCTGGTCGTCTACAGTTCTTGAGTCTCGAACCCAGGCTGTCATCTCTCCAAGCTCAGTCTTTAACCACTGAGTCATCCCGCCCCATTATAGATAAGAGTGTTGCTACAATGCTTCAATACCCAGCAAAGTCAATGCAACCCTAGAGATGTAGTGCACAAAGGTTTATTAAAGGCTAAGAAACTCCTTGAATGTTTATCATAAATCTAATTACCATCCAATAAGGTCCTTTTTCAAGAGGCGACTAGACTTTCTTGTTTTCCTTTGAAGATGTTTCGCTTCTTCATCTCTGAACAGCCTCCCACTCACCATCTCTCGCAATTCCCAGCAGTCCCCGTGCTCTACTTGCAGCCGGTTCCTGCAGCAGTGAAGCACCATGCTCCTTCAGTCGAAGCTGAAGAAGCTCCTTGGATGAGAAGCAAAACGTCTTCAAAGAAATTCAAAGTCCAATTGCCTCTTGCGACAATGACAACTGAGAATCCCCATAGACATTTGCCCTTCATTGCCATCTCAACCAGTGTGTTTCAACTTGAGCGCATAATGTATTATCAACCCAAGCATTAGGAAGCACACTTCTGAACGGGACCATTTTACTATTTCCTTTATTGCTACGGTTTACTGATTGTACCATTTTATTTTGCTTGGTAGTTTAATTTGAATGACATTAATGGGGGACCACGAGGAAATGCAAGAGATGCTGTGTAGCACTGGAAAGTTAAAAAAAAAAAAGAACCAGCTCAGTCTGTATTGCTGTGCATAAATTCCCTTGAAAGTGCTTGGGAAGATACGGGCTGTATGGTGTGACGTGAGGATGGTTTCTGTGCTCAGTTGACTAATGGCTGATCTGGGAAAAGATTAATTGAGGTCCAGCCGCTTTAGCACCTGCGCTGGGGTTCTGCAGGTGGTTTGAGCAAGAGAGCGTTTTGCTGTGCAATGCAGTAAGTGTTTTGCCCTGATGTACACGTTCTTTCCCCTTTTATTTTTATCTTTTCTAAGCCACCCAGCCATTGGGATGTGGGCTGCTCTCTAAATTTAATAAAAAAAAGTCATTCCTAAATAACTGGGCACCTCCCCCAAATTCCCTGCCCTTGGATATCCCAGAGAACCACTTTGAAAAATCCCCGAGTGGATGCTGGCTTCTCTTTCAGGGACAATTCCAAGGTGGCAAATCATCAGTGAAATGCTCGGTGTGCAACAACCATCCTGTGATTGCTGATACCTTGGCCTGGTTCTCTGACTTAAAAAGGTGAGCATGATGTCCTTTGCCCCCCCTCCCCCCTTTGTCTTCTTCAGGGTCTGATACTTGAGCTGCTGAAGCTGAAATGAGTTCCTGGGAACAGTTCAGAGCTGATATTGGTGGTTACTGAAGGCAAATTCAAGTTTAGAATAGATCTGGAAGGGACCCGAGAGGTCTCCCAGTCCAGCTCCCTACTCCAGCAGGAGCCCCTATAGACCAGGCATGTCTAAGTGACGACCCACAGGCCGGATGCGTCACACCAAAACCGGGCAATGGGGAAAAAGTCCTGACAGGCCTTTAACTATCTTAGTTGCTCTTCTTTGCACTTTTTCCAAAGTCTCAGCAGCTGGGTGATTACAGATGCCCATTGAAATGGACAGGTAAGGGGGGGGAAGGGGAGAATGAACTTGCAAATCTGCTGGCGGATAAACAGGTGTGTTGATTTGCCAGTCAGCTGCAGGAAGAAAATGAGATAACTGCCAACCCAGAGTTGGGGGGTTATATCTCGCTGGCCCAGCTAGCAGCTGTATCAGGAGCCCCCTCCAAAGGGGGGGTGGATAGGAGGAAAATGTGTGCCTGTGCGGCAGCTTGAGCATCAGGGTGCCAAAAGGCCAACAAAGGTAAAAAAAAACATGTATGAAGGGTAGAAGCGTTGGAGTTTCTGCAGTTTTGCAAAGGGGTCCTGGGGAGAGAAGGGGCCAGAGAGGAGAAGCTGGGTCTGGGCAGGGAGGGGCTGGGGATGCCGCCAGAGGGGAGGGGGCTGACTGACCCAACCCTCTTTGCTGCCCCTGTGATGCTTTTTGCAGTTATCCTTCCTGACAGCTTGACTGTAGTCCCAGTCCCAGCACTCAGGGATTGGATTCGGAAGCTGGCAGAGGTGCTGCAACAGATCCCAGGAACCGACTCAGAGCTCTCTCGATGGCAGTGCTAGGAACACCTAAGATCCTGCGCAGAAACTTCAATCTCTGGCCTGCGATGGAAGTCAGGATTGAGGAAGAGACACACCTGCCACCCTCGGGGCGTGGATGGATTCTTCTCTCAAAGGAAGCTCCCAAAGGGGTAGCAGCATTAGCTCTTATACAGCACCCCAAATGTACTCCAGTCCGAAGCACCCTGAGAGGCTGGGGAAGATGGTCCTTAAGGCCAATTTATGGCGGGGCTCCTTCATCCTCCCCACTTTCCCCCTTCCCCTTTGGTAGGGCAGAACAGGAGAGAGAAAAACTGAAGAAAAACATTTGAGAAAAGCATGAGCTGAATATAAATATTTAAAGTCAAACAATACATATAAACAATACAATAAATTAAATGGGATATAATCTTATGCAGAATTGACTTGGGAGACCGGTGTGTGGTGTAGTTGGTTCACATAGTGTGGTGGGATGGGGGGTTTGTTGTCACTGTGTGTTGGGGGGAGAGAGCACAGGGGGAGGCTCAGCTAATCTCAATGTACACATGTTGTACTTTGACAATAAAGGTTTATTTATTTATATTTATTTATTTATATTTCCTTTTCCCCCACGTGCGCGAAGACGTTCCGGTGTGAATGCAGAGTGAGGGGAATGAGAGGCAGAAACTCTGAACAGCAAAACCCCGAGAAAGCCAGGATCGTCCACGAGATCAGAATCACAGAAGTAGAAGGGACCTTGTAAATAATAACAATAATAGAGTTGGAAGGGATGTGGGAGGTCATCTAGTCCAACCCGCTGCTCAGGCAGGAGACCCTATACCAGACATGTCAAACACAAGGCCCGGGGGCCAGATCCGGCCTGTGGGTTCATGGGGCCCGCGAAGCCATCCTGGAAACAGTGAGGGAATGCCTCCCACTAGCCTTGGCCCTGACCCAGAGACCCTCAGATCTGTCCCACTCCTGCCCAGGCCCCCCATAGGCACCCTTGATGCCAACGATGTAGAGCTGGCCATGCCCACCCAGTAGGCCATACGCACTCTAGCCACACCCACCCAGTAGGCCACACCCACCCAGCCCTCAATGAAATTGACTTTGACACCCCATGCCCTAGACCAGGGGTAGGCAACCTCGGCTCTTTTATGACTCGTGGACTTCAACTCCCAGAATTCCTGAGCCAGCACGGCTCAGTTTGGAAACCTCTCCCTTTTCCCTCAGCATAGCTGGCTCAGGAATTCTGGGAGTTGAAGTCCACGAGTCATAAAAGAGCCAAGGTTGCCTACCCCTGCCCTAGACCATTTCAGACAAATGACTCTTCTTTAAAAGCTCCAGTGTTGGAGCATTCACAGCTTCTGGGGGCAGGTCGTCCCGCTGGTTTATTGCCCTCCCTGTCAGGAAATCCCTCCTTCCTCCCTGGCTGCTTCCCTCCCCGCTCGGTTTCCCTTCGTCGCTGCTTCTCCGGCCTTGGGGGGGGGGCTTTGGGGAAGAGCCCGGCTCCCTCCTCCTCCTCCTCCTCCTCGGGGCGCCCCCCAGATACGGGAAGGCTGCTCTCCCGCCTCCCCCGCCCTTCTCCCCATCGGCTCCCACCCCCGCGCGGGAGGGGGGCCGCGGGGGGGGCCTGGCCGGAGCCCCCAGGGAGGAAGAAGGGAGGGAGCGCCCCCCCAACTCCCCACCCCGCCCTGCCTGGGGAGAGACGCAGCCCGGGAGGCCCGTCAGCTCCGCCAGCCTGGAGGGGGGGGGGAAAGGAGAGACGGGACCCCAAAGCTCAAAGGGAGCCGCTCCCCCGCCCACTTTGCCGAAAACAACCTCTCGCTACTGCGCAGGCGCGCTCTGGCTGATCGAACGAAAGGAAGGCGCAGATTGGTGGCTCGGGAGAGGACGGCGATTGGCAGGAGGACTCCTCGGGGCGGTCCTTTCAAGGAAAGAGGAAAAGCTACCGATAACAGGAAAAGGATTCTCAGCGAAGTCCCGCCTCCGCTTCCGGAAACGAAGAGAAGCGAGGCACCTAATTGATTCGGCCCGCGGACGGGCTGGGAGGCAGGTAGGGCGCAGGGGGAGCGGGGGAGCCCGAGGCCTGGTCTGGCGGGACGGGCGTTGGGAGGGAGGTCTGGCCGGAAAGTCTCTCTGAGAGGCCGAGGCTTCGGCCTTCCTCCACGGGCGGGGCTGGGACTCCCCTCCGTGGAAGGGACTAAGCCGTGACCCGCCTCTCCCCCTTCTCCCCTGCAGGAGTTCGGGCGAGCCCGGCGGAGGAAGGAAGGAGGCCCCGCGGAGCAGCCCCGGGAGGAGACGGCGGGCAAGGCGCGGAAGGGATGAGCCGAAGGGGACTCCGCGAAAGGAGACCGCCTGGAGGGCGAAGCGGGGAGCGGGAAACGGGTGGAGACCCCGAGACGGGCCTGGAGGGCGGAGGGTCCCTCAGAAGAGGCGGGAAACTCGGGAAACGCCACAGAATCCAGGAAGGAGGAAAGAAATATCGGTGCCCGGAATGTGGAAAATCCTTCAAAACAAATACAATTCTTAAAAACCATCTAAGAATCCATACTGGAGTGAGACCGTATGAATGCCCGGAGTGTGGAAGGAGCTTCAGTCGGAGGGGAAGCCTTTATGTACATGAAAGGCTCCACTCAGGAGAGAAACCACATAAATGCCTGGAGTGTGGAAAGAGCTTCAGTCAGAGTAGTAACCTTTATGTACATCAAAGAACCCACACAGGAGAAAAACCTTATAAATGTCCGGAGTGTGGAAAGAGCTTCAGTGTGAAGAGCACCCTTTATAGACATCAAAGAATTCACACTGGAGAAATACCATTTAAATGCCTGGAGTGTGGAAAGAGCTTCAGTCTGAGGGGAAGCCTTTATGTACATGAAAGGCTCCACTCAGGAGAGAAACCACATAAATGCCTGGAGTGTGGAAAGAGCTTCAGTCAGAGTAGTAACCTTTATGTACATCAAAGAACCCACACAGGAGAAAAACCTTATAAATGTCCGGAGTGTGGAAAGAGCTTCAGTCTGAAGAGCACCCTTTATAGACATCAAAGAATTCACACTGGAGAAAAACCGTATAAATGCCTGGAGTGTGAAAAGACCTTCACTCAGAATGGCAATCTTTATAGACATCAAAGGACCCACAAAGGATAGAAACCACATAAAGGCCTGGAGTGTGGAAGGTGCTTCAATAAGAGGGGGCACCTTGATACACATGAAACTATCCACTCAGGAGACAAACCCTAGACAAGCGTTTATACATATCAAACACTCAAGTCACGAGAGAAATCATCAGTGTCTGGGTGTGGAAAGAGATTGTATGAGAAGTGAAGTCTTCATAAGCATCGATCCACTTGGGAGAGAAACTATACTTTGAGTGTGGAAAGAGCTTTATTGTTAAGAAACATCTCCGTGGACATTAAAGGATACAGTACATATGGGGAAAAAGCACTAAATATGCCTGAGTGTGCAGACCCTCAGTCACAACGGTGCCATTAAAATAACAATAGCATTTAGACTTATCTGCCACCCCATAGTGCTTTACAGTGCTGTCTGGGAGATTTACAAGGTAACCATTATTTGCATATTGCCCGCAACAATCTGGGTCTCATTTTACACCCTTAGAAGGATGGAAGGCTGAGACGAGGCTGAGCGCTGTCAGAATAGAACTCCAGGCTGTGAACAGTCTTCCTGCAATACTGCACTTTTAATAACTGGGCCACCAGAACTTAAAATGCGATTGATGAAATGCAAAAGGGCTTCTCAAGGGCTAAGAAGCTGCTTGAATATTTATCACAGACCTAATTACAGCTCAGGGACACGGTGGCTCGGTTAGGATGCTGAGCTTGTCAATCAGAAGGTCGACAGTTTGGCTGGTCGAATCCCGAGTGCTTGAGTGAGTGCCTGTTACTCGTCCCAGCTTCTGCCCACCTAGCAGTTCGAAAGCACATAAAAATGCAGGTAGAAAATAGGGAACAGCGTTCTGTGTGCCTTTGGCGTCCAGTCATGCCGGCCACATGACCACGGAGACGTCCTTGGAAAAGCGCTGGCTCTTCGGCTTTGAAACAGAGATGAGCACCGCCCCCTAGAGTTGGAAACGACTAGCAGGCATGTGCAGGGGAACCTTTACCTTTAATTACAGCTCAGTAAGAAAGGTGTGAACTCTTACCTTTCATTGCCATCTCAATCTTTGTCAACATGAGTGTATACTGTATTCTCAGCCCAAACATTCAAGGTGTAAGTAAACTTATGTACAGCACCATTTTATTGTTCCCTTTATTGCTACACTCTATTTAATGATTCTGCTATTCTGTGATGCCAAATAGTGGAATTTGAATAATATTACACACTTTTTCAAGGGGTATGTAATTTTACTCATTAGCTGCACACCCATGAATTTGATGCTGGTAACTATCTCCACAGGTGAATCATTAATGCAGAGAAAAGGGTGGCTGTGCCTGCCTTTTCTGAAATCGACAATGATTTCTATGGTTTTTCCGGTATTTAAAACTAGGCTGTTTTCCTTACACCAGTTCACCAACCCCTCAACCTCCTTGCGGTAACTCATTTTCATCATGACTAAGGTCCGCTACTGTTGTATCATCTGTGAACGTCACAATATGGTTGGTGGCAAACCTAGCACCACCGTCATGGGTCAACGGGGTGAACAGCAGCAGACTTAGGAGGCAGCCCTGTGGATAACCTGTGCTCAAGAAAATGATACTAGAGGTATTTGTTCCAACTCGCACATATTGGGGCCTGTTGGTAAGAAAGTCAAGAATCCAGTTACATAAAGTGTTTCAGCCTAAAAGGCCCAGTTTATCTACTAGATGCTTGGGAATGATTGTGTTAAATGCCGAACTGAAATTGTGTGGTTGAAAACGCACCTCATTTGACTCGTGATACTTTTCCCCTTGTGAAGATTCTTTTAATGCAATGCACATTTCAATGGTTATGCTTAATATTATGGGATGTTATTGCCTATATGTGGAATAACTGAGCAGGATGATTTCTTCCGTTCAATTAAGTCTTGTTTTGTACTTTTTCTAATATATGGCATATAAAATGAAACCAGATTCTGTGTCCTGGATGCCCTCTTTTCATTGAGGGAAATCTTTTTGTTATAAGTCTAATAAATTGCCTTTAAATCATCATCCCACTCAATTCCTAATTGAAGCAAATGTGCCATGGCTCAATCTAGGTCTAATTTGGCCTTCATTGTGGGTGTGAAAGAACGGCTCCATCTCATTTTTGATATAATCTATATGGGTTTTCCAAATGTCAGCATCATGTAAAGCCATCCCCAGATATATGAAACTCTTGTAAATTGGATGCTGTCTATGGTCTCCTTGTCTTCAAGGCTTTTTAGCAGAAACAAGAGACTTTGTAAAGCCAACAAAGCTCCGTGAGATACTATCCATATCCTCAGCATACAGGAAGAAGGGTCCACAGATTGAGGCAGATGTAAGTAGGAGACGATGAAATGAGCTGTCAAGGAGTTGAGATACAACTTAAAGAGGGTGGAGGTCTAAATACAGCCCTGTGAGACTTTTCTGAAGAGGTACCAGGTTGGTTAGCACATTTGGTACAAATGCTGAATGAGAAAAAGTAACATGCCTTTATATTGTATTCTCCACATTACCAAGATTTCAAGTGGAATCAAATGTAGGCTTAAAATCTACAAAGGCTACTTGCAGTGATTTTGTCCATACCATTTATTTAGAATAATGTTAAGTCATAAATCAAAATTTACACCCAATGCATTATGAAACAATAAATTGTCCATGCCATTTAATTGTATCAGTTTCAACAGATATCACAGTAAATTGAAATTATTTGGAAAAAAATTACCCCTAAATACTTTTAGCTGCAATAAGAGGATTCGACCATTCACCTTGTCCTTCTCTGATTCTCCTGTACAGAATTTGAGGGGCCCAAAGTAGGCACAGTATTTATGATGCAGGTTGAGCAAGCAGAACCAACCAGAACAATTCTCAGCCTCTATTTCATGGCCCTGATCTGAATTCTTAGGAGAGGACAGTTTCTGGCTCCTTCTCCTCCTTCAGGAAGGGATTCAGCTGCATCCAGTATGGCCCAGAAAAGGGGCAGCTGAGAGGGTGGCTGTAACTCGAGCAGGAAGGCTGGTCTTGGACAACAGGAAAAGCCCCGGAAATCCAGCCCTTCTCAACACTGCCACAATTAGCACATGTGAATGTGGTTTTTAGACCCTAGGGAGGAAGTTGTGTTGTGTGAACGGAAACAAGATGTGCTGAACTATAAACTGGCAATTTCTTGCCATTCAGCCTCTGGAATGCCTTCGCCAGCCTACCTGAGCAGGTTGTTGTGAGCTGTAATTTAGGGCCAGCCATTGCTCTACTATCCCCTTCGGAGGATGAGCTGTGTTCCAAAAGAAACCCGGGGCCCAGCCTCTCTGGGCTGCAGGGCTCCCGAGGGCCGGCAGGTGGCGTTAACAGCCATCCTTTGCTGCCCCCTGATGGCCGGTGGGGCAGTTGCCGCTCAGCTGTACTTCATCTGCAGGGCCGGGAAAGTCCGTGCCCCCCCACCGCCCCTGGCAGGAAAGACCTCAGTGGGTCCCTCAAACATCTCGTCCCACGCCTCGGTTTACAGCCATCCAGCCTTGAACGGGGTAGCAGCGGGAAGAGGACCCACTAGAGCTGCGCTGCACTATTGGTTGCTCTAATATATACGTTCTTTCACATGGGATGAGTCGCGCTTCTTGACGTGGAAGAGGCCTACGAGGAGAAACGCTGGAGGGCGCCATTTTGGTGCTGGGCGGAAGCGATGGAGGCTGCGGGAGCCCTCTTTACAGCAGGCGGAAGGAAAAGTAAGTTAGCACTGTCGCCTTCTGTGCAGCTGACGGAACAGAGCGAGAGTGCGCGCTCCCACTGCAGGGAAAAGCTGGGAAAGGGAAGGAAGGAACAGGGCGATGGCCTGGAAGGATGCCCCTTTTAGGACGATCCAGCCAAATACTGTCCAAGCGGCCTCAGGAATTCTGGGAGTTGAAGTCATAAAAGGTCCATCATTGCTCACTTTTGACCTGGGAAAGCCCTAAACAAGAACACAGCGGGACCAGAGGCTCTGTTCACAAGACTTCTTTCCCCACTCCTCGGTTTGCACATCCAGACCCCTAGCATTGTTCAACAGGCTCTTTGGAGGCCAACTTAACCTGGCATAAGACTAGCCAAACTGAGCATGTTGTGGAAATCTGAGGGCTTCCCTTGCCATTGAGTCTTATTGCAAGGACTCGCCAGGACAGTGTCCATCAGGGAACCTTCTCCAGCCAGGTGTCTCTCACTCTGTCCCTGGACATGTCTGGCTGACTTGAGAAGTAAAGCTTGTTTACACGTAGTTGGCACTTGGATGGGGCAGCACCAGGAAATGCAAGAGAAGCTGTCTAGCACTGGAAAGTTAAAAAAAAGAACCAGCTCAGTCTCTATTGCTGTGCATAAATTCCCTTGAAAGGGCTTGTGAAGATACGGACTGTAGGGTTTGACACGAGTATGGTTTCTGTGCTCAGTTGACTAATGGCTGATCTGGGAAAAGGTTAATTGAGGTCCAGCCTCTTTAGCACCTGGAGCACAGCAGGGACTGGAATTGGAAAGGCAGCGATGGCCCATTGCTTACATGTTGCCCCCCAAGAGAGCTGCAACCACCTCCCCTCTCGAACAGCATCACCCAGAGATTTCTGTGCCTCACCCAACAAATGTTCCACACATCTTTGAGGAGGAGGCTTTGCTCCTAGACTGGGGTGGGTGGGTCAGGAAGGTGGTTTGAGCCAGAGGGAGCTATGATGTGCAATGCAATAAGGTGTACTCCTTCTTTCCACTTTTGTTCTTCTCTTTTGTAAGGCACTCATAGTCATTGGGAGTTGGGCTGCTCTCCAAATAAGTCATTCCGAAATAAATGGGCACCTCCCCCAATCCCTTCCGCTTGGATACCTCAGAGGATCCCTTTGAAACATCCCTGATGGAACTTGGTTTCTATCTCAGGCATGCAGGACAAGATATGCCCCCCCCTCCACTCTTTCTTCCGGGTTTGATGCTTCAGCTGCTGAAGATGGAATGAGTTCCTGGGAAGAGTTCAGAGCTGAGGTTGGTTATTAGTGAAGGAAAATTCAAAGTCAAATTTAGAACAGAGCTGGAAGGGACCTTGGAGATCTCCTAGTCCACCCCCGCCCCCCTCAAGCAGGAGACCCAATATACCATTTCAGACAACTGGCTGTCCAATCTCTTCTTAAAAAACCCACAGGGATGAAACACCCACATGCCACAGATTGTGTGTGCTCAGGAAGTTTCTCCTTAATTCCAGGTTGCTTCTCTCTTGTTTCAGTTTCTGTTCTGGTGCTTTGGAAAAAGCCCTCAAATATTGGAAACTGTCAAGTCCCCCCTTAGTCCTTCTTTTCTCCAAACCCTGCCACCGTTTTTCATTTGTTTTAGTCTCCCGAAAACCCCCGAAGAAATACATTTGGGAAAAGCATCATTGGCATACAAATATTTAAAGTCCAAGAATACAGGTAATTGCAGATCCTCCTATTTCCCC
The DNA here is from genome assembly GCF_947247035.1 of Vipera ursinii. Classification (NCBI taxonomy): domain Eukaryota; kingdom Metazoa; phylum Chordata; class Lepidosauria; order Squamata; family Viperidae; genus Vipera; species Vipera ursinii. The sequence continues at coordinate 3,998,517 of NC_139529.1, read as the reverse complement.
ACGTGCGCGAAGAGGTTCCAGTGTGAATGCAGAGCGAGGGAAAGGAGAGGCAGAACTTCTGAAGAGCAGAACCCGCGGGGGGAGCCTGGCCCGAGCCCCCCCCCCGGAGGAAGAGCCCCCCAACCCCCCCGCCCTGCCCAGGGAGAGACCCCGGAGGAGGAGGGAGAGAGGGGAGGAGACGCAGCCCGGGAGGCCCGTCAGCTCCGCCGGCCTGGATGCGGTGGGGGGGAGAAGACGGGACCCCAAAGGTCAAGGGGAGCCCCTCGCCTCAGCCCCCCCTTGCCAAAGCGAAACTCCGCTACTGCGCAGGCGCGCTCTGGCTGATTGAACGGAAGGATGCCGAATGGTCGCTCTGGCGATGACGGCGATTGGCGGGAGGACTCCTCGGGGCGGTCCATTCCAAGAAAACAGGAAGAGCTACCGGTAACAGGAAACAGGCCTGGCAGCGAAGTCCCGCCTCTACTTCCGGAAAGGAAAAGAACTGAGGCACCGAATTGATTCGTCCGCGGACGGGCTCGGACCCAGGTAGGGCGCAAGGGATGCCGGGAGTCGCAATCCGAGAGGCTCTCTGGAGGAGAAGGGAGGGCGAGGCCTGGTCTGGCGGGACGGGCGTTGGGAGGGAGGTCTGGCCGGAAAGTCTCACTGAGCGGCTGAGGCTTCGGCCTTCCGGTCGGGGCTGGGACTCCCCTCTGGAGAAGGGACGAAGCCGTGACCCGCCTCTCTCCCTTCGCCCCTGCAGGAGTTCGTGCGAGCCCGGCGGAGGAAGGAAGGAGGCCCCTCGGAGCAGCCCCTGGAGGAGACTGCGGGGAAGGCGCGGAAGGGATGAGCCGACGGGGACTCCGCGAAAGGAGCCCGCCTGGAGGGCGAAGCGGGGAGCGGGAAACGGGCGGAGAAAAGAAATACCAGTGCACAGAATGTGGAAGTTCCTTCAAAACGAATGAAAACCTGGAAAACCACCTTAGAATCCACACTGGGGAGAAACCATTTAAATGCCTGGAATGTGGGAAAACCTTCAGTTTAAGCGGAAACCTTTACGCCCATCAAAGGATCCACACGGGAGAAAAACCATTTAAATGCCTCGAATGCGGAAAGGCCTTCAGGCTCAGTGGAAACCTTTACATACATAAAAGAATCCACACTGGAGTAAAACCATATAGATGCCTGGAGTGTGGGAAAAACTTTATTGTGAGTGGGCACCTCCTTCGACACCAAAGAATCCATGCCGGGGAAAAGCTGCATAAATGCCGGGAATGTGGAAAGACCTTTAGTGAGAGGGAAAACCTTTGTAAACATCAAAGGATCCACTCGAGAGGAAAAGTCCATCAATGCCTGGAATGTGGAAAGACCTTCAGTCAGGGGAGAAGCCTTTCTAATCATCAGAGAGTTCACACTAGAGAAAAAGAATATAAATGCCTGGAGTGTGGAAAGAGCTTCAGTCAAAGGGGACACCTTTATAGACATCAAAGAATCCACTCAGGGGAGAAACCGTACAAATGTCTGGAGTGTGGGAAAACCTTTACTGAAAACGCCCATCTCCGTCAACATCAAAGAATCCACACAGGAGAGAAGCCATATGAGTGCCTGGATTGTGGAAAGAGATTCCGTCAAAATGGGAGCCTTTACATGCATCAAAGAATTCACACAGGAAAGAAACCATATAAATGCTTAGAGTGTGGAAAGAGCTTTACGGATGGCGGACACCTCAGTCAACATCAAAGAATCCACACAGGAGAGAAACCATATGAATGCCTGGAGTGTGGAAAAACTTTCAGTCGGGCAGAGCACCTCAGTCGGCACGAAAGAATTCACACAGGACAGAAACCATATAAATGTGTGAAGTGTGGAAAGAGTTTCAGTCACCAGGCAAGCCTTCATACACATCAAAGAATCCACTCGGGAGAAAAACCCTTTAAATGCCTGAAGTGTGGAAAATGCTTTACTCAGGGTGGACATCTCTGTCAACATCAAAGGATTCACACGGGAGAGAAACCCTACAAATGCCTGGAGTGTGGAAAGAGCTTCAGTCAGCAAGGAAACTATTATACCCATCAAAGAATCCATTCAGGTGAGAAGTCCTATAAATGCTTGGCATTGGCAGGAAATTTACTCAGAGTGGACACCTTCATCAACTTCAAAGAGTTCGCACAAGAGTAAAACTCTGTACATGCCTGGAGTGCAGAAAGAGCTTCAGTGACAATGTAGGCCTGAGTAAATATTATGGACCTCGCCCGGAGAAGAAAGTTTACATTTGTACAGATTGAAAAATCCTTCAAAAGAAGTGGAATTCTCCCCAAACCATCCAAGAATCTACACAGAAGCAAAGCCATAGAAATGGACAGATGAATGATTTGCCCCATCCAGTTGTTTTCCGATTCTTAAGGGCGGTGCTCATCTGTGTTTCTTCGCCAAGAGACCCAGCGTGCAGAGACATACTCTCCCACCAAAGTGTTACCTGTTTATCGGCTTTCATTTGCATGTTTTCAAATGGCTAATTGGGCAGAAGCTGGGGCTCGTCCCATCACGCATCTCTTGTCAAGCACCAGGAAAAAACGGAGATCCAGACAGTTCAAATGTGTATAAAAAATTATCATAAACTTAAGCTCTCTACAAGAATCTGCATTACTAACCATCAAGGGAAATTAACGGGAGTTAAGAATAGAAAGGAATTCAAGGTGGGCTGGAGTTAGATCTCTTGTGGGTGCGAAGGGACTCACGACCGATGAAGCATTTGGCCCCTCCCTCGACCTAAGCCTGGTCATCTACAGCTCTTGGGTCTTGAACCTGGGCTGTCAGCTTTCCAGCTGACAAGCTCAAAGTCTTTAACTGCTGAGCCATTGCATCCCCTTATAGAGTGTTGTTACAATGCTTCTGTACCCAGCAGTGTCAGTGCAGCACTGGATGTAATGCACAAAGGTTTTGTTTTTAAGGCTAAGAAACTCCTTGAATATTCATCACAGATCTAATTACCATCCAGTAAAACCCAGATGTAGATACTTACCCTTCATTACCATCTCAACCTGTGTGTTTCAACTTGTGTGCATAATGTATTATCAGCCCGAGTATCAGCCATCTTAACTCTCCGAACCGGGTCATTTTACTATTTCCTTTCTTGCTACAGTTTAATGATTGTGCTATTTTGAGTTGCTTCATAATTTAATGTGAATGACGTCACAAATTATTTTTCTCTGATCACTCATAGTTTCTTACAAATTGATCCACATCTTGCAAATACTGCAAGGAGTGCATATACCTGTTCAATTATGGATACTTATCCTCACAAATTTGTGGTGCTATATTTTATATATTACTCAGCAAGCCAGAACAGATTTTTTTTCAGTAGCTGAGGCACATGCAAGTTAGATCTCTTGTGGGTGCAAAGGTACTCATGACTTATGACACATTTGACCCCCTCGGGCTCAGCCTGGTCGTCTACAGTTCTTGAGTCTCGAACCCGGGCTGTCATCTCTCCAAGCTCAGTCTTTAACCACTGAGTCATCCCGCCCCATTATAGATAAGAGTGTTGCTACAATGCTTCAATACCCAGCAAAGTCAATGCAACCCTAGAGATGTAGTGCACAAAGGTTTATTAAAGGCTAAGAAACTCCTTGAATATTTATCATAAATCTAATTACCATCCAATAAGGTCCTTTTTCAAGAGGCGACTAGACTTTCTTGTTTTCCTTTGAAGATGTTTCGCTTCTTCATCTCTGAACAGCCTCCCACTCACCATCTCTCGCAATTCCCAGCAGTCCCCGTGCTCTACTTGCAGCCGGTTCCTGCAGCAGTGAAGCACCATGCTCCTTCAGTCGAAGCTGAAGAAGCTCCTTGGATGAGAAGCAAAACGTCTTCAAAGAAATTCAAAGTCCAATTGCCTCTTGCGACAATGACAACTGAGAATCCCCATAGACATTTGCCCTTCATTGCCATCTCAACCAGTGTGTTTCAACTTGAGCGCATAATGTATTATCAACCCAAGCATTAGGAAGCACACTTCTGAACGGGACCATTTTACTATTTCCTTTATTGCTACGGTTTACTGATTGTACCATTTTATTTTGCTTGGTAGTTTAATTTGAATGACATTAATGGGGGACCACGAGGAAATGCAAGAGATGCTGTGTAGCACTGGAAAGTTAAAAAAAAAAAGAACCAGCTCAATCTGTATTGCTGTGCATAAATTCCCTTGAAAGTGCTTGTGAAGATACGGGCTGTAGGGTTTGACATGAGTATGGTTTCTGTGCTCAGTGGACTAATGGCTGATCTGGGAAAAGTTTAACTGAGGTCCAGCCTCTTTAGCACCTGCGCTGGGGGTCAGGCAGGAGCTTGAGCCACAGGGCACTTTGGTGTGCAATGCAGTAAGTGTTTTGCCCTGATGTACACGTTCTTTCCCCTTTTATTTTTATCTTTTCTAAGCCACCCAGCCATTGGGAGGTGGGCTGCTCTCCAAATTTAATAAAAAAGTCATTCCTAAATAACTGGGCACCTCCCCCAAATTCCCTGCCCTTGGATATCCCAGAGAACCACTTTGAAAAATCCCCGAGTGGATGCTGGCTTCTTTCAGCGATGTGGGACAATTCCAAGGTGGCAAATCATCAGTGAAATGCTCGGTGTGCAACAACCATCCTGTGATTGCTGATACCTTGGCCTGGTTCTCTGACTTAAAAAGGTGAGCATGATGTCCTTTGCCCCCCCTCCCCCCTTTGTCTTCTTCAGGGTTTGATGCTTGAGCTGCTGAAGCTGGAATGAGCTGGGAACAGTTCAGAGCTGACATTGGTGGTTACTGAAGGCAAATTCAAGTTTAGAATAGATCTGGAAGGGACCCGAGAGGTCTCCCAGTCCAGCTCCCTACTCCAGCAGGAGCCCCTATAGACCAGGCATGTCTAAGTGACGACCCACGGGCCGGATGCGTCACACCAAAACCGCGCCCACCCCACGGCCGGCAATGGGGAAAAAGTCCCGACAGGCCTTTAACTATCTTAGTTGCTCTTCTTTGCACTTTTTCCAAAGTCTCAGCAGCTGGGTGATTACAGATGCCCATTGAAATGGACAGGTAAGTGGGGGGGAGGGGAGAATTAACTTGCAAATGTGCTGGCAAATAAACAGGTGTGTTGATTTGCCAGTCAGCTGTAGGAAGAAAATGAGATAACTGCCAACCCAGATAACTGCCAACCCGGGGCCCAGCTAGCAGCTGTAACAGGAGCCCCCTCCAAAGGGCGGTGGGGGGTGCATAGGAGGAAAATGTGTGCCTGTGCGGCAGCTTCAGCATCAAAGTACCAAAAGGCCAACAAAGGTCGAAATAAACATGTATGAAAGGGAGAGGCGCTGGAGGGGTTTCCCCTCCCCCAGCTGCAGTTTTGCAAAGGGGTCCTGGGGAGAGAAGGGGCCAGAGAGGAGAAGCTGGGTCTGGGCAGGGAGGGGCTGGGGATGGCACCATAGGGGAGGGGGCTGACTGACCCAACCCTCTTTGCTGCCTGTGTGATGCTTTCTGCAGTTAGCCTTCCTGACAGCTTGACTATAGTCCCAGTCCCAGCACTCAGGGACTGGATTCGGAAGCTGGCAGCGAGGCTGCAACAGATCCCAGGAACCGACTCAGAGCTCTCTCGATGGCAGTGCTAGGAACACCTAAGATCCTGCGCAGAAACTTCAATCTCTCCAGCTTGCGATGGAAGAGTCAGGATTGAGGAAGAGACACACCTGCCACCCTCGGGGCGTGGATGGATTCTTCTCTCAAAGGAAGCCCCCAAAGGGGTAGCAGCATTAGCTCTTATACAGCACCCCAAATCTACTCCAGTCCGAAGCACCCCGAGAGGTTGGGGAAGGTGGTCCTTAAGGCCAATTTATGGCGGGGCTCCTTCATTCACTTTCCTCCTTCCCCTTTGGCAGGGCAGAACAGGAGAGAGAAAAACTGAAGAAAAACATTTGAGAAAAGCATGAGTTGGATATAAATATTTAAAGTCAAACAACACATATAATTGCATATTTCCTTTTCCCCCACGTGCACGAAGACGTTCCGGTATGTCTGCAGAGTGAGGGGAATGAGAGGCAGAAACTCTGAACAGCAAAACCCCGAGAAAGCCAGGATCGTCCACGAGATCAGAATCACAGAAGTAGAAGGGACCTTGTAAATAATAACAATAATAGAGTTGGAAGTGATGTGGGAGGTCATCTAGTCCAACCCGCTGCTCAGGCAGGAGACCCTATACCAGACATGTCAAACACAAGGCCCGGAGGCCAGATCCGGCCTGTGGTTTCATGGGGCCCGCGAAGCCATCCTGGAAACAGTGAGGGAATGCCTCCCACTAGCCTTGGCCCTGACCCAGAGACCCTCAGATCTGTCCCACTCCTGCCCAGGCCCCCCATAGGCACCATTGATGCAAACGATGTAGAGCTGGCCATGCCCACCCAGTAGGCCCTAGCACTCTAGCAACACCTACCCAGTGGGCCATGCCCACCGGACCCTCAATGAAATCGACTTTGACACCCCTGCCCTAGACCAGGGGTAGGCAACCTCGGCTCTTTTATGAGTCATGGACTTCAACTCCCAGAATTCCTGAGTCAGCTGTGCTGTGCTGTGCTGTCTCAGGAATTCTGGGAGTTGAAGTCCATGACTCATAAAAGAGCCGAGGTTGCCTACCCCTGCCCTAGACCATTTCAGACAAATGACTCTTCTTTAAAAGCTCCAGTGTTGGAGCATTCACAGCTTCTGGGGGCAGGTCGTCCCGCTGGTTTATTGCCCTCCCTGTCAGGAAATCCCTCCTTCCTCCCTGGCTGCTTCCCTCCCCGCTCGGTTTCCCTTCGTCGCTGCTTCTCCGGCCTTGGGGGGGGGGGGCTTTGGGGAAGAGCCCGGCTCCCTCCTCCTCCTCCTCCTCCTCGGGGCGCCCCCCAGATACGGGAAGGCTGCTCTCCCGCCTCCCCCGCCCTTCTCCCCATCGGCTCCCACCCCCGCGCGGGAGGGGGGCCGCGGGGGGGGCCTGGCCGGAGCCCCCAGGGAGGAAGAAGGGAGGGAGCGCCCCCCCAACTCCCCACCCCGCCCTGCCTGGGGAGAGACGCAGCCCGGGAGGCCCGTCAGCTCCGCCAGCCTGGAGGCGGGGGGGGGGAAGGAGAGACGGGACCCCAAAGCTCAAAGGGAGCCGCTCCCCCGCCCACTTTGCCGAAAACAACCTCTCGCTACTGCGCAGGCGCGCTCTGGCTGATCGAACGAAAGGAAGGCGCAGATTGGTGGCTCGGGAGAGGACGGCGATTGGCAGGAGGACTCCTCGGGGCGGTCCTTTCAAGGAAAGAGGAAAAGCTACCGATAACAGGAAAAGGATTCTCAGCCAAGTCCCGCCTCCGCTTCCGGAAACGAATAGAAGCGAGGCACCTAATTGATTCGGCCCGCGGACGGGCTGGGAGGCAGGTAGGGCGCAGGGGGAGCGGGGGAGCCCGAGGCCTGGTCTGGCGGGACGGGCGTTGGGAGGGAGGTCTGGCCGGAAAGTCTCTCTGAGAGGCCGAGGCTTCGGCCTTCCTCCACGGGCGGGGCTGGGACTCCCCTCCGTGGAAGGGACTAAGCCGTGACCCGCCTCTCCCCCTTCTCCCCTGCAGGAGTTCGGGCGAGCCCGGCGGAGGAAGGAAGGAAGGAGGCCCCGCGGAGCAGCCCCGGGAGGAGACGGCGGGCAAGGCGCGGAAGGGATGAGCCGAAGGGGACTCCGCGAAAGGAGGCCGCCTGGAGGGCGAAGCGGGCAGCGTGAAACGGGCGGAGACCCCGAGACGGGCCTGGAGGGCGGAGGGTCCCTCAGAAGAGGCGGGAAACGCCACAGAATCCAGGAGGGAGGAAAGAAATATCAGTGCCCGGAATGTGGAAAATCCTCCAAATCAAATGAAGCTCTTAAAAACCATCGAAGGATCCACACTGGAGTGAGACCGTATGAATGCCCGGAGTGTGGAAAGAGCTTTAGTCTGAGGGGAAGCCTTCATAATCATCAAAAAATTCACACTGGAGAAAAACCATTTAAATGCCTGGAGTGTGGAAGGAGCTTCAGTCAGAGGGGAAGCCTTTATGTACATGAAAGGCTCCACTCAGGAGAGAAACCACATAAATGCCTGGAGTGTGGAAAGAGCTTCAGTCAGAGTAGTAACCTTTATGTACATCAAAGAACCCACACAGGAGAAAAACCTTATAAATGTCCGGAGTGTGGAAAGAGCTTCAGTGTGAAGAGCACCCTTTATAGACATCAAAGAATTCACACTGGAGAAAAACCATTTAAATGCCTGGAGTGTGGAAGGAGCTTCAGTCGGAGGGGAAGCCTTTATGTACATGAAAGGCTCCACTCAGGAGAGAAACCACATAAATGCCTGGAGTGTGGAAAGAGCTTCAGTCAGAGTAGTAACCTTTATGTACATCAAAGAACCCACACAGGAGAAAAACCTTATAAATGTCCGGAGTGTGGAAAGAGCTTCAGTGTGAAGAGCACCCTTTATAGACATCAAAGAATTCACACTGGAGAAAAACCGTATAAATGCCTGGAGTGTGGAAGGAGCTTCAGTCAGCCGCGACACCTTTATAAACATCAAAGGATCCACTTAGAGAAAAAACTGCATAAACACCTGGGGTGTGCAAAGAGCTTCAGTGAGAGGAGAACAGATGGAAGACTCGGGAGTCCCCAGAGAATCCAGGAGGGAGGAAAGAAATATCAGTGACCGGAATGTGGAAAATTCCTTAAAATAAATGGAAACCTTAAAGCGCATCTAAGAACCCACACTGGAGAGAAACCACATAAATGCCTGGAGTGTGGAAAGAGCTTCAGTAAGAGAAGTAATCTTTATAGACATCTAAGAATCCACACAGGAGAGAAACCACATAAATGCCTGGAGTGTGGAAAGAGCTTCAGTGACAGGAGTAGCCTGTATAAACATCAAAGGACCCACACAGGAGAGAAACCACATAAATGCCTGGAGTGTGGAAAGAGCTTCAGTGAGAGGGGACACCTTTATAGACATCAAAGGACCCACACAGGAGAGAAACCACATAAATGCCTGGAGTGTGGAAAGAGCTTCATTGAGAGGTGACACTTTTATAGACATCTAAGAATCCACACAGGAGAGAAACCACATAAATGCCTGGAGTGTGGAAAGACCTTCGCTCATAATGGCACCCTTTATAGACATAAAAGAATCCACACTGGAGAAAAACCGTATAAATGCCTGTAGTGTGGAAAGACCTTCACTCAGAATGGCACTCTTTATAGACATCAAAGGACCCACACAGGAGAGAACCCATTTAAATGCCTGGAGTGCGGAAAGAGCTTTAGTCAGAGGGGACACCTTTATAGTCATCAAAGAATTCACATTGGAGAAAAACCGTATAAATGCCTGGAGTGTGAAAAGACCTTCACTCACAATGGCAATCTTTATAGACATCAAAGGACCCACAAAGGATAGAAACCACATAAAGGCCTGGAGTGTGGAAGGTGCTTCAATAAGAGGGGGCACCTTGATACACATGAAACTATCCACTCAGGAGACAAACCCTAGACAAGCGTTTATACATATCAAACACTCAAGTCACGAGAGAAATCATCAGTGTCTGGGTGTGGAAAGAGATTGTATGAGAAGTGAAGTCTTCATAAGCATCGATCCACTTGGGAGAAAAACCATACTTTGAGTGTGGAAAGAGCTTTATTGTTAACGAACATCTCCGTGGACATTAAAGGATACAGTACATATGGGGAAAAAGCACTAAATATGCCTGAGTGTGCAGACCCTCAGTCACAACGGTGCCATTAAAATAACAATAGCATTTAGACTTATCTGCCACCCCATAGTGCTTTACAGTGCTGTCTGGGAGATTTACAAGGTCACCATTATTTGCATATTGCCCGCAACAATCTGGGTCTCATTTTACACCCTTAGAAGGATGGAAGGCTGAGACGAGGCTGAGCGCTGTCAGAATAGAACTCCAGGCTGTGAACAGTCTTCCTGCAATACTGCACTTTTAATAACTGGGCCACCAGAACTTAAAATGCGATTGATGAAATGCAAAAGGGCTTCTCAAGGGCTAAGAAGCTGCTTGAATATTTATCACAGACCTAATTACAGCTCAGGGACACGGTGGCTCGTTTAGGATGCTGAGCTTGTCAATCAGAACGTCGACAGTTTGGCTGGTCGAATCCCGAGTGCGTGAGTGAGTGCCTGTTACTCGTCCCAGCTTCTGCCCACCTAGCAGTTCGAAAGCACATAAAAATGCAGGTAGAAAATAGGGAACAGCGTTCTGTGTGCCTTTGGCGTCCAGTCATGCCGGCCACATGACCACGGAGACGTCCTTGGAAAAGCGCTGGCTCTTCGGCTTTGAAACAGAGATGAACACCGCCCCCTAGAGTTGGAAACGACTAGCAGGCATGTGCAGGGGAACCTTTACCTTTAATTACAGCTCAGTAAGAAAGGTGTGAACTCTTACCTTTAATTGCCATCTCAATCTTTGTCAACATGAGTGTATACTGTATTCTCAGCCCAAACATTCAAGGTGTAAATAAACTTATGTACAGCACCATTTTATTGTTCCCTTTATTGCTACACTCTATTTAATGATTCTGCTATTCTGTTATGCCAAATAGTGGAATTTGAATAATATTACACACTTTTTCAAGGGGTATGTAATTTTACTCATTAGCTGCACACCCATGAATTTGATGCTGGTAACTATCTCCACAGGTGAATCATTAATGCAGAGAAAAGGGTGGCTGTTCCTGCCTTTTCTGAAATCGACAATGATTTCTATGGTTTTTCCGGTATTTAAAACTAGGCTGTTTTCCTTACACCAGTTCACCAACCCCTCAACCTCCTTGCGGTAACTCATTTCCATCATGACTAAGGTCCACTACTGTTGTATCATCTGTGAACTTCACAATATGGTTGGTGGCAAACCTAGCACCACCGTCATGGGTCAACGGGGTGAACAGCAGCAGACTTAGGAGGCAGCCCTGTGGATAACCTGTGCTCAAGAAAATGATACTAGAGGTATTTTTTCCGACTCGCACATATTGGGGCCTGTTGGTAAGAAAGTCAAGAATCCAGTTACATAAAGTGTTTCAGCCTAAAAGGCCCAGTTTATCTACTAGATGCTTGGGAATGATTGTGTTAAATGCCGAACTGAAATTGTGTGGTTGAAAACGCACCTCATTTGACTCGTGATACTTTTCCCCTTGTGAAGATTCTTTTAATGCAATGCACATTTCAATGGTTATGCTTAATATTATGGGATGTTATTGCCTATATGTGGAATAACTGAGCAGGATGATTTCTTCCGTTCAATTAAGTCTTGTTTTGTACTTTTTCTAATATATGGCATATAAAATGAAACCAGATTCTGTGTCCTGGATGCCCTCTTTTCATTGAGGGAAATCTTTTTGTTATAAGTCTAATAAATTGCCTTTAAATCATCATCCCACTCAATTCCTAATTGAAGCAAATGTGCCATGGCTCAATCTAGGTCTAATTTGGCCTTCATTGTTGTGGGTGTGAAAGAACGGCTCCATCTCATTTTTCATATAATCTATATGGGTTTTCCAAATGTCAGCATCATGTAAAGCCATCCCCAGATATATGAAACTCTTGTAAATTGGATGCTGTCTATGGTCTCCTTGTCTTCAAGGCTTTTTTAGCAGAAACAAGAGACTTTGTAAAGCCAACAAAGCTCCGTGAGATACTATCCATGTCCTCAGCATACAGGAAGAAGGGTCCACAGATTGAGGCAGATGTAAGTAGGAGACGATGAAATGAGCTGTCAAGGAGTTGAGATACAACTTAAAGAGGGTGGAGGTCTAAATACAGCCCTGTGAGACTTTTCTGAAGAGGTACCAGGTTGGTTAGCACATTTGGTACAAATGCTGAATGAGAAAAAGTAACATGCCTTTATATTGTATTCTCCACATTCACCAAGATTTCAAGTGGAATCAAATGTAGGCTTAAAATCTACAAAGGCCACTTGCAGTGATTTTGTCCATACCATTTATTTAGAATAATGTTAAGTCATAAATCAAAATTTACACCCAATGCATTATGAAACAATAAATTGTCCATGCCATTTAATTGTATCAGTTTCAACAGATATCACAGTAAATTGAAATTATTTGAAAAAAAAGTACCCCTAAATACTTTTAGCTGCAATAAGAGGATTCGACCATTCACCTTGTCCTTCTCTGATTCTCCTGTACAGAATTTGAGGGGCCCAAAGTAGGCACAGTATTTATGATGCAGGTTGAGCAAGCAGAACCAACCAGAACAATTCTCAGCCTCTATTTCATGGCCCTGATCTGAATTCTTAGGAGAGGACAGTTTCTGGCTCCTTCTCCTCCTTCAGGAAGGGATTCAGCTGCATCCAGGATGGCCCAGAAAAGGGGCAGCTGAGAGGGTGGCTGTAACTCGAGCAGGAAGGCTGGTCTTGGACAACAGGCAAAGCCCCGGAAATCCAGCCCTTCTCAACACTGCCACAATTAGCACATGTGAATGTGGTTTTTATACCCTAGGGAGGAAGTTGTGTTCTGTGAACGGAAACAAGATGTGCTGAACTATAAACTGGCAATTTCTTGCCATTCAGCCTCTGGAATGCCTTCGCCAGCCTACCTGAGCAGGTTGTTGTGAGCTGTAATTTAGGGCCAGCCATTGCTCTACTATCCCCTTCGGAGGATGAGCTGTGTTCCAAAAGAAACCCGGGGCCCAGCCTCTCTGGGCTGCAGGGCTCCCGAGGGCCGGCAGGTGGCGTTAACAGCCATCCTTTGCTGCCCCCTGATGGCCGGTGGGGCAGTTGCCGCTCAGCTGTACTTCATCTGCAGGGCCGGGAAAGTCCGTGCCCCCCCACCGCCCCTGGCAGGAAAGACCTCAGTGGGTCCCTCAAACATCTCGTCCCACGCCTCGGTTTACAGCCATCCAGCCTTGAACGGGGTAGCAGCGGGAAGAGGACCCACTAGAGCTGCGCTGCACTATTGGTTGCTCTAATATATACGTTCTTTCACATGGGATGAGTCGCGCTTCTTGACGTGGAAGAGGCCTACGAGGAGAAACGCTGGAGGGCGCCATTTTGGTGCTGGGCGGAAGCGATGGAGGCTGCGGGAGCCCTCTTTACAGCAGGCGGAAGGAAAAGTAAGTTAGCACTGTCGCCTTCTGTGCAGCTGACGGAACAGAGCGAGAGTGCGCGCTCCCACTGCAGGGAAAAGCTGGGAAAGGGAAGGAAGGAACAGGGCGATGGCCTGGAAGGATGCCCCTTTTAGGACGATCCAGCCAAATACTGTCCAAGCGGCCTCAGGAATTCTGGGAGTTGAAGTCATAAAAGGTCCATCATTGCTCACTTTTGACCTGGGAAAGCCCTAAACAAGAACACAGCGGGACCAGAGGCTCTGTTCACAAGACTTCTTTCCCCACTCCTCGGTTTGCACATCCAGACCCCTAGCATTGTTCAACAGGCTCTTTGGAGGCCAACTTAACCTGGCATAAGACTAGCCAAACTGAGCATGTCGTGGAAATCTGAGGGCTTCCCTTGCCATTGAGTCTTATTGCAAGGACTCGCCAGGACAGTGTCCATCAGGGAACCTTCTCCAGCCAGGTGTCTCTCACTCTGTCCCTGGACATGTCTGGCTGACTTGAGAAGTAAAGCTTGTTTACACGTAGTTGGCACTTGGATGGGGCAGCACCAGGAAATGCAAGAGAAGCTGTCTAGCACTGGAAAGTTAAAAAAAAGAACCAGCTCAGTCTCTATTGCTGTGCATAAATTCCCTTGAAAGGGCTTGTGAAGATACGGACTGTAGGGTTTGACACGAGTATGGTTTCTGTGCTCAGTTGACTAATGGCTGATCTGGGAAAAGGTTAATTGAGGTCCAGCCTCTTTAGCACCTGGAGCACAGCAGGGACTGGAATTGGAAAGGCAGCGATGGCCCATTGCTTACATGTTGCCCCCCAAGAGAGCTGCAACCACCTCCCCTCTCGAACAGCATCACCCAGAGATTTCTGTGCCTCACCCAACAAATGTTCCACACATCTTTGAGGAGGAGGCTTTGCTCCTAGACTGGGGTGGGTGGGTCAGGAAGGTGGTTTGAGCCAGAGGGAGCTATGATGTGCAATGCAATAAGGTGTACTCCTTCTTTCCACTTTTGTTCTTCTCTTTTGTAAGGCACTCATAGTCATTGGGAGTTGGGCTGCTCTCCAAATAAGTCATTCCGAAATAAATGGGCACCTCCCCCAATCCCTTCCGCTTGGATACCTCAAAGGATCCCTTTGAAACATCCCTGATGGAACAGAGCTGAGGTTGGTTATTAGTGAAGGAAAATTCAAATTCAGATTTAGAATAGAGCTGGAAGGGATCTTGGAGGTCTCCTAGTCCACCTCCCCACTCAAGCAGGAGACCCAATGTACCATTTCAGACAACTAGCTGTCCAATCTCTTCTTAAAAAACCTACAGGGATGAAACACCCACATGCCACGGATTGTGTGTGCTCAGGAAGTTTCTCCTTAATTCCAGGTTGCTTCTCTCTTGGTTCAGTTTCTGTTCTGGTGCTTTGGAAAATAGGCTGGCTCCTTCCTTCTTTTTGGAAAGCCCTCAAATATTGGAAACTATCACATCCCCTTAGTCCTTCTTTTCTCCAAACCCTGCCACCGTTTTTCATTTGTTTTAGTCTCCCGAAAACCCCCGAAGAAATACATTTGGGAAAAGCATCATTGGCATACAAATATTTAAAGTCCAAGAATACAGGTAATTGCAGATCCTCCTATTTCCCCACGTGCGCGAAGAGGTTCCAGTGTGAATGCAGAGCGAGGGAAAGGAGAGGCAGAACTTCTGAAGAGCAGAACCCGCGGGGGGAGCCTGGCCCGAGCCCCCCCCGGAGGAAGAGCCCCCCAACCCCCCCCGCCTTGCCCAGGGAGAGACCCAGGAGGAGGAGGGAGAGAGGGGCGGAGACGCAGCCCGGGAGGCCGCTCAGCTTCGCCGGCCTGGATGCGGGGGGGGGGGGAGAAGACGGGACCCCAAAGGTCAAGGGGAGCCCCTCGCCTCAGCCCCCCCTTGCCAAAGCGAAACTCCGCTACTGCGCAGGCGCGCTCTGGCTGATTGAACGGAAGGATGCCGAATGGTCGCTCTGGCGATGACGGCGATTGGCGGGAGGACTCCTCGGGGCGGTCCATTCCAAGAAAACAGGAAGAGCTACCGGTAACAGGAAAGACGCTCGCAGTGAAGTCCCGCCTCTACTTCCGGAAAGGAAAAGAACGGAAGCACCGAATTGATTCGTCCGCGGACGGGCTCGGAGCCAGGTAGGGCGCAAGGGATGCCGGGAGTCGCAGTCCGAGAGGCGGAGAAGGAAGGGAGGGAGGGAGGGAGGGAGGGGGAGTCCGAGGCCTGGTCTGGCGGGACGGGCGCTGGGAGGGAGGCCTGCCCGGAAAGTCTCACTGAGAGGCCGAGGTTTCGGCCTTGGTTCCCGGGCGGGGCTGGGACTCCCCTCTGGGGAAGGGACGAAGCCGTGACCTGCCTCTCTCCCTTCGCCCCTGCAGGAGTTCGTGCGAGCCCGGCGGAGGAAGAAAGGAGGCCCCTCGGAGCAGCCCCGGGAGGAGACGGCGGGGAAGGCGCGGAAGGGATGAGCCGACGGGGACTCCGGGAAAGGAGGCCGCCTGGAGGGCGAAGCGGGGAGCGGGAAACGGGCGGAGAAAAGAAATACCAGTGCACAGAATGTGGAAGTTCCTTCAAAACGAATGAAAACCTGGAAAACCACCTTAGAATCCACACTGGGGAGAAACCATTTAAATGCCTGGAGTGTGGAAAAAGCTTCAGTCAGAGTGGAACCCTTTATGCCCATCAAAGGATCCACACGGGAGAAAAACCCTACAAATGCCTGGAATGTGGGAAAACCTTCAGTTTAAGCGGAAACCTTTACGCCCATCAAAGGTTCCACACGGGAGAAAAACCATTTAAATGCCTCGAATGCGGAAAGGCCTTCAGGCTCAGTGGAAACCTTTACATACATAAAAGAATCCACACTGGAGTAAAACCATATAGATGCCTGGAGTGTGGGAAAAACTTTATTGTGAGTGGGCACCTCCTTCGACACCAAAGAATCCATGCCGGGGAAAAGCTGCATAAATGCCGGGAATGTGGAAAGACCTTTAGTGAGAGGGAAAACCTTTGTAAACATCAAAGGATCCACTCGAGAGGAAAAGTCCATAAATGCCTGGAATGTGGAAAGACCTTCAGTCAGAGGAGAAGCCTTTCTAATCATCAGAGAGTTCACACTAGAGAAAAAGAATATAAATGCCTGGAGTGTGGAAAGAGCTTCAGTCAAAGGGGACACCTTTATAGACATCAAAGAATCCACTCAGGGGAGAAACCGTACAAATGTCTGGAGTGTGGGAAAACCTTTACTGAAAACGCCCATCTCCGTCAACATCAAAGAATCCACACAGGAGAGAAGCCATATGAGTGCCTGGATTGTGGAAAGAGATTCCGTCAAAATGGGAGCCTTTACATGCATCAAAGAATTCACACAGGAAAGAAACCATATAAATGCTTAGAGTGTGGAAAGAGCTTTACGGATGGCGGACACCTCAGTCAACATCAAAGAATCCACACAGGAGAGAAACCATATGAATGCCTGGAGTGTGGAAAAACTTTCAGTCGGGCAGAGCACCTCAGTCGGCACGAAAGAATTCACACAGGACAGAAACCATATAAATGTGTGAAGTGTGGAAAGAGTTTCAGTCACCAGGCAAGCCTTCATACACATCAAAGAATCCACTCAGGAGAAAAACCCTTTAAATGCCTGAAGTGTGGAAAATGCTTTACTCAGGGTGGACATCTCTGTCAACATCAAAGGATTCACACGGGAGAGAAACCCTACAAATGCCTGGAGTGTGGAAAGAGCTTCAGTCAGCAAGGAAACTATTATACCCATCAAAGAATCCATTCAGGTGAGAAGTTCTATAAATGCTTGGCATTGGCAGGAAATTTACTCAGAGTGGACACCTTCATCAACTTCAAAGAGTTCGCACAAGAGTAAAACTCTGTACATGCCTGGAGTGCAGAAAGAGCTTCAGTGACAATGTAGGCCTGAGTAAATATTATGGACCTCGCCCGGAGAAGAAAGTTTACATTTGTACAGATTGAAAAATCCTTCAAAAGAAGTGGAATTCTCCCCAAACCATCCAAGAATCTACACAGAAGCAAAGCCATAGAAATGGACAGATGAATGATTTGCCCCATCCAGTTCTTTTCTGATTCTTAAGGGCGGTGCTCATCTGTGTTTCTTCGCCAAGAGACCCAGCGTGCAGAGACATACTCTCCCACCAAAGTGTTACCTGTTTATCGGCTTTCATTTGCATGTTTTCAAATGGCTAATTGGGCAGAAGCTGGGGCTCGTCCCATCACGCATCTCTTGTCAAGCACCAGGAAAAAACGGAGATCCAGACAGTTCAAATGTGTATAAAAAATTATCATAAACTTAAGCTCTCTACAAGAATCTGCATTACTAACCATCAAGGGAAATTAACGGGAGTTAAGAATAGAAAGAAATTCAAGGTGGGCTGGAGTTAGATCTCTTGTGGGTGCGAAGGGACTCACGACCGATGAAGCATTTGGCCCCTCCCTCGACCTAAGCCTGGTCATCTACAGCTCTTGGGTCTTGAACCTGGGCTGTCAGCTTTCCAGCTGACAAGCTCAAAGTCTTTAACTGCTGAGCCATTGCATCCCCTTATAGAGTGTTGTTACAATGCTTCTGTACCCGGCAGTGTCAGTGCAGCACTGGATGTAATGCACAAAGGTTTTGTTTTTAAGGCTAAGAAACTCCTTGAATATTCATCACAGATCTAATTACCATCCAGTAAAACCCAGATGTAGATACTTACCTTTCATTACCATCTCAACCTGTGTGTTTCAACTTGTGTGCATAATGTATTATCAGCCCGAGTATCAGCCATCTTAACTCTCCGAACCGGGTCATTTTACTATTTCCTTTCTTGCTACAGTTTAATGATTGTGCTATTTTGAGTTGCTTCATAGTTTAATGTGAATGACGTCACAAATTATTTTTCTCTGATCACTCATAGTTTCTTACAAATTGATCCACATCTTGCAAATACTGCAAGGAGTGCATATACCTGTTCAATTATGGATACTTATCCTCACAAATTTGTGGTGCTATATTTTATATATTACTCAGCAAGCCAGAACAGATTTTTTTTCAGTAGCTGAGGCACATGCAAGTTAGATCTCTTGTGGGTGCAAAGGTAGTCATGACTTATGACACATTTGACCCCCTCGGGCTCAGCCTGGTCGTCTACAGTTCTTGAGTCTCGAACCCAGGCTGTCATCTCTCCAAGCTCAGTCTTTAACCACTGGGTCATCCCGCCCCATTATAGATAAGAGTGTTGCTACAATGCTTCAATACCCAGCAAAGTCAATGCAACCCTAGAGATGTAGTGCACAAAGGTTTATTAAAGGCTAAGAAACTCCTTGAATGTTTATCATAAATCTAATTACCATCCAATAAGGTCCTTTTTCAAGAGGTGACTAGACTTTCTTGTTTTCCTTTGAAGCAGTGGCGTAGCGTGGGTTGTCAGCACCCGGGGCAAGGCAAGTAATTTGCGCCCCCTAACCCGTGGATTTTAGCACTTGAGTCTGTCGCAGGGAGCCCCGCATCCTGGGCGTCCGCCGCACCCCCCACCCACGCCTCCCCCGGGAAAAGGGGGAAGGTCCGGCATCCCCTCCCTCACGTGCGGCAGAAGCGCCGGGACCCGAGGCCGTGCCAGGAGCCGGGCGGCGCAGCGGAGCCTCCGCTTTGGAGCCGGCGGGGGGGGGGCGGCTGGGGGCGCCGCCGTCCCTTTCTTACCTCTGATGCCTGGAAGAGAGCGGGACCCGCCAGTGCAGCTGCCCGTCTCGCTCAGGCATGCACCGCGGATGGCCGGGGCTTCCGCCGGGGGCGCATCCGGGCGTGGGGAGCGAGGGAGGGGGCCGGCACGATGCCCCGTGAGCTTGGCAGCCCTTGGCCGGAGCTGCGGCTGAGCCTGGAGCCGCACCAGCCTGCACCTGCTGCCCCGGGAGAGCTCGGCTCGCTCCTCTGACCCCCCTCCCGCCACCGCCACCCCCTGAGCCACGTGCGCCAGGCCGCCACCGCGGGGGCCGCTCTAGCGCGGAGAGGGGGAGGCCGGTCCCCGTTCGGCCCGCCAGCCCCGGGAGAGCCCCGCGCGAGCGCCTCGCCAGCCGCTGAACTCTGGCTTTTGAGCAGGAGCGACCTTGCCCTGCTTGCCCTTGCCCGGCGCCGGGAGCAGCCTCCGCCGACCGCCCCGCTTTTTGCAAGCCCCGCTATGCCGCCGCCACCTGCCGCGGGGTGAGGGAGTCGGGGCCGCACCAGCGGGCGCTTCTCTGGCAGTGGGGCATGCTGGTGCCCTGCACTGCGCTCCGTCTGTGGGGGCCGCCCTGGGAAAGGTGGAAGTGCAGCTGTGGTCTGGTATGGCTCCGAGCCCTGTCTGGCCGGCTTTGTGCCTCCGTCCCCCAAGAGTAGCTGGTTGTGAGTTGCTGCTTCCCCGAGTGCGCCTCAGCCCCGGATCCCCCCCACGGGACTCCAGCCGCGTGAAGGGCGCTTCGGCGCGTCTTCCATCCCTCCCGAGTGGCCCCCCCAGATGTTGCGCCCGGTGCGGCCGGGCCCCCCTGCACCCCCCACACTACGCCACTGCTTTGAAGATGTTTCGCTTCTTCATCTCTGAACAGCCTCCCACTCACCATCTCTCGCAATTCCCAGCAGTCCCCGTGCTCTACTTGCAGCCGGTTCCTGCAGCAGTGAAGCACCATGCTCCTTCAGTCGAAGCTGAAGAAGCTCCTTGGATGAGAAGCAAAACGTCTTCAAAGAAATTCAAAGTCCAATTGCCTCTTGCGACAATGACAACTGAGAATCCCCATAGACATTTGCCCTTCATTGCCATCTCAACCAGTGTGTTTCAACTTGAGCGCATAATGTATTATCAACCCAAGCATTAGGAAGCACACTTCTGAACGGGACCATTTTACTATTTCCTTTATTGCTACGGTTTACTGATTGTACCATTTTATTTTGCTTGGTAGTTTAATTTGAATGACATTAATGGGGGACCACGAGGAAATGCAAGAGATGCTGTGTAGCACTGGAAAGTTAAAAAAAAAAAGAACCAGCTCAGTCTGTATTGCTGTGCATAAATTCCCTTGAAAGTGCTTGTGAAGATACGGGCTGTAGGGTTTGACATGAGTATGGTTTCTGTGCTCAGTGGACTAATGGCTGATCTGGGAAAAGATTAACTGAGGTCCAGCCTCTTTAGCACCTGCGCTGGGGGTCAGGCAGGAGCTTGAGCCACAGGGCACTTTGGTGTGCAATGCAGTAAGTGTTTTGCCCTGATGTACACGTTCTTTCCCCTTTTATTTTTATCTTTTCTAAGCCACCCAGCCATTGGGAGGTGGGCTGCTCTCTAAATTTAATAAAAAAAGTCATTCCTAAATAACTGGGCACCTCCCCCAAATTCCCTGCCCTTGGATATCCCAGAGAACCACTTTGAAAAATCCCCGAGTGGATGCTGGCTTCTCTTTCAGGGACAATTCCAAGGTGGCAAATCATCATAGTGAAATCCTCGGGGCGCAACAACCATCCTGTGGGCTGGTTCTCTGACTTAGGGGAAAAAGTGAGCATAATGTCCTTTCCCCCCCCCCCTTTGTCTTCTTCAGGGTTTGATGCTTGAGCTGCTGAAGCTGAAATGAGTTCCTGGGAACAGTTCAGAGCTGACATTGGTGGTTACTGAAGGCAAATTCAAGTTTAGAATAGATCTGGAAGGGACCCGAGAGGTCTCCCAGTCCAGCTCCCTACTCCAGCAGGAGCCCCTATAGACCAGGCATGTCTAAGTGACGACCCACGGGCCGGATGCGTCACACCAAAACCGCGCCCACCCCACTGCTGGCAATGGGGAAAAAGTCCCAACAGGCCTTTAACTATCTTAGTTGCTCTTCTTTGCACTTTTTCCAATGTCTCAGCAGCTGGGTGATTACAGATGCCCATTGAAATGGACAGGTAAGTGGGGGGCAGGGGAGAATTAACTTGCAAATGTGCTGGCAAATAAACAGGTGTGTTGATTTGCCAGTCAGCTGTAGGAAGAAAATGAGATAACTGCCAACCCAGATAACTGCCAACCCGGGGCCCAGCTAGCAGCTGTAACAGGAGCCCCCTCCAAAGGGCGGTGGGGGGTGCATAGGAGGAAAATGTGTGCCTGTGCGGCAGCTTGAGCATCAGGGTGCCAAAAGGCCAACAAAGGTAAAAAAAAACATGTATGAAGGGTAGAAGCGTTGGAGGGGTTCCCCCCCCCTCAGCTGCAGTTTTGCAAAGGGGTCCTGGGGAGAGAAGGGGCCAGAGAGGAGAAGCTAGGGAGGGGCTGGGGATGCCGCCAGAGGGGAGGGGGCTGACTGACCCAACCCTCTTTGCTGCCCCTGTGATGCTTTTTGCAGTTATCCTTCCTGACAGCTTGACAGTAGTCCCAGTCCCAGCACTCAGGGATTGGATTCGGAAGCTGGCAGAGGTGCTGCAACAGATCCCAGGAACCGACTCAGAGCTCTCTCGATGGCAGTGCTAGGAACACCTAAGATCCTGCGCAGAAACTTCAATCTCTGGCCTGCGATGGAAGTCAGGATTGAGGAAGAGACACACCTGCCACCCTCGGGGCGTGGATGGATTCTTCTCTCAAAGGAAGCTCCCAAAGGGGTAGCAGCATTAGCTCTTATACAGCACCCCAAATGTACTCCAGTCCGAAGCACCCTGAGAGGCTGGGGAAGATGGTCCTTAAGGCCAATTTATGGCGGGGCTCCTTCATCCTCCCCACTTTCCCCCTTCCCCTTTGGTAGGGCAGAACAGGAGAGAGAAAAACTGAAGAAAAACATTTGAGAAAACCATGAGCTGAATATAAATATTTAAAGTCAAACAATACATATAAACAATGCATATAAACAATACAATAAATTAAATGGGATATAATCTTATGCAGAATTGACTTGGGAGACCGGTGTGTGGTGTAGTTGGTTCACATAGTGTGGTGGGATGGGGGGTTTGTTGTCACTGTGTGTTGGGGGGAGAGAGCACAGGGGGAGGCTCAGCTAATCTCAATGTACACATGTTGTACTTTGACAATAAAGGTTTATTTATTTATATTTATTTATTTATATTTCCTTTTCCCCCACGTGCGCGAAGACGTTCCGGTGTGAATGCAGAGTGAGGGGAATGAGAGGCAGAAACTCTGAACAGCAAAACCCCGAGAAAGCCAGGATCGTCCACGAGATCAGAATCACAGAAGTAGAAGGGACCTTGTAAATAATAACTGTTCTGAACCAGCCCTCTTCTCGCACCCCTACTCAAAAGAAGAGTCTGGAAAGCGTCCAAGACCAAAAGGCTTCTGCCAAGTTTTAATTACACTGTTACAAGAATACAAGAGCTTGACTTCTCAAACGGAAAAGTTGCTTTCAGCAACCAGCCCCTCCCCAAACACTTCTTTTATAGAGAGCTCAGGGCGTGGTCTCCCTGTGCCTCCTCCCGAGGAGTCCCATAGCCTTTCTTTGTTTGTCCCTGCTCGTCTGCCTCCTGCGTCGGGCGTCCTTGAACAGGGCCAGCTGTGGGTCATCATCCTCCGCACTCTCGGGCTCACACAGCTGAGAAGAGGTTCCCGGCTGAGGACTCTGCAAAGTCTCCAAATCATCATCAGCCGGTTCGTTTCCCTCCTCCCCCACATCTGAGTCCTCCGATACATCGGACCCGGCTGTCGGACCCACAGGCTGGCCCTGAGTCACAACACTATCCCGCACCGCAGGGCCCTTCCCCCGGGTCTGCCGATCCGGATGCGGTCGGGATGGGAACTGTTCGTGAAACGCAGTCACCAACGCAGGGGCATGAACGGCGGTCGCGTCTTCCCATGTGAAGTCCTCCGGCCCGTACCCTTTCCACTCGATCAGGTACTGGAAGCGACCTTTCAGCCAGCGGGAATCCCTGATGCTGGCGACCTCGTACTCGGGGGTGCTGTCGCCATCACGAGGTCCTGATGGGGGAGGTTCCGCTTGGCGAAGTGGACAAGCCGGTTGTTCGGGGACCAACAAGGACCGATGGAAGACGGGGTGCACGCGCAGGGAACGTGGCAGAGTTAAACGATAGGCGACCGGGTTGATGACGGCCTCGACTGGGAACGGTCCAAGGTAACGGTGGTCCAGCTTCCTCGCCGGCCGAGTGGATGGTAGGTTCCTGGTGGACAGCCAGACCCGATCCCCCACCGATAATGGAGGCGTATCCCTTCTCGACCGATCGGCGAACCTCTTGTAGTCGGCCTTGGCCTTCTCCAGCTGCCGTCGCACCAACCGATGGATCGCCTGTAACTCCGCCATGAATTCGTTCGCTGCCGGCTCCGGTGAGTCCACGGGAGAAAGGGGGAAAAACCGAGGGTGATAACCCACATTGGCCAAGAACGGTGTCATCTGCGTGGAGGTGTGCTGCGAGTTGTTAAAGGCAAACTCGGCTATGGCCAAATAGTCCACCCAATTGTCCTGCTGCAGGTTAACGTAGCAGCGCAGATACTGCTCCAAAATGCCGATGACCTTCTCGGTACCCCCGTCGGTCTGAGGATGATGCGCGGACGAGAGGCAAACCTTAATGTCCAACGCCCGCATCAACTCCTGCCAGAAGCGGGCTGTAAACTGGGCCCCCCTATCGGAGACGACTCTATCGGGAAGGCCGTGCAGCCGGAACACCTGTTGGATGAACATGCGACTAGTGGCGCGAGCTGACGGTAAGCCGCGACAGGGGATGAAGTGCGCCATCTTGGTCAACATGTCCACCACCACAAACACTGTCGTGAAGCCGGAGGATGGGGGTAGATCCGTCAGAAAGTCCATGGACACAGCCCCCCAGGGTCTCTTGGGCGTTGGCAAAGGCTGCAGTAAACCAGGCGGGGCCCCTGTCGCTGACTTGGCCTGCCTGCATGGGACGCAGGAGGTGACATAAGACTGGACATCGTGTCGGACTCGGGGCCACCAGAATGTACGGGAGACCAGGTTCAGAGTCTTGAACAGGCCAAAATGCCCCGCAGCCGGGTTATCATGACATTGGCTGAGGACGAGTCCCCTGAGTGGCCCTCCTGGAACATAGAGCCGGTCACGATAATACAGGAGTCCATCCGTGACCGACCAAGGCGAATCTGGCCCCACCTCTTCCTTCCGCTGAGCCACCCACGCCTCCTGCTGCTGCGCCTCCCGGATCCGAGCCCGTATATCCACCGGCTCCCGCACCGCAGCAAAAGACTCGACGGGGATCACGGTCCTGGGCGGAAGCTTGTCTTCCACTCGGGTGTACTCGGGCTTCCTGGACAGAGCATCCGCTCTCTGGTTGTGCCCGCTTGGTATGTACCGCACCCGGAAGTCAAACCTCGCAAAGAAGAGGGACCACCGGATCTGGCGTTGGTTCAAATTCCGAGCGGTCTGCAGGCTTTCCAGATTCTTGTGGTCCGTCCGGACCTCGATTTGATGCCGCGCCCCCTCCAGATGATGCCTCCAAGCCTCGAACGCCGCCTTGATGGCCAGCAGCTCCTTCTCCCAGATGGTATAGTTGCGCTCCGAGGGATTCAATTTCCGTGAGTGATACGCACAAGGGAAAAGGGTACCGTTGGGCGTCGCTGCCTGGAGTAACACGGCCCCAATGGCAATGTCGGAGGCGTCCGCCTCCACGACAAACGGCCGTTGCGGGTCAGGATGCTTCAAGATGGGCTCCTTCATGAAGGCGTCCTTCAAAGCTTGGAACGCCTGTTGTTCGGGGGCGTTCCACTGGAACCGAGTCTTCTTCTGCAGGAGCCGGGTGAGGGGGGCTGTCAAGGCAGCAAAGCCAGGGATGAATGTCCGATAGTAGTTGGCAAATCCAAGAAGTCGCTGAATATCCTTCACGCGACGCGGGGGTTGCCAACTCTGCAACGACTCAACTTTACTCGGTTCCATGGCGATGCCCTCAGGAGAAATGCGGTGACCCAAGAAATCAATGGTCACCTGGTAGAACTGGCACTTCTCCAACTTGGCAAACAGCCGATGTTTCCGGAGGCGCTGCAGGACCTGACGGAGATGCTGATGATGCGCTTCACGCGACGGGGAGTAAATCAGGATGTCGTCCAGGTAAATCACAACAAACTGGTCCAACAGATCCCGAAAGATGTCATTCATAAAATGCTGAAACACAGCGGGGGCGTTGGTCAGGCCAAACGGCATCACCGTGTACTCGAAATGTCCATAGCGAGTACCAAACGCCGTCTTCCACTCATCACCCGGCCGAACCCTGACGAGGTTG
Source organism: Vipera ursinii (assembly GCF_947247035.1). NCBI lineage: Eukaryota > Metazoa > Chordata > Lepidosauria > Squamata > Viperidae > Vipera > Vipera ursinii. The sequence goes on along the minus strand of NC_139529.1, from coordinate 3,973,201 downwards.
TAAGCTCCACGCAGGTCCAGTTTCGTGAAGATCTTAGCCTCCCGGAGTCGGTCCAAGAGCTCGGGGATGAGGGGCAGCGGGTAGCGGTTACGCACCGTGATAGCGTTGAGTTTCCGGTAGTCACAGCAAAGCCGTAACTCGCCCGACTTCTTTTTGACGAAGAGCACGGGCGCAGACACTGGCGAGGACGAGGGCCGGATGAAACCACGAGCCAAGTTCTTCGTCAGGAAGTCCCGCAATGCAGCCAACTCGGGCTCCGACATGGAGTACAAACGCCCCACTGGGAGAGGCGCATCAGGGACTAGGTCAATGGAGCAGTCGTAGGGCCTGTGCGGGGGTAATTGGTCCGCCTCTGACTCGCTGAACACGTCAGCAAAGTCGGACAGTTCGGGAGGCAAGGAAACCCCTGGGGAACCCTCCACCTGGCCGGCACAGATATGGCGGGTGTGGTCCACGCACTGCAAACTTGGGAAGGTGACCAAGTTCTGAGACCAATAGATCTGTGGATCATGCGCCCGGAGCCACGCCAGTCCCAAGACCACGGGGAAGTGCAGATCCGAAGTGACGTAGAACTGAATGGCCTCCACATGGGTACTGATGGCCATACACACGGGTTGCGTGGCGGCCGTGATAGGCCCGGACAGGAGCACTCGACCATCGATGGTCTCCACAAGCATGGGCGGATCCACTGGACACTGGGGAACAGCCCATTTGGCCACAAAGGCCGAATCCATAAAGTTAGTGGTAGCCCCAGAGTCAATTAAGGCATGGACCGGAATCCCCTCTGGCTTGCCAGGAAGGATCAGACGTGCCTCCAAAATCAAATGCCGTGGAGGTTCACAGGCACCGTCGGAACAACGTCGCTCGGTGTGGATGTTGTGGGTCGCCCGATCTTTCACACCGTCTAGATCGGGCTCGGGCCGTTTCCCGATAGCAAAGCAGGGGACTTTCTCGGGGCAGGCTTGGTCACTGACGCCCGCTGACGCTTCTTCGGGCAAGAAGCAGCCAAATGTCCAGGGTCCCCACAGTAAAAACACAACCCCTCCGATCGTCGTCTGTCCATTTCCGTCACCGATAGACGGGACCTGGCGGCACCCAGCTCCATTGGCTCCTCCCTCTGGACTGGGGGCTCACGCACAACAGGGGCGGCAGGGGTCTGTGGGGTGGCACGGCGACTCTTACGCTGCTGCAGCCGGGCATCGATCCGCAGACAAAGATGGATCAGCCCATTCAGGTCTGAGGGAATGTCCACGCGGGCCAGCTCATCCAACATCTCCTCTGACAAGCCATCCTGAAAGGCATCCACGAGCGCAGCCTCATTCCAGGCGGAATCCTGGCTAAGCAGCCGGAAATCGCTGATATAGGCCTGTAGAGGGCGCTGACCCTGCCTCAAAGCTTTCAGGCGTCGGGTGGCCGTCTGCGCCTTAATCGGGTCCTCGTACATGAGGCGCATATGGTCACAAAACCCCCCAAAGTTATCCAACAAAGGGCTAGGCTGTGCCAACAGAGGCGTGCCCCAACGAGCTGCATCTCCCGACAGAAGGCTCAATACGAATCCCACCTTATCTCGGTCAGTGGGGAAATCAGCTGCTCTCACGCTGATATAAAGCTGGCATTGTCCCAGGAAGGCAGGAAACAGTTCTGGTTTACCAGCAAATTTATCCGGCATAGCTATCTGACATTTCCTCCTGGGTGGGGGGGCAGCATGTACCTGAGCCTGCAGTTGTGCCACCTGAGTGGCCAGCAAGGTGAGTTGCTGGTTGAGCTGGGCATTCTCGGCAAGAAGCTGCTCCATCGTAGTATTAAGGGGTGGGTGGCTGAAAGCAAACTGTTCTGAACCAGCCCTCTTCTCGCACCCCTACTCAAAAGAAGAGTCTGGAAAGCGTCCAAGACCAAAAGGCTTCTGCCAAGTTTTAATTACACTGTTACAAGAATACAAGAGCTTGACTTCTCAAACGGAAAAGTTGCTTTCAGCAACCAGCCCCTCCCCAAACACTTCTTTTATAGAGAGCTCAGGGCGTGGTCTCCCTGTGCCTCCTCCCGAGGAGTCCCATAGCCTTTCTTTGTTTGTCCCTGCTCGTCTGCCTCCTGCGTCGGGCGTCCTTGAACAGGGCCAGCTGTGGGTCATCATCCTCCGCACTCTCGGGCTCACACAGCTGAGAAGAGGTTCCCGGCTGAGGACTCTGCAAAGTCTCCAAATCATCATCAGCCGGTTCGTTTCCCTCCTCCCCCACATCTGAGTCCTCCAAATACATCGGACCCGGCTGTCGGACCCACAGGCTGGCCCTGAGTCACAACAATAACAATAATAGAGTTGGAAGGGATGTGGGAGGTCATCTAGTCCAACCCGCTGCTCAGGCAGGAGACCCTATACCAGACATGTCAAACACAAGGCCTGGGGGCCAGATCCGGCCTGTGGTTTCATGGGGCCCGCGAAGCCATCCTGGAAACAGTGAGGGAATGCCTCCCACTAGCCTTGGCCCTGACCCAGAGACCCTCAGATCTGTCCCACTCCTGCCCAGGCCCCCCATAGGCACCCTTGATGCCAACGATGTAGAGCTGGCCATGCCCACCCAGTAGGCCATACGCACTCTAGCCACACCCACCCAGTAGGCCACACCCACCCAGCCCTCAATGAAATTGACTTTGACACCCCATGCCCTAGACCAGGGGTAGGCAACCTTGGCTCTTTTATGACTCGTGGACTTCAACTCCCAGAATTCCTGAGCCAGCACGGCTCAGTTTGGAAACCTCTCCCTTTTCCCTCAGCATAGCTGGCTCAGGAATTCTGGGAGTTGAAGTCCACGAGTCATAAAAGAGCCAAGGTTGCCTACCCCTGCCCTAGACCATTTCAGACAAATGACTCTTCTTTAAAAGCTCCAGTGTTGGAGCATTCACAGCTTCTGGGGGCAGGTCGTCCCGCTGGTTTATTGCCCTCCCTGTCAGGAAATCCCTCCTTCCTCCCTGGCTGCTTCCATCCCCCTCGGTTTCCCTACGTCGCTGCTTCTCCGGCCTTGGGGGGGGGGGCTTTGGGGAAGAGCCCGGCTCCCTCCTCCTCCTCCTCCTCCTCGGGGCGCCCCCCAGATACGGGAAGGCTGCTCTCCCGCCTCCCCCGCCCTTCTCCCCATCGGCTCCCACCCCCGCGCGGGAGGGGGGCCGCGGGGGGGGCCTGGCCGGAGCCCCCAGGGAGGAAGAAGGGAGGGAGCGCCCCCCCAACTCCCCACCCCGCCCTGCCTGGGGAGAGACGCAGCCCGGGAGGCCCGTCAGCTCCGCCAGCCTGGAGGCGGGGGGGGGGGAAGGAGAGACGGGACCCCAAAGCTCAAAGGGAGCCGCTCCCCCTCCCCACTTTGCCGAAAACAACCTCTCGCTACTGCGCAGGCGCGCTCTGGCTGATCGAACGAAAGGAAGGCGCAGATTGGTGGCTCGGGAGAGGACGGCGATTGGCAGGAGGACTCCTCGGGGCGGTCCTTTCAAGGAAAGAGGAAAAGCTACCGATAACAGGAAAAGGATTCTCAGCCAAGTCCCGCCTCCGCTTCCGGAAACGAATAGAAGCGAGGCACCTAATTGATTCGGCCCGCGGACGGGCTGGGAGCCAGGTAGGGCGCAGGGGGAGCGGGGGAGCCCGAGGCCTGGTCTGGCGGGACGGGCGTTGGGAGGGAGGTCTGGCCGGAAAGTCTCTCTGAGAGGCCGAGGCTTCGGCCTTCCTCCACGGGCGGGGCTGGGACTCCCCTCCGTGGAAGGGACGAAGCCGTGACCCTCCTCTCCCCCTTCTCCCCTGCAGGAGTTCGGGCGAGCCCGGCGGAGGAAGGAAGGAAGGAGGCCCCGCGGAGCAGCCCCGGGAGGAGACGGCGGGCAAGGCGCGGAAGGGATGAGCCGAAGGGGACTCCGCGAAAGGAGGCCGCCTGGAGGGCGAAGCGGGCAGCGTGAAACGGGCGGAGACCCCGAGACGGGCCTGGAGGGCGGAGGGTCCCTCAGAAGAGGCGGGAAACGCCACAGAATCCAGGAGGGAGGAAAGAAATATCAGTGCCCGGAATGTGGAAAATCCTCCAAATCAAATGAAGCTCTTAAAAACCATCGAAGGATCCACACTGGAGTGAGACCGTATGAATGCCCGGAGTGTGGAAAGAGCTTTAGTCTGAGGGGAAGCCTTCATAATCATCAAAAAATTCACACTGGAGAAAAACCATTTAAATGCCTGGAGTGTGGAAGGAGCTTCAGTCAGAGGGGAAGCCTTTATGTACATGAAAGGCTCCACTCAGGAGAGAAACCACATAAATGCCTGGAGTGTGGAAAGAGCTTCAGTCAGAGTAGTAACCTTTATGTACATCAAAGAACCCACACAGGAGAAAAACCTTATAAATGTCCGGAGTGTGGAAAGAGCTTCAGTGTGAAGAGCACCCTTTATAGACATCAAAGAATTCACACTGGAGAAAAACCATTTAAATGCCTGGAGTGTGGAAGGAGCTTCAGTCGGAGGGGAAGCCTTTATGTACATGAAAGGCTCCACTCAGGAGAGAAACCACATAAATGCCTGGAGTGTGGAAAGAGCTTCAGTCAGAGTAGTAACCTTTATGTACATCAAAGAACCCACACAGGAGAAAAACCTTATAAATGTCCGGAGTGTGGAAAGAGCTTCAGTGTGAAGAGCACCCTTTATAGACATCAAAGAATTCACACTGGAGAAAAACCGTATAAATGCCTGGAGTGTGGAAGGAGCTTCAGTCAGCCGCGACACCTTTATAAACATCAAAGGATCCACTTAGAGAAAAAACTGCATAAACACCTGGGGTGTGCAAAGAGCTTCAGTGAGAGGAGAACAGATGGAAGACTCGGGAGTCCCCAGAGAATCCAGGAGGGAGGAAAGAAATATCAGTGACCGGAATGTGGAAAATTCCTTAAAATAAATGGAAACCTTAAAGCGCATCTAAGAACCCACACTGGAGAGAAACCACATAAATGCCTGGAGTGTGGAAAGAGCTTCAGTAAGAGAAGTAATCTTTATAGACATCTAAGAATCCACACAGGAGAGAAACCACATAAATGCCTGGAGTGTGGAAAGAGCTTCAGTGACAGGAGTAGCCTGTATAAACATCAAAGGACCCACACAGGAGAGAAACCACATAAATGCCTGGAGTGTGGAAAGAGCTTCAGTGAGAGGGGACACCTTTATAGACATCAAAGGACCCACACAGGAGAGAAACCACATAAATGCCTGGAGTGTGGAAAGAGCTTCATTGAGAGGTGACACTTTTATAGACATCTAAGAATCCACACAGGAGAGAAACCACATAAATGCCTGGAGTGTGGAAAGACCTTCGCTCATAATGGCACCCTTTATAGACATAAAAGAATCCACACTGGAGAAAAACCGTATAAATGCCTGTAGTGTGGAAAGACCTTCACTCAGAATGGCACTCTTTATAGACATCAAAGGACCCACACAGGAGAGAACCCATTTAAATGCCTGGAGTGCGGAAAGAGCTTTAGTCAGAGGGGACACCTTTATAGTCATCAAAGAATTCACATTGGAGAAAAACCGTATAAATGCCTGGAGTGTGAAAAGACCTTCACTCACAATGGCAATCTTTATAGACATCAAAGGACCCACAAAGGATAGAAACCACATAAAGGCCTGGAGTGTGGAAGGTGCTTCAATAAGAGGGGGCACCTTGATACACATGAAACTATCCACTCAGGAGACAAACCCTAGACAAGCGTTTATACATATCAAACACTCAAGTCACGAGAGAAATCATCAGTGTCTGGGTGTGGAAAGAGATTGTATGAGAAGTGAAGTCTTCATAAGCATCGATCCACTTGGGAGAAAAACCATACTTTGAGTGTGGAAAGAGCTTTATTGTTAACGAACATCTCCGTGGACATTAAAGGATACAGTACATATGGGGAAAAAGCACTAAATATGCCTGAGTGTGCAGACCCTCAGTCACAACGGTGCCATTAAAATAACAATAGCATTTAGACTTATCTGCCACCCCATAGTGCTTTACAGTGCTGTCTGGGAGATTTACAAGGTCACCATTATTTGCATATTGCCCGCAACAATCTGGGTCTCATTTTACACCCTTAGAAGGATGGAAGGCTGAGACGAGGCTGAGCGCTGTCAGAATAGAACTCCAGGCTGTGAACAGTCTTCCTGCAATACTGCACTTTTAATAACTGGGCCACCAGAACTTAAAATGCGATTGATGAAATGCAAAAGGGCTTCTCAAGGGCTAAGAAGCTGCTTGAATATTTATCACAGACCTAATTACAGCTCAGGGACACGGTGGCTCGTTTAGGATGCTGAGCTTGTCAATCAGAAGGTCGACAGTTTGGCTGGTCGAATCCCGAGTGCGTGAGTGAGTGCCTGTTACTCGTCCCAGCTTCTGCCCACCTAGCAGTTCGAAAGCACATAAAAATGCAGGTAGAAAATAGGGAACAGCGTTCTGTGTGCCTTTGGCGTCCAGTCATGCCGGCCACATGACCACGGAGACGTCCTTGGAAAAGCGCTGGCTCTTCGGCTTTGAAACAGAGATGAACACCGCCCCCTAGAGTTGGAAACGACTAGCAGGCATGTGCAGGGGAACCTTTACCTTTAATTACAGCTCAGTAAGAAAGGTGTGAACTCTTACCTTTAATTGCCATCTCAATCTTTGTCAACATGAGTGTATACTGTATTCTCAGCCCAAACATTCAAGGTGTAAATAAACTTATGTACAGCACCATTTTATTGTTCCCTTTATTGCTACACTCTATTTAATGATTCTGCTATTCTGTGATGCCAAATAGTGGAATTTGAATAATATTACACACTTTTTCAAGGGGTATGTAATTTTACTCATTAGCTGCACACCCATGAATTTGATGCTGGTAACTATCTCCACAGGTGAATCATTAATGCAGAGAAAAGGGTGGCTGTTCCTGCCTTTTCTGAAATCGACAATGATTTCTATGGTTTTTCCGGTATTTAAAACTAGGCTGTTTTCCTTACACCAGTTCACCAACCCCTCAACCTCCTTGCGGTAACTCATTTCCATCATGACTAAGGTCCACTACTGTTGTATCATCTGTGAACTTCACAATATGGTTGGTGGCAAACCTAGCACCACCGTCATGGGTCAACGGGGTGAACAGCAGCAGACTTAGGAGGCAGCCCTGTGGATAACCTGTGCTCAAGAAAATGATACTAGAGGTATTTTTTCCGACTCGCACATATTGGGGCCTGTTGGTAAGAAAGTCAAGAATCCAGTTACATAAAGTGTTTCAGCCTAAAAGGCCCAGTTTATCTACTAGATGCTTGGGAATGATTGTGTTAAATGCCGAACTGAAATTGTGTGGTTGAAAACGCACCTCATTTGACTCGTGATACTTTTCCCCTTGTGAAGATTCTTTTAATGCAATGCACATTTCAATGGTTATGCTTAATATTATGGGATGTTATTGCCTATATGTGGAATAACTGAGCAGGATGATTTCTTCCGTTCAATTAAGTCTTGTTTTGTACTTTTTCTAATATATGGCATATAAAATGAAACCAGATTCTGTGTCCTGGATGCCCTCTTTTCATTGAGGGAAATCTTTTTGTTATAAGTCTAATAAATTGCCTTTAAATCATCATCCCACTCAATTCCTAATTGAAGCAAATGTGCCATGGCTCAATCTAGGTCTAATTTGGCCTTCATTGTTGTGGGTGTGAAAGAACGGCTCCATCTCATTTTTCATATAATCTATATGGGTTTTCCAAATGTCAGCATCATGTAAAGCCATCCCCAGATATATGAAACTCTTGTAAATTGGATGCTGTCTATGGTCTCCTTGTCTTCAAGGCTTTTTTAGCAGAAACAAGAGACTTTGTAAAGCCAACAAAGCTCCGTGAGATACTATCCATGTCCTCAGCATACAGGAAGAAGGGTCCACAGATTGAGGCAGATGTAAGTAGGAGACGATGAAATGAGCTGTCAAGGAGTTGAGATACAACTTAAAGAGGGTGGAGGTCTAAATACAGCCCTGTGAGACTTTTCTGAAGAGGTACCAGGTTGGTTAGCACATTTGGTACAAATGCTGAATGAGAAAAAGTAACATGCCTTTATATTGTATTCTCCACATTCACCAAGATTTCAAGTGGAATCAAATGTAGGCTTAAAATCTACAAAGGCCACTTGCAGTGATTTTGTCCATACCATTTATTTAGAATAATGTTAAGTCATAAATCAAAATTTACACCCAATGCATTATGAAACAATAAATTGTCCATGCCATTTAATTGTATCAGTTTCAACAGATATCACAGTAAATTGAAATTATTTGAAAAAAAAGTACCCCTAAATACTTTTAGCTGCAATAAGAGGATTCGACCATTCACCTTGTCCTTCTCTGATTCTCCTGTACAGAATTTGAGGGGCCCAAAGTAGGCACAGTATTTATGATGCAGGTTGAGCAAGCAGAACCAACCAGAACAATTCTCAGCCTCTATTTCATGGCCCTGATCTGAATTCTTAGGAGAGGACAGTTTCTGGCTCCTTCTCCTCCTTCAGGAAGGGATTCAGCTGCATCCAGGATGGCCCAGAAAAGGGGCAGCTGAGAGGGTGGCTGTAACTCGAGCAGGAAGGCTGGTCTTGGACAACAGGCAAAGCCCCGGAAATCCAGCCCTTCTCAACACTGCCACAATTAGCACATGTGAATGTGGTTTTTATACCCTAGGGAGGAAGTTGTGTTCTGTGAATGGAAACAAGATGTGCTGAACTATAAACTGGCAATTTCTTGCCATTCAGCCTCTGGAATGCCTTCGCCAGCCTACCTGAGCAGGTTGTTGTGAGCTGTAATTTAGGGCCAGCCATTGCTCTACTATCCCCTTCGGAGGATGAGCTGTGTTCCAAAAGAAACCCGGGGCCCAGCCTCTCTGGGCTGCAGGGCTCCCGAGGGCCGGCAGGTGGCGTTAACAGCCATCCTTTGCTGCCCCCTGATGGCCGGTGGGGCAGTTGCCGCTCAGCTGTACTTCATCTGCAGGGCCGGGAAAGTCCGTGCCCCCCCACCGCCCCTGGCAGGAAAGACCTCAGTGGGTCCCTCAAACATCTCGTCCCACGCCTCGGTTTACAGCCATCCAGCCTTGAACGGGGTAGCAGCGGGAAGAGGACCCACTAGAGCTGCGCTGCACTATTGGTTGCTCTAATATATACGTTCTTTCACATGGGATGAGTCGCGCTTCTTGACGTGGAAGAGGCCTACGAGGAGAAACGCTGGAGGGCGCCATTTTGGTGCTGGGCGGAAGCGATGGAGGCTGCGGGAGCCCTCTTTACAGCAGGCGGAAGGAAAAGTAAGTTAGCACTGTCGCCTTCTGTGCAGCTGACGGAACAGAGCGAGAGTGCACGCTCCCACTGCAGGGAAAAGCTGGGAAAGGGAAGGAAGGAACAGGGCGATGGCCTGGAAGGATGCCCCTTTTAGGACGATCCAGCCAAATACTGTCCAAGCGGCCTCAGGAATTCTGGGAGTTGAAGTCATAAAAGGTCCATCATTGCTCACTTTTGACCTGGGAAAGCCCTAAACAAGAACACAGCGGGACCAGAGGCTCTGTTCACAAGACTTCTTTCCCCACTCCTCGGTTTGCACATCCAGACCCCTAGCATTGTTCAACAGGCTCTTTGGAGGCCAACTTAACCTGGCATAAGACTAGCCAAACTGAGCATGTCGTGGAAATCTGAGGGCTTCCCTTGCCATTGAGTCTTATTGCAAGGACTCGCCAGGACAGTGTCCATCAGGGAACCTTCTCCAGCCAGGTGTCTCTCACTCTGTCCCTGGACATGTCTGGCTGACTTGAGAAGTAAAGCTTGTTTACACGTAGTTGGCACTTGGATGGGGCAGCACCAGGAAATGCAAGAGAAGCTGTCTAGCACTGGAAAGTTAAAAAAAAGAACCAGCTCAGTCTCTATTGCTGTGCATAAATTCCCTTGAAAGGGCTTGTGAAGATACGGACTGTAGGGTTTGACACGAGTATGGTTTCTGTGCTCAGTTGACTAATGGCTGATCTGGGAAAAGGTTAATTGAGGTCCAGCCTCTTTAGCACCTGGAGCACAGCAGGGACTGGAATTGGAAAGGCAGCGATGGCCCATTGCTTACATGTTGCCCCCCAAGAGAGCTGCAACCACCTCCCCTCTCGAACAGCATCACCCAGAGATTTCTGTGCCTCACCCAACAAATGTTCCACACATCTTTGAGGAGGAGGCTTTGCTCCTAGACTGGGGTGGGTGGGTCAGGAAGGTGGTTTGAGCCAGAGGGAGCTATGATGTGCAATGCAATAAGGTGTACTCCTTCTTTCCACTTTTGTTCTTCTCTTTTGTAAGGCACTCATAGTCATTGGGAGTTGGGCTGCTCTCCAAATAAGTCATTCCGAAATAAATGGGCACCTCCCCCAATCCCTTCCGCTTGGATACCTCAAAGGATCCCTTTGAAACATCCCTGATGGAACAGAGCTGAGGTTGGTTATTAGTGAAGGAAAATTCAAATTCAGATTTAGAATAGAGCTGGAAGGGATCTTGGAGGTCTCCTAGTCCACCTCCCCACTCAAGCAGGAGACCCAATGTACCATTTCAGACAACTAGCTGTCCAATCTCTTCTTAAAAAACCTACAGGGATGAAACACCCACATGCCACGGATTGTGTGTGCTCAGGAAGTTTCTCCTTAATTCCAGGTTGCTTCTCTCTTGGTTCAGTTTCTGTTCTGGTGCTTTGGAAAATAGGCTGGCTCCTTCCTTCTTTTTGGAAAGCCCTCAAATATTGGAAACTATCACATCCCCTTAGTCCTTCTTTTCTCCAAACCCTGCCACCGTTTTTCATTTGTTTTAGTCTCCCGAAAACCCCCGAAGAAATACATTTGGGAAAAGCATCATTGGCATACAAATATTTAAAGTCCAAGAATACAGGTAATTGCAGATCCTCCTATTTCCCCACGTGCGCGAAGAGGTTCCAGTGTGAATGCAGAGCGAGGGAAAGGAGAGGCAGAACTTCTGAAGAGCAGAACCCGCGGGGGGAGCCTGGCCCGAGCCCCCCCCGGAGGAAGAGCCCCCCAACCCCCCCCCGCCTTGCCCAGGGAGAGACCCAGGAGGAGGAGGGAGAGAGGGGCGGAGACGCAGCCCGGGAGGCCGCTCAGCTTCGCCGGCCTGGATGCGGGGGGGGGGGGAGAAGACGGGACCCCAAAGGTCAAGGGGAGCCCCTCGCCTCAGCCCCCCCTTGCCAAAGCGAAACTCCGCTACTGCGCAGGCGCGCTCTGGCTGATTGAACGGAAGGATGCCGAATGGTCGCTCTGGCGATGACGGCGATTGGCGGGAGGACTCCTCGGGGCGGTCCATTCCAAGAAAACAGGAAGAGCTACCGGTAACAGGAAACAGGCCTGGCAGCGAAGTCCCGCCTCTACTTCCGGAAAGGAAAAGAACTGAGGCACCGAATTGATTCGTCCGCGGACGGGCTCGGAGCCAGGTAGGGCGCAAGGGATGCCGGGAGTCGCAGTCCGAGAGGCGGAGAAGGAAGGGAGGGAGGGAGGGAGGGAGGGGGAGTCCGAGGCCTGGTCTGGCGGGACGGGCGCTGGGAGGGAGGCCTGCCCGGAAAGTCTCACTGAGAGGCCGAGGTTTCGGCCTTGGTTCCCGGGCGGGGCTGGGACTCCCCTCTGGGGAAGGGACGAAGCCGTGACCTGCCTCTCTCCCTTCGCCCCTGCAGGAGTTCGTGCGAGCCCGGCGGAGGAAGAAAGGAGGCCCCTCGGAGCAGCCCCGGGAGGAGACGGCGGGGAAGGCGCGGAAGGGATGAGCCGACGGGGACTCCGGGAAAGGAGGCCGCCTGGAGGGCGAAGCGGGGAGCGGGAAACGGGCGGAGAAAAGAAATACCAGTGCACAGAATGTGGAAGTTCCTTCAAAACGAATGAAAACCTGGAAAACCACCTTAGAATCCACACTGGGGAGAAACCATTTAAATGCCTGGAGTGTGGAAAAAGCTTCAGTCAGAGTGGAACCCTTTATGCCCATCAAAGGATCCACACGGGAGAAAAACCCTACAAATGCCTGGAATGTGGGAAAACCTTCAGTTTAAGCGGAAACCTTTACGCCCATCAAAGGTTCCACACGGGAGAAAAACCATTTAAATGCCTCGAATGCGGAAAGGCCTTCAGGCTCAGTGGAAACCTTTACATACATAAAAGAATCCACACTGGAGTAAAACCATATAGATGCCTGGAGTGTGGGAAAAACTTTATTGTGAGTGGGCACCTCCTTCGACACCAAAGAATCCATGCCGGGGAAAAGCTGCATAAATGCCGGGAATGTGGAAAGACCTTTAGTGAGAGGGAAAACCTTTGTAAACATCAAAGGATCCACTCGAGAGGAAAAGTCCATAAATGCCTGGAATGTGGAAAGACCTTCAGTCAGAGGAGAAGCCTTTCTAATCATCAGAGAGTTCACACTAGAGAAAAAGAATATAAATGCCTGGAGTGTGGAAAGAGCTTCAGTCAAAGGGGACACCTTTATAGACATCAAAGAATCCACTCAGGGGAGAAACCGTACAAATGTCTGGAGTGTGGGAAAACCTTTACCGAAAACGCCCATCTCCGTCAACATCAAAGAATCCACACAGGAGAGAAGCCATATGAGTGCCTGGATTGTGGAAAGAGATTCCGTCAAAATGGGAGCCTTTACATGCATCAAAGAATTCACACAGGAAAGAAACCATATAAATGCTTAGAGTGTGGAAAGAGCTTTACGGATGGCGGACACCTCAGTCAACATCAAAGAATCCACACAGGAGAGAAACCATATGAATGCCTGGAGTGTGGAAAAACTTTCAGTCGGGCAGAGCACCTCAGTCGGCACGAAAGAATTCACACAGGACAGAAACCATATAAATGTGTGAAGTGTGGAAAGAGTTTCAGTCACCAGGCAAGCCTTCATACACATCAAAGAATCCACTCAGGAGAAAAACCCTTTAAATGCCTGAAGTGTGGAAAATGCTTTACTCAGGGTGGACATCTCTGTCAACATCAAAGGATTCACACGGGAGAGAAACCCTACAAATGCCTGGAGTGTGGAAAGAGCTTCAGTCAGCAAGGAAACTATTATACCCATCAAAGAATCCATTCAGGTGAGAAGTTCTATAAATGCTTGGCATTGGCAGGAAATTTACTCAGAGTGGACACCTTCATCAACTTCAAAGAGTTCGCACAAGAGTAAAACTCTGTACATGCCTGGAGTGCAGAAAGAGCTTCAGTGACAATGTAGGCCTGAGTAAATATTATGGACCTCGCCCGGAGAAGAAAGTTTACATTTGTACAGATTGAAAAATCCTTCAAAAGAAGTGGAATTCTCCCCAAACCATCCAAGAATCTACACAGAAGCAAAGCCATAGAAATGGACAGATGAATGATTTGCCCCATCCAGTTCTTTTCCGATTCTTAAGGGCGGTGCTCATCTGTGTTTCTTCGCCAAGAGACCCAGCGTGCAGAGACATACTCTCCCACCAAAGTGTTACCTGTTTATCGGCTTTCATTTGCATGTTTTCAAATGGCTAATTGGGCAGAAGCTGGGGCTCGTCCCATCACGCATCTCTTGTCAAGCACCAGGAAAAAACGGAGATCCAGACAGTTCAAATGTGTATAAAAAATTATCATAAACTTAAGCTCTCTACAAGAATCTGCATTACTAACCATCAAGGGAAATTAACGGGAGTTAAGAATAGAAAGAAATTCAAGGTGGGCTGGAGTTAGATCTCTTGTGGGTGCGAAGGGACTCACGACCGATGAAGCATTTGGCCCCTCCCTCGACCTAAGCCTGGTCATCTACAGCTCTTGGGTCTTGAACCTGGGCTGTCAGCTTTCCAGCTGACAAGCTCAAAGTCTTTAACTGCTGAGCCATTGCATCCCCTTATAGAGTGTTGTTACAATGCTTCTGTACCCGGCAGTGTCAGTGCAGCACTGGATGTAATGCACAAAGGTTTTGTTTTTAAGGCTAAGAAACTCCTTGAATATTCATCACAGATCTAATTACCATCCAGTAAAACCCAGATGTAGATACTTACCTTTCATTACCATCTCAACCTGTGTGTTTCAACTTGTGTGCATAATGTATTATCAGCCCGAGTATCAGCCATCTTAACTCTCCGAACCGGGTCATTTTACTATTTCCTTTCTTGCTACAGTTTAATGATTGTGCTATTTTGAGTTGCTTCATAGTTTAATGTGAATGACGTCACAAATTATTTTTCTCTGATCACTCATAGTTTCTTACAAATTGATCCACATCTTGCAAATACTGCAAGGAGTGCATATACCTGTTCAATTATGGATACTTATCCTCACAAATTTGTGGTGCTATATTTTATATATTACTCAGCAAGCCAGAACAGATTTTTTTTCAGTAGCTGAGGCACATGCAAGTTAGATCTCTTGTGGGTGCAAAGGTAGTCATGACTTATGACACATTTGACCCCCTCGGGCTCAGCCTGGTCGTCTACAGTTCTTGAGTCTCGAACCCAGGCTGTCATCTCTCCAAGCTCAGTCTTTAACCACTGAGTCATCCCGCCCCATTATAGATAAGAGTGTTGCTACAATGCTTCAATACCCAGCAAAGTCAATGCAACCCTAGAGATGTAGTGCACAAAGGTTTATTAAAGGCTAAGAAACTCCTTGAATGTTTATCATAAATCTAATTACCATCCAATAAGGTCCTTTTTCAAGAGGTGACTAGACTTTCTTGTTTTCCTTTGAAGCAGTGGCGTAGCGTGGGTTGTCAGCACCCGGGGCAAGGCAAGTAATTTGCGCCCCCTAACCCGTGGATTTTAGCACTTGAGTCTGTCGCAGGGAGCCCCGCATCCTGGGCGTCCGCCGCACCCCCCACCCACGCCTCCCCCGGGAAAAGGGGGAAGGTCCGGCATCCCCTCCCTCACGTGCGGCAGAAGCGCCGGGACCCGAGGCCGTGCCAGGAGCCGGGCGGCGCAGCGGAGCCTCCGCTTTGGAGCCGGCGGGGGGGGGGGGGCGGCTGGGGGCGCCGCCGTCCCTTTCTTACCTCTGATGCCTGGAAGAGAGCGGGACCCGCCAGTGCAGCTGCCCGTCTCGCTCAGGCATGCACCGCGGATGGCCGGGGCTTCCGCCGGGGGCGCATCCGGGCGTGGGGAGCGAGGGAGGGGGCCGGCACGATGCCCCGTGAGCTTGGCAGCCCTTGGCCGGAGCTGCGGCTGAGCCTGGAGCCGCACCAGCCTGCACCTGCTGCCCCGGGAGAGCTCGGCTCGCTCCTCTGACCCCCCTCCCGCCACCGCCACCCCCTGAGCCACGTGCGCCAGGCCGCCACCGCGGGGGCCGCTCTAGCGCGGAGAGGGGGAGGCCGGTCCCCGTTCGGCCCGCCAGCCCCGGGAGAGCCCCGCGCGAGCGCCTCGCCAGCCGCTGAACTCTGGCTTTTGAGCAGGAGCGACCTTGCCCTGCTTGCCCTTGCCCGGCGCCGGGAGCAGCCTCCGCCGACCGCCCCGCTTTTTGCAAGCCCCGCTATGCCGCCGCCACCTGCCGCGGGGTGAGGGAGTCGGGGCCGCACCAGCGGGCGCTTCTCTGGCAGTGGGGCATGCTGGTGCCCTGCACTGCGCTCCGTCTGTGGGGGCCACCCTGGGAAAGGTGGAAGTGCAGCTGTGGTCTGGTATGGCTCCGAGCCCTGTCTGGCCGGCTTTGTGCCTCCGTCCCCCAAGAGTAGCTGGTTGTGAGTTGCTGCTTCCCCGAGTGCGCCTCAGCCCCGGATCCCCCCCACGGGACTCCAGCCGCGTGAAGGGCGCTTCGGCGCGTCTTCCATCCCTCCCGAGTGGCCCCCCCAGATGTTGCGCCCGGTGCGGCCGGCCCCCCCTGCACCCCCCACACTACGCCACTGCTTTGAAGATGTTTCGCTTCTTCATCTCTGAACAGCCTCCCACTCACCATCTCTCGCAATTCCCAGCAGTCCCCGTGCTCTACTTGCAGCCGGTTCCTGCAGCAGTGAAGCACCATGCTCCTTCAGTCGAAGCTGAAGAAGCTCCTTGGATGAGAAGCAAAACGTCTTCAAAGAAATTCAAAGTCCAATTGCCTCTTGCGACAATGACAACTGAGAATCCCCATAGACATTTGCCCTTCATTGCCATCTCAACCAGTGTGTTTCAACTTGAGCGCATAATGTATTATCAACCCAAGCATTAGGAAGCACACTTCTGAACGGGACCATTTTACTATTTCCTTTATTGCTACGGTTTACTGATTGTACCATTTTATTTTGCTTGGTAGTTTAATTTTAATGACATTAATGGGGGACCACGAGGAAATGCAAGAGATGCTGTGTAGCACTGGAAAGTTAAAAAAAAAAAAGAACCAGCTCAGTCTGTATTGCTGTGCATAAATTCCCTTGAAAGTGCTTGTGAAGATACGGGCTGTAGGGTTTGACATGAGTATGGTTTCTGTGCTCAGTGGACTAATGGCTGATCTGGGAAAAGATTAACTGAGGTCCAGCCTCTTTAGCACCTGCGCTGGGGGTCAGGCAGGAGCTTGAGCCACAGGGCACTTTGGTGTGCAATGCAGTAAGTGTTTTGCCCTGATGTACACGTTCTTTCCCCTTTTATTTTTATCTTTTCTAAGCCACCCAGCCATTGGGAGGTGGGCTGCTCTCTAAATTTAATAAAAAAAGTCATTCCTAAATAACTGGGCACCTCCCCCAAATTCCCTGCCCTTGGATATCCCAGAGAACCACTTTGAAAAATCCCCGAGTGGATGCTGGCTTCTCTTTCAGGGACAATTCCAAGGTGGCAAATCATCATAGTGAAATCCTCGGGGCGCAACAACCATCCTGTGGGCTGGTTCTCTGACTTAGGGGAAAAAGTGAGCATAATGTCCTTTTCCCCCCCCCCTTTGTCTTCTTCAGGGTTTGATGCTTGAGCTGCTGAAGCTGAAATGAGTTCCTGGGAACAGTTCAGAGCTGACATTGGTGGTTACTGAAGGCAAATTCAAGTTTAGAATAGATCTGGAAGGGACCCGAGAGGTCTCCCAGTCCAGCTCCCTACTCCAGCAGGAGCCCCTATAGACCAGGCATGTCTAAGTGACGACCCACGGGCCGGATGCGTCACACCAAAACCGCGCCCACCCCACTGCTGGCAATGGGGAAAAAGTCCCAACAGGCCTTTAACTATCTTAGTTGCTCTTCTTTGCACTTTTTCCAATGTCTCAGCAGCTGGGTGATTACAGATGCCCATTGAAATGGACAGGTAAGTGGGGGGCAGGGGAGAATTAACTTGCAAATGTGCTGGCAAATAAACAGGTGTGTTGATTTGCCAGTCAGCTGTAGGAAGAAAATGAGATAACTGCCAACCCAGATAACTGCCAACCCGGGGCCCAGCTAGCAGCTGTAACAGGAGCCCCCTCCAAAGGGCGGTGGGGGGTGCATAGGAGGAAAATGTGTGCCTGTGCGGCAGCTTGAGCATCAGGGTGCCAAAAGGCCAACAAAGGTAAAAAAAAACATGTATGAAGGGTAGAAGCGTTGGAGGGGTTCCCCCCCCCTCAGCTGCAGTTTTGCAAAGGGGTCCTGGGGAGAGAAGGGGCCAGAGAGGAGAAGCTGGGTCTGGGCAGGGAGGGGCTGGGGATGCCGCCAGAGGGGAGGGGGCTGACTGACCCAACCCTCTTTGCTGCCCCTGTGATGCTTTTTGCAGTTATCCTTCCTGACAGCTTGACAGTAGTCCCAGTCCCAGCACTCAGGGATTGGATTCGGAAGCTGGCAGAGGTGCTGCAACAGATCCCAGGAACCGACTCAGAGCTCTCTCGATGGCAGTGCTAGGAACACCTAAGATCCTGCGCAGAAACTTCAATCTCTGGCCTGCGATGGAAGTCAGGATTGAGGAAGAGACACACCTGCCACCCTCGGGGCGTGGATGGATTCTTCTCTCAAAGGAAGCTCCCAAAGGGGTAGCAGCATTAGCTCTTATACAGCACCCCAAATGTACTCCAGTCCGAAGCACCCTGAGAGGCTGGGGAAGATGGTCCTTAAGGCCAATTTATGGCGGGGCTCCTTCATCCTCCCCACTTTCCCCCTTCCCCTTTGGTAGGGCAGAACAGGAGAGAGAAAAACTGAAGAAAAACATTTGAGAAAAGCATGAGCTGAATATAAATATTTAAAGTCAAACAATACATATAAACAATGCATATAAACAATACAATAAATTAAATGGGATATAATCTTATGCAGAATTGACTTGGGAGACCGGTGTGTGGTGTAGTTGGTTCACATAGTGTGGTGGGATGGGGGGTTTGTTATCACTGTGTGTTGGGGGGAGAGAGCACAGGGGGAGGCTCAGCTAATCTCAATGTACACATGTTGTACTTTGACAATAAAGGTTTATTTATTTATATTTATTTATTTATATTTCCTTTTCCCCCACGTGCGCGAAGACGTTCCGGTGTGAATGCAGAGTGAGGGGAATGAGAGGCAGAAACTCTGAACAGCAAAACCCCGAGAAAGCCAGGATCGTCCACGAGATCAGAATCACAGAAGTAGAAGGGACCTTGTAAATAATAACAATAATAGAGTTGGAAGGGATGTGGGAGGTCATCTAGTCCAACCCGCTGCTCAGGCAGGAGACCCTATACCAGACATGTCAAACACAAGGCCTGGGGGCCAGATCCGGCCTGTGGTTTCATGGGGCCCGCGAAGCCATCCTGGAAACAGTGAGGGAATGCCTCCCACTAGCCTTGGCCCTGACCCAGAGACCCTCAGATCTGTCCCACTCCTGCCCAGGCCCCCCATAGGCACCCTTGATGCCAACGATGTAGAGCTGGCCATGCCCACCCAGTAGGCCACGCCCACCCAGCCCTCAATGAAATTGACACCCCATGCCCTAGACCAGGGGTAGGCAACTCGTGGACTTCAACTCCCAGAATTCCTGAGCCAGCACGGCTCAGTTTGGAAACCTCTCCCTTTTCCCTCAGCATAGCTGGCTCAGGAATTCTGGGAGTTGAAGTCCACGAGTCATAAAAGAGCCAAGGTTGCCTACCCCTGCCCTAGACCATTTCAGACAAATGACTCTTCTTTAAAAGCTCCAGTGTTGGAGCATTCACAGCTTCTGGGGGCAGGTCGTCCCGCTGGTTTATTGCCCTCCCTGTCAGGAAATCCCTCCTTCCTCCCTGGCTGCTTCCCTCCCCGCTCGGTTTCCCTTCGTCGCTGCTTCTCCGGCCTTGGGGGGGGGCTTTGGGGAAGAGCCCGGCTCCCTCCTCCTCCTCCTCCTCCTCGGGGCGCCCCCCAGATACGGGAAGGCTGCTCTCCCGCCTCCCCCGCCCTTCTCCCCATCGGCTCCCACCCCCGCGCGGGAGGGGGGCCGCGGGGGGGGCCTGGCCGGAGCCCCCAGGGAGGAAGAAGGGAGGGAGCGCCCCCCCAACTCCCCACCCCGCCCTGCCTGGGGAGAGACGCAGCCCGGGAGGCCCGTCAGCTCCGCCAGCCTGGAGGCGGGGGGGGGGAAGGAGAGACGGGACCCCAAAGCTCAAAGGGAGCCGCTCCCCCTCCCCACTTTGCCGAAAACAACCTCTCGCTACTGCGCAGGCGCGCTCTGGCTGATCGAACGAAAGGAAGGCGCAGATTGGTGGCTCGGGAGAGGACGGCGATTGGCAGGAGGACTCCTCGGGGCGGTCCTTTCAAGGAAAGAGGAAAAGCTACCGATAACAGGAAAAGGATTCTCAGCCAAGTCCCGCCTCCGCTTCCGGAAACGAAGAGAAGCGAGGCACCTAATTGATTCGGCCCGCGGACGGGCTGGGAGGCAGGCAGGGCGCAGGGGGAGGGGGGCAGCCCGAGGCCTGGTCTGGCGGGACGGGCGTTGGGAGGGAGGTCTGGCCGGAAAGTCTCTCTGAGAGGCCGAGGCTTCGGCCTTCCTCCACGGGCGGGGCTGGGACTCCCCTCCGTGGAAGGGACGAAGCCGTGACCCGCCTCTCCCCCTTCTCCCCTGCAGGAGTTCGGGCGAGCACGGCGGAGGAAGGAAGGAAGGAGGCCCCGCGGAGCAGCCCCGGGAGGAGACGGCGGGCAAGGCCCGGAAGGGATGAGCCGAAGGGGACTCCGCGAAAGGAGGCCGCCTGGAGGGCGAAGCGGGGAGCGGGAAACGGGCGGAGACCCCGAGACGGGCCTGGAGGGCGGAGGGTCCCTCAGAAGAGGCGGGAAACTCGGGAAACGCCACAGAATCCAGGAAGGAGGAAAGAAATATCGGTGCCCGGAATGTGGAAAATCCTTCAAAACAAATACAATTCTTAAAAACCATCTAAGAATCCATACTGGAGTGAGACCGTATGAATGCCCGGAGTGTGGAAGGAGCTTCAGTCGGAGGGGAAGCCTTTATGTACATGAAAGGCTCCACTCAGGAGAGAAACCACATAAATGCCTGGAGTGTGGAAAGAGCTTCAGTCAGAGTAGTAACCTTTATGTACATCAAAGAACCCACACAGGAGAAAAACCTTATAAATGTCCGGAGTGTGGAAAGAGCTTCAGTGTGAAGAGCACCCTTTATAGACATCAAAGAATTCACACTGGAGAAATACCATTTAAATGCCTGGAGTGTGGAAAGAGCTTCAGTCTGAGGGGAAGCCTTTATGTACATGAAAGGCTCCACTCAGGAGAGAAACCACATAAATGCCTGGAGTGTGGAAAGAGCTTCAGTCAGAGTAGTAACCTTTATGTACATCAAAGAACCCACACAGGAGAAAAACCTTATAAATGTCCGGAGTGTGGAAAGAGCTTCAGTGTGAAGAGCACCCTTTATAGACATCAAAGAATTCACACTGGAGAAAAACCGTATAAATGCCTGGAGTGTGAAAAGACCTTCACTCAGAATGGCAATCTTTATAGACATCAAAGGACCCACAAAGGATAGAAACCACATAAAGGCCTGGAGTGTGGAAGGTGCTTCAATAAGAGGGGGCACCTTGATACACATGAAACTATCCACTCAGGAGACAAACCCTAGACAAGCGTTTATACATATCAAACACTCAAGTCACGAGAGAAATCATCAGTGTCTGGGTGTGGAAAGAGATTGTATGAGAAGTGAAGTCTTCATAAGCATCGATCCACTTGGGAGAGAAACCATACTTTGAGTGTGGAAAGAGCTTTATTGTTAAGAAACATCTCCGTGGACATTAAAGGATACAGTACATATGGGGAAAAAGCACTAAATATGCCTGAGTGTGCAGACCCTCAGTCACAACGGTGCCATTAAAATAACAATAGCATTTAGACTTATCTGCCACCCCATAGTGCTTTACAGTGCTGTCTGGGAGATTTACAAGGTAACCATTATTTGCATATTGCCCGCAACAATCTGGGTCTCATTTTACACCCTTAGAAGGATGGAAGGCTGAGACGAGGCTGAGCGCTGTCAGAATAGAACTCCAGGCTGTGAACAGTCTTCCTGCAATACTGCACTTTTAATAACTGGGCCACCAGAACTTAAAATGCGATTGATGAAATGCAAAAGGGCTTCTCAAGGGCTAAGAAGCTGCTTGAATATTTATCACAGACCTAATTACAGCTCAGGGACACGGTGGCTCGGTTAGGATGCTGAGCTTGTCAATCAGAAGGTCGACAGTTTGGCTGGTCGAATCCCGAGTGCTTGAGTGAGTGCCTGTTACTCGTCCCAGCTTCTCCCCACCTAGCAGTTCGAAAGCACATAAAAATGCAGGTAGAAAATAGGGAACAGCGTTCTGTGTGCCTTTGGCGTCCAGTCATGCCGGCCACATGACCACGGAGACGTCCTTGGAAAAGCGCTGGCTCTTCGGCTTTGAAACGGAGATGAGCACCGCCCCCTAGAGTTGGAAACGACTAGCAGGCATGTGCAGGGGAACCTTTACCTTTAATTACAGCTCAGTAAGAAAGGTGTGAACTCTTACCTTTCATTGCCATCTCAATCTTTGTCAACATGAGTGTATACTGTATTCTCAGCCCAAACATTCAAGGTGTAAGTAAACTTATGTACAGCACCATTTTATTGTTCCCTTTATTGCTACACTCTATTTAATGATTCTGCTATTCTGTGATGCCAAATAGTGGAATTTGAATAATATTACACACTTTTTCAAGGGGTATGTAATTTTACTCATTAGCTGCACACCCATGAATTTGATGCTGGTAACTATCTCCACAGGTGAATCATTAATGCAGAGAAAAGGGTGGCTGTGCCTGCCTTTTCTGAAATCGACAATGATTTCTATGGTTTTTCCGGTATTTAAAACTAGGCTGTTTTCCTTACACCAGTTCACCAACCCCTCAACCTCCTTGCGGTAACTCATTTTCATCATGACTAAGGTCCGCTACTGTTGTATCATCTGTGAACGTCACAATATGGTTGGTGGCAAACCTAGCACCACCATCATGGGTCAACGGGGTGAACAGCAGCAGACTTAGGAGGCAGCCCTGTGGATAACCTGTGCTCAAGAAAATGATACTAGAGGTATTTGTTCCGACTCGCACATATTGGGGCCTGTTGGTAAGAAAGTCAAGAATCCAGTTACATAAAGTGTTTCAGCCTAAAAGGCCCAGTTTATCTACTAGATGCTTGGGAATGATTGTGTTAAATGCCGAACTGAAATTGTGTGGTTGAAAACGCACCTCATTTGACTCGTGATACTTTTCCCCTTGTGAAGATTCTTTTAATGCAATGCACATTTCAATGGTTATGCTTAATATTATGGGATGTTATTGCCTATATGTGGAATAACTGAGCAGGATGATTTCTTCCGTTCAATTAAGTCTTGTTTTGTACTTTTTCTAATATATGGCATATAAAATGAAACCAGATTCTGTGTCCTGGATGCCCTCTTTTCATTGAGGGAAATCTTTTTGTTATAAGTCTAATAAATTGCCTTTAAATCATCATCCCACTCAATTCCTAATTGAAGCAAATGTGCCATGGCTCAATCTAGGTCTAATTTGGCCTTCATTGTTGTGGGTGTGAAAGAACGGCTCCATCTCATTTTTTATATAATCTATATGGGTTTTCCAAATGTCAGCATCATGTAAAGCCATCCCCAGATATATGAAACTCTTGTAAATTGGATGCTGTCTATGGTCTCCTTGTCTTCAAGGCTTTTTAGCAGAAACAAGAGACTTTGTAAAGCCAACAAAGCTCCGTGAGATACTATCCATATCCTCAGCATACAGGAAGAAGGGTCCACAGATTGAGGCAGATGTAAGTAGGAGACGATGAAATGAGCTGTCAAGGAGTTGAGATACAACTTAAAGAGGGTGGAGGTCTAAATACAGCCCTGTGAGACTTTTCTGAAGAGGTACCAGGTTGGCTAGCACATTTGGTACAAATGCTGAATGAGAAAAAGTAACATGCCTTTATATTGTATTCTCCACATTACCAAGATTTCAAGTGGAATCAAATGTAGGCTTAAAATCTACAAAGGCTACTTGCAGTGATTTTGTCCATACCATTTATTTAGAATAATGTTAAGTCATAAATCAAAATTTACACCCAATGCATTATGAAACAATAAATTGTCCATGCCATTTAATTGTATCAGTTTCAACAGATATCACAGTAAATTGAAATTATTTGAAAAAAAATTACCCCTAAATACTTTTAGCTGCAATAAGAGGA
The DNA here is from genome assembly GCF_947247035.1 of Vipera ursinii. NCBI lineage: Eukaryota > Metazoa > Chordata > Lepidosauria > Squamata > Viperidae > Vipera > Vipera ursinii. The sequence continues at coordinate 3,949,600 of NC_139529.1, read as the reverse complement.
TTCGATCATTCACCTTGTCCTTCTCTGATTCTCCTGTACAGAATTTGAGGGGCCCAAAGTAGGCACAGTATTTATGATGCAGGTTGAGCAAGCAGAACCAACCAGAACAATTCTCAGCCTCTATTTCATGGCCCTGATCTGAATTCTTAGGAGAGGACAGTTTCTGGCTCCTTCTCCTCCTTCAGGAAGGGATTCAGCTGCATCCAGTATGGCCCAGAAAAGGGGCAGCTGAGAGGGTGGCTGTAACTCGAGCAGGAAGGCTGGTCTTGGACAACAGGAAAAGCCCCGGAAATCCAGCCCTTCTCAACACTGCCACAATTAGCACATGTGAATGTGGTTTTTAGACCCTAGGGAGGAAGTTGTGTTGTGTGAACGGAAACAAGATGTGCTGAACTATAAACGCAATTTCTTGCCATTCAGCCTCTGGAATGCCTTCGCCAGCCTACCTGAGCAGGTTGTTGTGAGCTGTAATTTAGGGCCAGCCATTGCTCTACTATCCCCTTCGGAGGATGAGCTGTGTTCCAAAAGAAACCCGGGGCCCAGCCTCTCTGGGCTGCAGGGCTCCCGAGGGCCGGCAGGTGGCGTTAACAGCCATCCTTTGCTGCCCCCTGATGGCCGGTGGGGCAGTTGCCGCTCAGCTGTACTTCATCTGCAGGGCCGGGAAAGTCCGTGCCCCCCCACCGCCCCTCGCAGGAAAGACCTCAGTGGGTCCCTCAAACATCTCGTCCCACGCCTCGGTTTACAGCCATCCAGCCTTGAACGGGGTAGCAGCGGGAAGAGGACCCACTAGAGCTGCGCTGCACTATTGGTTGCTCTAATCTATACGTTCTTTCACATGGGATGAGTCACGCTTCTTGACGTGGAAGAGGCCTACGAGGAGAAACGCTGGTGGGCGCCATTTTGGTGCTGGGCGGAAGCGATGGAGGCTGCGGGCGCCCTCTTTACAGAAGGCGGAAGGAAAAGTAAGTTAGCACTGTCGCCTTCTGTGCAGCTGACGGAACAGAGCGAGAGTGCGCGCTCCCTCTGCAGGGAAAAGCTGGGAAAGGGAAGGAAGGAACAGGGCGATGGCTTGGAAGGATGCCCCTTTTAGGACGATCCAGCCAAATACTGTCCAAGCGGCCTCAGGAATTCTGGGAGTTGAAGTCATAAAAGGTCCATCATTGCTCACTTCTGACCTGGGAAAGCCCTAAACAAGAACCCAGCAGGACCAGAGGCTCTGTTCACAAGACTTCTTTCCCCACTCCTCGGTTTGCACATCCAGACCCCTAGCATTGTTCAACAGGCTCTTTGGAGGCCAACTTAACCTGGCATAAGACTAGCCAAACTGAGCATGTTGTGGAAATGTGAGGGCTTCCCTTGCCATTGAGTCTTATTGCAAGGACTCGCCCGGACAGTGTCCATCAGGGAACCTTCTCCAGCCAGGTGTCTCTCACTCTGTCCCTGGACATGTCTGGCTGACTTGAGAAGTAAAGCTTGTTTACACGTAGTTGGCACTTGGATGGGGCAGCACCAGGAAATGCAAGAGAAGCTGTCTAGCACTGGAAAGTTAAAAAAAGAACCAGCTCAGTCTCTATTGCTGTGCATAAATTCCCTTGAAAGGGCTTGTGAAGATACGGACTGTAGGGTTTGACACGAGTATGGTTTCTGTGCTCAGTTGACTAATGGCTGATCTGGGAAAAGGTTAATTGAGGTCCAGCCTCTTTAGCACCTCGAGCACGACAGGGACTGGAATTGGAAAGGCAGCGATGGCCCATTGCTTACATGTTGCCCCCCAAGAGAGCTGCAACCACCTCCCCTCTCGAACAGCATCACCCAGAGATTTCTGTGCCTCACCCAACAAATGTTCCACACATCTTTGAGGAGGAGGCTTTGCTCCTGGACTGGGGGGGTCAGGCAGGTGGTTTGAGCCAGAGGGAGCTATGATGTGCAATGCAATAAGGTGTACTCCTTCTTTCCTTTTTTGTTCTTCTCTTTTGTAAGGCACTCATAGTCATTGGGAGTTGGGCTGCTCTCCAAATAAGTCATTCCGAAATAAATGGGCACCTCCCCCAATCCCTTCCGCTTGGATACCTCAGAGGATCCCTTTGAAACATCCCTGATGGAACTTGGTTTCTATCTCAGGCATGCAGGACAAGATCTGCCCCCCCCTCCACTCTTTCTTCCGGGTTTGATGCTTCAGCTGCTGAAGATGGAATGAGTTCCTGGGAAGAGTTCAGAGCTGAGGTTGGTTATTAGTGAAGGAAAATTCAAAGTCAAATTTAGAACAGAGCTGGAAGGGACCTTGGAGATCTCCTAGTCCACCCCCGCCCCCCTCAAGCAGGAGACCCAATATACCATTTCAGACAACTGGCTGTCCAATCTCTTCTTAAAAAACCCACAGGGATGAAACACCCACATGCCACAGATTGTGTGTGCTCAGGAAGTTTCTCCTTAATTCCAGGTTGCTTCTCTCTTGTTTCAGTTTCTGTTCTGGTGCTTTGGAAAAAGCCCTCAAATATTGGAAACTGTCAAGTCCCCCCTTAGTCCTTCTTTTCTCCAAACCCTGCCACCGTTTTTCATTTGTTTTAGTCTCCCGAAAACCCCCGAAGAAATACATTTGGGAAAAGCATCATTGGCATACAAATATTTAAAGTCCAAGAATACAGGTAATTGCAGATCCTCCTATTTCCCCACGTGCGCGAAGAGGTTCCAGTGTGAATGCAGAGCGAGGGAAAGGAGAGGCAGAACTTCTGAAGAGCAGAACCCGCGGGGGGAGCCTGGCCCGAGCCCCCCCCCCCGGAGGAAGAGCCCCCCAACCCCCCCGCCCTGCCCAGGGAGAGACCCCGGAGGAGGAGGGAGAGAGGGGAGGAGACGCAGCCCGGGAGGCCCGTCAGCTCCGCCGGCCTGGATGCGGTGGGGGGGAGAAGACGGGACCCCAAAGGTCAAGGGGAGCCCCTCGCCTCAGCCCCCCCTTGCCAAAGCGAAACTCCGCTACTGCGCAGGCGCGCTCTGGCTGATTGAACGGAAGGATGCCGAATGGTCGCTCTGGCGATGACGGCGATTGGCGGGAGGACTCCTCGGGGCGGTCCATTCCAAGAAAACAGGAAGAGCTACCGGTAACAGGAAACAGGCCTGGCAGCGAAGTCCCGCCTCTACTTCCGGAAAGGAAAAGAACTGAGGCACCGAATTGATTCGTCCGCGGACGGGCTCGGACCCAGGTAGGGCGCAAGGGATGCCGGGAGTCGCAATCCGAGAGGCTCTCTGGAGGAGAAGGGAGGGCGAGGCCTGGTCTGGCGGGACGGGCGTTGGGAGGGAGGTCTGGCCGGAAAGTCTCACTGAGCGGCTGAGGCTTCGGCCTTCCGGTCGGGGCTGGGACTCCCCTCTGGAGAAGGGACGAAGCCGTGACCCGCCTCTCTCCCTTCGCCCCTGCAGGAGTTCGTGCGAGCCCGGCGGAGGAAGGAAGGAGGCCCCGCGGAGCAGCCCCTGGAGGAGACGGCGGGGAAGGCGCGGAAGGGATGAGCCGACGGGGACTCCGCGAAAGGAGCCCGCCTGGAGGGCGAAGCGGGGAGCGGGAAACGGGCGGAGAAAAGAAATACCAGTGCACAGAATGTGGAAGTTCCTTCAAAACGAATGAAAACCTGGAAAACCACCTTAGAATCCACACTGGGGAGAAACCATTTAAATGCCTGGAGTGTGGAAAAAGCTTCAGTCAGAGTGGAACCCTTTATGCCCATCAAAGGATCCACACGGGAGAAAAACCCTACAAATGCCTGGAATGTGGGAAAACCTTCAGTTTAAGCGGAAACCTTTACGCCCATCAAAGGATCCACACGGGAGAAAAACCATTTAAATGCCTCGAATGCGGAAAGGCCTTCAGGCTCAGTGGAAACCTTTACATACATAAAAGAATCCACACTGGAGTAAAACCATATAGATGCCTGGAGTGTGGGGAAAACTTTATTGTGAGTGGGCACCTCCTTCGACACCAAAGAATCCATGCCGGGGAAAAGCTGCATAAATGCCGGGAATGTGGAAAGACCTTTAGTGAGAGGGAAAACCTTTGTAAACATCAAAGGATCCACTCGAGAGGAAAAGTCCATAAATGCCTGGAATGTGGAAAGACCTTCAGTCAGAGGAGAAGCCTTTCTAATCATCAGAGAGTTCACACTAGAGAAAAAGAATATAAATGCCTGGAGTGTGGAAAGAGCTTCAGTCAAAGGGGACACCTTTATAGACATCAAAGAATCCACTCAGGGGAGAAACCGTACAAATGTCTGGAGTGTGGGAAAACCTTTACTGAAAACGCCCATCTCCGTCAACATCAAAGAATCCACACAGGAGAGAAGCCATATGAGTGCCTGGATTGTGGAAAGAGATTCCGTCAAAATGGGAGCCTTTACATGCATCAAAGAATTCACACAGGAAAGAAACCATATAAATGCTTAGAGTGTGGAAAGAGCTTTACGGATGGCGGACACCTCAGTCAACATCAAAGAATCCACACAGGAGAGAAACCATATGAATGCCTGGAGTGTGGAAAAACTTTCAGTCGGGCAGAGCACCTCAGTCGGCACGAAAGAATTCACACAGGACAGAAACCATATAAATGTGTGAAGTGTGGAAAGAGTTTCAGTCACCAGGCAAGCCTTCATACACATCAAAGAATCCACTCGGGAGAAAAACCCTTTAAATGCCTGAAGTGTGGAAAATGCTTTACTCAGGGTGGACATCTCTGTCAACATCAAAGGATTCACACGGGAGAGAAACCCTACAAATGCCTGGAGTGTGGAAAGAGCTTCAGTCAGCAAGGAAACTATTATACCCATCAAAGAATCCATTCAGGTGAGAAGTCCTATAAATGCTTGGCATTGGCAGGAAATTTACTCAGAGTGGACACCTTCATCAACTTCAAAGAGTTCGCACAAGAGTAAAACTCTGTACATGCCTGGAGTGCAGAAAGAGCTTCAGTGACAATGTAGGCCTGAGTAAATATTATGGACCTCGCCCGGAGAAGAAAGTTTACATTTGTACAGATTGAAAAATCCTTCAAAAGAAGTGGAATTCTCCCCAAACCATCCAAGAATCTACACAGAAGCAAAGCCATAGAAATGGACAGATGAATGATTTGCCCCATCCAGTTGTTTTCCGATTCTTAAGGGCGGTGCTCATCTGTGTTTCTTCGCCAAGAGACCCAGCGTGCAGAGACATACTCTCCCACCAAAGTGTTACCTGTTTATCGGCTTTCATTTGCATGTTTTCAAATGGCTAATTGGGCAGAAGCTGGGGCTCGTCCCATCACGCATCTCTTGTCAAGCACCAGGAAAAAACGGAGATCCAGACAGTTCAAATGTGTATAAAAAATTATCATAAACTTAAGCTCTCTACAAGAATCTGCATTACTAACCATCAAGGGAAATTAACGGGAGTTAAGAATAGAAAGGAATTCAAGGTGGGCTGGAGTTAGATCTCTTGTGGGTGCGAAGGGACTCACGACCGATGAAGCATTTGGCCCCTCCCTCGACCTAAGCCTGGTCATCTACAGCTCTTGGGTCTTGAACCTGGGCTGTCAGCTTTCCAGCTGACAAGCTCAAAGTCTTTAACTGCTGAGCCATTGCATCCCCTTATAGAGTGTTGTTACAATGCTTCTGTACCCAGCAGTGTCAGTGCAGCACTGGATGTAATGCACAAAGGTTTTGTTTTTAAGGCTAAGAAACTCCTTGAATATTCATCACAGATCTAATTACCATCCAGTAAAACCCAGATGTAGATACTTACCCTTCATTACCATCTCAACCTGTGTGTTTCAACTTGTGTGCATAATGTATTATCAGCCCGAGTATCAGCCATCTTAACTCTCCGAACCGGGTCATTTTACTATTTCCTTTCTTGCTACAGTTTAATGATTGTGCTATTTTGAGTTGCTTCATAATTTAATGTGAATGACGTCACAAATTATTTTTCTCTGATCACTCATAGTTTCTTACAAATTGATCCACATCTTGCAAATACTGCAAGGAGTGCATATACCTGTTCAATTATGGATACTTATCCTCACAAATTTGTGGTGCTATATTTTATATATTACTCAGCAAGCCAGAACAGATTTTTTTTCAGTAGCTGAGGCACATGCAAGTTAGATCTCTTGTGGGTGCAAAGGTACTCATGACTTATGACACATTTGACCCCCTCGGGCTCAGCCTGGTCGTCTACAGTTCTTGAGTCTCGAACCCGGGCTGTCATCTCTCCAAGCTCAGTCTTTAACCACTGAGTCATCCCGCCCCATTATAGATAAGAGTGTTGCTACAATGCTTCAATACCCAGCAAAGTCAATGCAACCCTAGAGATGTAGTGCACAAAGGTTTATTAAAGGCTAAGAAACTCCTTGAATGTTTATCATAAATCTAATTACCATCCAATAAGGTCCTTTTTCAAGAGGCGACTAGACTTTCTTGTTTTCCTTTGAAGATGTTTCGCTTCTTCATCTCTGAACAGCCTCCCACTCACCATCTCTCGCAATTCCCAGCAGTCCCCGTGCTCTACTTGCAGCCGGTTCCTGCAGCAGTGAAGCACCATGCTCCTTCAGTCAGAGCTGAAGAAGCTCCTTGGATGAGAAGCAAAACGTCTTCAAAGAAATTCAAAGTCCAATTGCCTCTTGCGACAATGACAACTGAGAATCCCCATAGACATTTGCCCTTCATTGCCATCTCAACCAGTGTGTTTCAACTTGAGCGCATAATGTATTATCAACCCAAGCATTAGGAAGCACACTTCTGAACGGGACCATTTTACTATTTCCTTTATTGCTACGGTTTACTGATTGTACCATTTTATTTTGCTTGGTAGTTTAATTTTAATGACATTAATGGGGGACCACGAGGAAATGCAAGAGATGCTGTGTAGCACTGGAAAGTTAAAAAAAAAAGAACCAGCTCAGTCTGTATTGCTATTCAGAAAATACCTTGAAGGTGCTTGCGAAGATACGGACTGTAGGGTGTGACGTGAGGATGGTTTCTGTGCTCAGTTGACTAATGGCTGATCTGGGAAAAGATTAATTGAGGTCCAGCCGCTTTAGCACCTGCGCTGGGGTTCTGCAGGTGGTTTGAGCAAGAGAGCGTTTTGCTGTGCAATGCAGTAAGTGTTTTGCCCTGATGTACACGTTCTTTCCCCTTTTATTTTTATCTTTTCTAAGCCACCCAGCCATTGGGAGGTGGGCTGCTCTCTAAATTTAATAAAAAAAGTCATTCCTAAATAACTGGGCACCTCCCCCAAATTCCCTGCCCTTGGATATCCCAGAGAACCACTTTGAAAAATCCCCGAGTGGATGCTGGCTTCTCTTTCAGGGACAATTCCAAGGTGGCAAATCATCATAGTGAAATCCTCGGGGCGCAACAACCATCCTGTGGGCTGGTTCTCTGACTTAGGGGAAAAAGTGAGCATAATGTCCTTTGCCCCCCCCCTTTTGTCTTCTTCAGGGTTTGATGCTTGAGCTGCTGAAGCTGAAATGAGTTCCTGGGAACAGTTCAGAGCTGACATTGGTGGTTACTGAAGGCAAATTCAAGTTTAGAATAGATCTGGAAGGGACCCGAGAGGTCTCCCAGTCCAGCTCCCTACTCCAGCAGGAGCCCCTATAGACCAGGCATGTCTAAGTGACGACCCACGGGCCGGATGCGTCACACCAAAACCGCGCCCACCCCACTGCTGGCAATGGGGAAAAAGTCCCAACAGGCCTTTAACTATCTTAGTTGCTGTTCTTTGCACTTTTTCCAATGTCTCAGCAGCTGGGTGATTACAGATGCCCATTGAAATGGACAGGTAAGTTGGGGGCAGGGGAGAATTAACTTGCAAATGTGCTGGCAAATAAACAGGTGTGTTGATTTGCCAGTCAGCTGTAGGAAGAAAATGAGATAACTGCCAACCCAGATAACTGCCAACCCGGGGCCCAGCTAGCAGCTGTATCAGGAGCCCCCTCCAAAGGAGGGGTGGATAGGAGGAAAATGTGTGCCTGTGCGGCAGCTTGAGCATCAGGGTGCCAAAAGGCCAACAAAGGTAAAAAAAAAACATGTATGAAGGGTAGAAGCGTTGGAGTTTCTGCAGTTTTGCAAAGGGGTCCTGGGGAGAGAAGGGGCCAGAGAGGAGAAGCTGGGTCTGGGCAGGGAGGGGCTGGGGATGCCGCCAGAGGGGAGGGGGCTGACTGACCCAACCCTCTTTGCTGCCCCTGTGATGCTTTTTGCAGTTATCCTTCCTGACAGCTTGACAGTAGTCCCAGTCCCAGCACTCAGGGATTGGATTCGGAAGCTGGCAGAGGTGCTGCAACAGATCCCAGGAACCGACTCAGAGCTCTCTCGATGGCAGTGCTAGGAACACCTAAGATCCTGCGCAGAAACTTCAATCTCTGGCCTGCGATGGAAGTCAGGATTGAGGAAGAGACACACCTGCCACCCTCGGGGCGTGGATGGATTCTTCTCTCAAAGGAAGCTCCCAAAGGGGTAGCAGCATTAGCTCTTATACAGCACCCCAAATGTACTCCAGTCCGAAGCACCCTGAGAGGCTGGGGAAGATGGTCCTTAAGGCCAATTTATGGCGGGGCTCCTTCATCCTCCCCACTTTCCCCCTTCCCCTTTGGTAGGGCAGAACAGGAGAGAGAAAAACTGAAGAAAAACATTTGAGAAAAGCATGAGCTGAATATAAATATTTAAAGTCAAACAATACATATAAACAATGCATATAAACAATACAATAAATTAAATGGGATATAATCTTATGCAGAATTGACTTGGGAGACCGGTGTGTGGTGTAGTTGGTTCACATAGTGTGGTGGGATGGGGGGTTTGTTGTCACTGTGTGTTGGGGGGAGAGACCACAGGGGGAGGCTCAGCTAATCTCAATGTACACATGTTGTACTTTGACAATAAAGGTTTATTTATTTATATTTATTTATTTATATTTCCTTTTCCCCCACATGCGCGAAGACGTTCCGGTGTGAATGCAGAGTGAGGGGAATGAGAGGCAGAAACTCTGAACAGCAAAACCCCGAGAAAGCCAGGATCGTCCACGAGATCAGAATCACAGAAGTAGAAGGGACCTTGTAAATAATAACAATAATAGAGTTGGAAGGGATGTGGGAGGTCATCTAGTCCAACCCGCTGCTCAGGCAGGAGACCCTATACCAGACATGTCAAACACAAGGCCCGGGGGCCAGATCCGGCCTGTGGTTTCATGGGGCCCGCGAAGCCATCCTGGAAACAGTGAGGGAATGCCTCCCACTAGCCTTGGCCCTGACCCAGAGACCCTCAGATCTGTCCCACTCCTGCCCAGGCCCCCCATAGGCACCCTTGATGCCAACGATGTAGAGCTGGCCATGCCCACCCAGTAGGCCATACGCACTCTAGCCACACCCACCCAGTAGGCCACACCCACCCAGCCCTCAATGAAATTGACTTTGACACCCCATGCCCTAGACCAGGGGTAGGCAACCTTGGCTCTTTTATGACTCGTGGACTTCAACTCCCAGAATTCCTGAGCCAGCACGGCTCAGTTTGGAAACCTCTCCCTTTTCCCTCAGCATAGATGGCTCAGGAATTCTGGGAGTTGAAGTCCACGAGTCATAAAAGAGCCAAGGTTGCCTACCCCTGCCCTAGACCATTTCAGACAAATGACTCTTCTTTAAAAGCTCCAGTGTTGGAGCATTCACAGCTTCTGGGGGCAGGTCGTCCCGCTGGTTTATTGCCCTCCCTGTCAGGAAATCCCTCCTTCCTCCCTGGCTGCTTCCCTCCCCCTCGGTTTCCCTTCGTCGCTGCTTCTCCGGCCTTGGGGGGGGGGGCTTTGGGGAAGAGCCCGGCTCCCTCCTCCTCCTCCTCGGGGCGCCCCCCAGATACGGGAAGGCTGCTCTCCCGCCTCCCCCGCCCTTCTCCCCATCGGCTCCCACCCCCGCGCGGGAGGGGGGCCGCGGGGGGGGCCTGGCCGGAGCCCCCAGGGAGGAAGAAGGGAGGGAGCGCCCCCCCAACTCCCCACCCCGCCCTGCCTGGGGAGAGACGCAGCCCGGGAGGCCCGTCAGCTCCGCCAGCCTGGAGGCGGGGGGGGGGAAGGAGAGACGGGACCCCAAAGCTCAAAGGGAGCCGCTCCCCCTCCCCACTTTGCCGAAAACAACCTCTCGCTACTGCGCAGGCGCGCTCTGGCTGATCGAACGAAAGGAAGGCGCAGATTGGTGGCTCGGGAGAGGACGGCGATTGGCAGGAGGACTCCTCGGGGCGGTCCTTTCAAGGAAAGAGGAAAAGCTACCGATAACAGGAAAAGGATTCTCAGCCAAGTCCCGCCTCCGCTTCCGGAAACGAATAGAAGCGAGGCACCTAATTGATTCGGCCCGCGGACGGGCTGGGAGGCAGGCAGGGCGCAGGGGGAGGGGGGCAGCCCGAGGCCTGGTCTGGCGGGACGGGCGTTGGGAGGGAGGTCTGGCCGGAAAGTCTCTCTGAGAGGCCGAGGCTTCGGCCTTCCTCCACGGGCGGGGCTGGGACTCCCCTCCGTGGAAGGGACGAAGCCGTGACCCGCCTCTCCCCCTTCTCCCCTGCAGGAGTTCGGGCGAGCCCGGCGGAGGAAGGAAGGAAGGAGGCCCCGCGGAGCAGCCCCGGGAGGAGACGGCGGGCAAGGCGCGGAAGGGATGAGCCGAAGGGGACTCCGCGAAAGGAGGCCGCCTGGAGGGCGAAGCGGGGAGCGGGAAACGGGTGGAGACCCCGAGACGGGCCTGGAGGGCGGAGGGTCCCTCAGAAGAGGCGGGAAACTCAGGAAACGAGACAGAATTCAGGAGGGAGGAAAGAAATATCAGTGCCCGGAATGTGGAAAATCCTCCAAATCAAATGAAGCTCTTAAAAACCATCGAAGGATCCACACTGGAGTGAGACCGTATGAATGCCCGGAGTGTGGAAAGACCTTCAGTCTGAGTGGAAACCTTTATAAACATCAAAGGATCCACTCAGGAGAAAAACCACATAAATGCCTGGAGTGTGGAAAGAGCTTCAGTCAGAGGGGACACCTTTATACACATCAAAGGATCCACTCAGGAGAAAAACCACATAAATGCCTGGAGTGTGGAAAGAGCTTCAGTGACAGGAGTAGCCTGTATAAACATCAAAGGACCCACACAGGAGAGAAACCACATAAATGCCTGGAGTGTGGAAAGAGCTTCAGTCAGAGGGGACACCTTTATAGACATCAAAGGACCCACACAGGAGAGAAACCACATAAATGCTTGGAGTGTGGAAAGAACTTCAGTCAGCCAGGACACCTTTATAAACATCAAAGCATCCACTTAGAGAAAAAACTGCATAAATATCAGTGCCCGGAATGTGGAAAATCCTCCAAATCAAATGAACCTCTTAAAAATCATCTAAGAATCCACACTGGAGAAAAACCATATAAATGCCCTGACTGTGGAAAGAGCTTCACTCATAGGGGAAACCTTCATAATCATCAAAGAATTCACACTGGAGAAAAACCATTTAAATGCCTGGAGTGTGGAAGGAGCTTCAGTCAGAGGGGAAGCCTTCATAATCATCAAAGAATTCACACTGGAGAAAAACCACATAAATGCCTGGAGTGTGGAAAGAGCTTCAGTCGGAGGGGAAGCCTTTATACACATCAAAGGACCCACATAGGAGAGAAACCACATAAATGCCTGGAGTGTGGAAGGAGCTTCAGTGAGAGGGGACACCTTTATAGACATCTAAGAATCCACACAGGAGAGAAACCACATAAATGCCTGGAGTGTGGAAAGAGCTTCAGTCAGAGGAGCAGCCTTTATGTACATCAAAGGACCCACACAGGAGAGAAACCACATAAATGCCTGGAGTGTGGAAAGAGCTTCAGTGACAGGAGTAGCCTGTATAAACATCAAAGGACCCACACAGGAGAGAAACCACATAAATGCCTGGAGTGTGGAAAGAGCTTCATTGAGAGGAGACACCTTTATAGACATCTAAGAATCCACACAGGAGAGAAACCACATAAATACCTGGAGTGTGGAAAGACCTTCGCTCATAATGTCACCCTTTATAGACATAAAAGAATCCACACTGGAGAAAAACCGTATAAATGCCTGTAGTGTGGAAAGATCTTCACTCAGAATGGCACTCTTTATAGACATCAAAGGACCCACACAGGAGAGAACCCATTTAAATGCCTGGAGTGCGGAAAGAGCTTTAGTCAGAGGGGACACCTTTATAGTCATCAAAGAATTCACATTGGACTAGGAGTGCATATTGCAGCCTCAAATGTAAAATTGTATAAGAATAATTATGAAACACTATGGTTGAAGGTACAAAGGGACTTAAATAATTTGAAAAAATTACAATTATCACTACTGGGAAGAATTGCAGTTGTTAAAATGAATGTTCTACCAAAGTTCCTCTTTCTGTTTCAGATGATACCTATACTGAAAAAGGATGCCAACCTTGATCAATGGCAGAAGGGTATTAACAAATTTATCTGGGCGGGGAAAAAACCAAGAGTTAAATTCAAGATTTTACAGGATGCCAGGGAAAGAGGGGGACTCAAGGCGCCGAATTTGAAATTGTACTATGATGCGGCTGCTTTGACCTGGGTTAGTGATTGGCTTAATTTAACTAACAAGAGAATACTTCATCTTGAGGGATGGGATTTGGTATATGGATGGCATGCATACTTGCTTTATGATAAGAAGGTAGACAGGGCTTTTAAATCCCATATTCTTAGAAGTGCTTTACTGCGTGTCTGGAAAAAGTACTATAATAAGTTAAATTATAAAATACCGATTTGGGGAATTCCTGGACACGCGATAGAGGGTGTATCTATGGGAGTAAGTATGGATATGGTTTCTTATAAGGAACTACTCAAATTGCAAGGGAATGATTGGCAACTTAAATCAGCAGAGGAGTTAAGACAAGAAAACATAATTTACTCTTGGTTTCAATATACCCAATTGAAAGCTAGGTGGAAGTCAGATCAAAAGGTTGGTATCACAATTACAGATCAAAATTTAGTAAAGCAAATTAGAGATTCAAAATGTGCACATATAAAGAGGATATATAATGCTTTAATTGAATTGGATTCGGAAACCGAATTGGTTAAAGATTGCATGGTAAAGTGGGCACAAAATATTCAGGAACCAATCTCGTTGGACACCTGGGAGATAATTTGGGTTAGAAATGTTAAATTTACCCAGGCTCAAAATTTAAGAGAAAAATTTTACAAAATGTTTTATAGATGGCATCTGGATCCCAAGAAGTTGTCCAACATGTATCCTAATCTGCAGTCTAAGTGTTGGAGGTGTGGTAGCTTAGAAGCTACCTATTTCCACATGTGGTGGACTTGTAGAAACATAAAAGCCTTCTGGATTAAAATTTGGTGGAACATTCAAAAGATTTTTAAGAGGAAGATAAAGTTTTCCCCGCAATTGTTCTTACTGGGTATTGTTGTAAGTTGTGATGTCAAAGAGACTAATCTGATGTTGAATACGATAACGGCAGCACGGTTACTGGTGGGACAATATTGGAAGAAGGACAATCTACCCACGGTAGAAGAATGGGTGTTTAAAGTTTCTAATCTTGCAGAAATGTCCAAGATTTCTGCTTATTTAAAGGATCACTCACAGGAGAGATATATTTCAGTTTGGAGGAGATGGATAAATTATATTGAAAACAAATATGGGACCAAAAAGTTCCATTTAGCTTATGAGTAGAATTTAGTGGGATATTGTTATTGTTAGTAGTTATGCTAAGAGAGAGTTAAAGCGCAGTACGAATTTGGTTGATTGTATATTGTGTAACTTTTTATTTAGAATATGATTGTTGTAACCATAATCCTGTATTTAGCTCTGGGAAGTGGGGGGGGAAGTGGGGGGGTTGGGGTGGGAGGGATTTGGGGATATATTGTAAAATATTGTAAAACTCTTTAATAAAAAAAAAAGAATTCACATTGGAGAAAAACCGTATAAATGCCTGGAGTGTGAAAAGACCTTCACTCAGAATGGCAATCTTTATAGACATCAAAGGACCCACAAAGGATAGAAACCACATAAAGGCCTGGAGTGTGGAAGGTGCTTCAATAAGAGGGGGCACCTTGATACACATGAAACTATCCACTCGGGAGACAAACCCTAGACAAGCGTTTATACATATCAAACACTCAAGTCACGAGAGAAATCATCAGTGTCTGGGTGTGGAAAGAGATTGTATGAGAAGTGAAGTCTTCATAAGCATCGATCCACTTGGGAGAAAAACCATACTTTGAGTGTGGAAAGAGCTTTATTGTTAACGAACATCTCCGTGGACATTAAAGGATACAGTACATATGGGGAAAAAGCACTAAATATGCCTGAGTGTGCAGACCCTCAGTCACAACGGTGCCATTAAAATAACAATAGCATTTAGACTTATCTGCCACCCCATAGTGCTTTACAGTGCTGTCTGGCAGATTTACAAGGTAACCATTATTTGCATATTGCCCGCAACAATCTTGGTCTCATTTTACACCCTTAGAAGGATGGAAGGCTGAGACGACGCTGAGCGCTGTCAGAATAGAACTCCAGGCTGTGAACAGTCTTCCTGCAATACTGCACTTTTAATAACTGGGCCACCAGAACTTAAAATGCGATTGATGAAATGCAAAAGGGCTTCTCAAGGGCTAAGAAGCTGCTTGAATATTTATCACAGACCTAATTACAGCTCAGGGACACGGTGGCTCGGTTAGGATGCTGAGCTTGTCAATCAGAAGGTCGACAGTTTGGCTGGTCGAATCCTGAGTGCGTGAGTGCCTGTTACTCGTCCCAGCTTCTGCCCACCTAGCAGTTCGAAAGCACATAAAAATGCAAGTAGAAAATAGGGAACAGCGTTCTGTGTGCCTTTGGCGTCCAGTCATGCCGGCCACATGACCACGGAGACGTCCTTGGAAAAGCGCTGGCTCTTCGGCTTTGAAATGGAGATGAGCACCGCCCCCTAGAGTTGGAAACGACTAGCAGGCATGTGCAGGGGAACCTTTACCTTTAATTACAGCTCAGTAAGAAAGGTGTGAACTCTTACCTTTCATTGCCATCTCAATCTTTGTCAACATGAGTGTATACTGTATTCTCAGCCCAAACATTCAAGGTGTAAGTAAACTTATGTACAGCACCATTTTATTGTTCCCTTTATTGCTACACTCTATTTAATGATTCTGCTATTCTGTGATGCCAAATAGTGGAATTTGAATAATATTACACACTTTTTCAAGGGGTATGTAATTTTACTCATTAGCTGCACACCCATGAATTTGATGCTGGTAACTATCTCCACAGGTGAATCATTAATGCAGAGAAAAGGGTGGCTGTTCCTGCCTTTTCTGAAATCGACAATGATTTCTATGGTTTTTCTGGTATTTAAAACTAGGCTGTTTTCCTTACACCAGTTCACCAACCCCTCAACCTCCTTGCGGTAACTCATTTTCATCATGACTAAGGCCCGCTACTGTTGTATCATCTGTGAACTTCACAATATGGTTGGTGGCAAACCTAGCACCACCGTCATGGGTCAACGGGGTGAACAGCAGCAGACTTAGGAGGCAGCCCTGTGGATAACCTGTGCTCAAGAAAATGATACTAGACGTATTTGTTCCAACTCGCACATATTGGGGCCTGTTGGTAAGAAAGTCAAGAATCCAGTTACATAAAGTGTTTCAGCCTAAAAGGCCCAGTTAATCTACTAGATGCTTGGGAATGATTGTGTTAAATGCCGAACTGAAATTGTGTGGTTGAAAATGCACCTCATTTGACTCGTGATACTTTTCCCCTTGTGAAGATTCTTTTAATGCAATGCACATTTCAATGGTTATGCTTAATATTATGGGATGTTATTGCCTATATGTGGAATAACTGAGCAGGATGATTTCTTCCGTTCAATTAAGTCTTGTTTTGTACTTTTTCTAATATATGGCATATAAAATGAAACCAGATTCTGTGTCCTGGATGCCCTCTTTTCATTGAGGGAAATCTTTTTGTTATAAGTCTAATAAATTGCCTTTAAATCATCATCCCACTCAATTCCTAATTGAAGCAAATGTGCCATGGCTCAATCTAGGTCTAATTTGGCCTTCATTGTTGTGGGTGTGAAAGAACGGCTCCATCTCATTTTTGATATAATCTATATGGGTTTTCCAAATGTCAGCATCATGTAAAGCCATCCCCAGATATATGAAACTCTTGTAAATTGGATGCTGTCTATGGTCTCCTTGTCTTCAAGGCTTTTTAGCAGAAACAAGAGACTTTGTAAAGCCAACAAAGCTCCGTGAGATACTATCCATATCCTCAGCATACAGGAAGAAGGGTCCACAGATTGAGGCAGATGTAAGTAGGAGACGATGAAATGAGCTGTCAAGGAGTTGAGATACAACTTAAAGAGGGTGGAGGTCTAAATACAGCCCTGTGAGACTTTTCTGAAGAGGTACCAGGTTGGTTAGCACATTTGGTACAAATGCTGAATGAGAAAAAGTAACATGCCTTTATATTGTATTCTCCACATTACCAAGATTTCAAGTGGAATCAAATGTAGGCTTAAAATCTACAAAGGCCACTTGCAGTGATTTTGTCCATACTATTTATTTAGAATAATGTTAAGTCATAAATCAAAATTTACACCCAATGCATTATGAAACAATAAATTGTCCATGCCATTTAATTGCATCAGTTTCAACAGATATCACAGTAAATTGAAATTATTTGAAAAAAAGTACCCCTAAATACTTTTAGCTGCAATAAGAGGATTCGACCATTCACCTTGTCTTTCTCTGATTCTCCTATACAGAATTTGAGGGGCCCAAAGTAGGCACAGTATTTATGATGCAGGTTGAGCAAGCAGAACCAACCAGAACAATTCTCAGCCTCTATTTCATGGCCCTGATCTGAATTCTTAGGAGAGGACAGTTTCTGGCTCCTTCTCCTCCTTCAGGAAGGGATTCAGCTGCATCCAGGATGGCCCAGAAAAGGGGCAGCTGAGAGGGTTGCTGTAACTCGAGCAGGAAGGCTGGTCTTGGACAACAGGAAAAGCCCTGGAAATCCAGCCCTTCTCAACACTGCCACAATTAGCACATGTGAATGTGGTTTTTGTACCCTAGGGAGGAAGTTGTGTTCTGTGAACGGAAACAAGATGTGCTGAACTATAAACTGGCAATTTCTTGCCATTCAGCCTCTGGAATGCCTTCGCCAGCCTACCTGAGCAGGTTGTTGTGAGCTGTAATCTAGGGCCAGCCATTGCTCTACTATCCCCTTCGGAGGATGAGCTGTGTTCCAAAAGAAACCCGGGGCCGAGCCTCTCTGGGCTGCAGGGCTCCCAAGGGCCAGCAGGTGGCGTTAACAGCCATCCTTTGCTGCCCCCTGATGGCGGGTGGGGCAGTTGCCGCTCAGCTGTACTTCATCTGCAGGGCCGAGAAAGTCCGTGCCCCCCCACCGCCCCTCGCAGGAAAGACCTCAGTGGGTCCCTCAAACATCTCGTCCCACGCCTCGGTTTACAGCCCTCCAGCCTTGAACGGGGTAGCAGCGGGAAGAAGACCCACTAGAGCTGCGCTGCACTATTGGTTGCTCTAATACACAGGTCTGCAACCCGCGGCTCCGGAGCCGCATGTGGCTCTTTCAGCCGTCTCCTGCGGCTCCCAGTCCTCTGCCATGTGCAGTCCCAAAAAACAAAAGTGGGACTAAAAAAGTTCAACCAATCAATTCAAATATGCAGGGTAGGTGCATATCTCGCCTTGGCTCCACTCTTCAGTCAAACCCTGTTCTGTGCATGTGCGCATGTACGCACATGTGAACACATTTTTTGCGGCTCCCAGTTTTTCCTTTTGTGAGGGAACCGGTTCCGAGTGGCTCTTTCACTGTTTCAGGTTGCTGACCCCTGCTCTAATATATACGTTCTTTCACATGGGTTGAGTCGCGCTTCTTGACGTGGAAGAGGCCTACAAGGAGAAACGCTGGAGGGCGCCATTTTGGTGCTGGGCGGAAGCGATGGAGGCTGCGGGCGCCCTCTTTACAGCAGGCGGAAGGAAAAGTACGTTAGCACTGTCGCCTTCTGTGCAGCTGACGGAACAGAGCGAGAGTGCGCGCTCCCTCTGCAGGGAAAAGCTGGGAAAGGGAAGGAAGGAACAGGGCGATGGCTTGGAAGGATGCCCCTTTTAGGACGATCCAGCCAAATACTGTCCAAGCGGCCTCAGGAATTCTGGGAGTTGAAGTCATAAAAGGTCCATCATTGCTCACTTCTGACCTGGGAAAGCCCTAAACAAGAACCCAGCGGGACCAGAGGCTCTGTTCACAAGACTTCTTTCCCCACTCCTCGGTTTGCACATCCAGAACCCTAGCATTGTTCAACAGGCTCTTTGGAGGCCAACTTAACCTGGCATAAGACTAGCCAAACTGAGCATGTTGTGGAAATGTGAGGGCTTCCCTTGCCATTGAGTCTTATTGCAAGGACTCGCCCGGACAGTGTCCATCAGGGAACCTTCTCCAGCCAGGTGTCTCTCACTCTGTCCCTGGACATGTCTGGCTGACTTGAGAAGTAAAGCTTGTTTACATGTAGTTGGCACTTGGATGGGGCAGCACCAGGAAATGCAAGAGAAGCTGTCTAGCACTGGAAAGTTAAAAAAAGAACCAGCTCAGTCTCTATTGCTGTGCATAAATTCCCTTGAAAGGGCTTGTGAAGATACGGACTGTAGGGTTTGACACGAGTATGGTTTCTGTGCTCAGTTGACTAATGGCTGATCTGGGAAAAGGTTAATTGAGGTCCAGCCTCTTTAGCACCTGGAGCACAGCAGGGACTGGAATTGGAAAGGCAGCGATGGCCCATTGCTTTCATGTTGCCCCCCAAGAGAGCTGCAACCACCTCCCCTCTCGAACAGCATCACCCAGAGATTTCTGTGCCTCACCCAACAAATGGAGGAGGAGGCTTTGCTCCTAGAGTGGGGTGGGTGGGTCAGGAAGGTGGTTTGAGCCAGAGGGAGCTATGATGTGCAATGCAATAAGGTGTACTCCTTCTTTCCTTTTTTGTTCTTCTCTTTTGTAAGGCACTCATAGTCATTGGGAGTTGGGCTGCTCTCCAAATAAGTCATTCCGAAATAAATGGGCACCTCCCCCAATCCCTTCCGCTTGGATACCTCAGAGGATCCCTTTGAAACATCCCTGATGGAACTTGGTTTCTATCTCAGGCATGCAGGACAAGATCTGCCCCCCCCTCCACTCTTTCTTCCGGGTTTGATGCTTCAGCTGCTGAAGATGGAATGAGTTCCTGGGAAGAGTTCAGAGCTGAGGTTGGTTATTAGTGAAGGAAAATTCAAAGTCAAATTTAGAACAGAGCTGGAAGGGACCTTGGAGATCTCCTAGTCCACCCCCGCCCCCCTCAAGCAGGAGACCCAATATACCATTTCAGACAACTGGCTGTCCAATCTCTTCTTAAAAAACCCACAGGGATGAAACACCCACATGCCACAGATTGTGTGTGCTCAGGAAGTTTCTCCTTAATTCCAGGTTGCTTCTCTCTTGTTTCAGTTTCTGTTCTGGTGCTTTGGAAAAAGCCCTCAAATATTGGAAACTGTCAAGTCCCCCCTTAGTCCTTCTTTTCTCCAAACCCTGCCACCGTTTTTCATTTGTTTTAGTCTCCCGAAAACCCCCGAAGAAATACATTTGGGAAAAGCATCATTGGCATACAAATATTTAAAGTCCAAGAATACAGGTAATTGCAGATCCTCCTATTTCCCCACGTGCGCGAAGAGGTTCCAGTGTGAATGCAGAGCGAGGGAAAGGAGAGGCAGAACTTCTGAAGAGCAGAACCCGCGGGGGGAGCCTGGCCCGAGCCCCCCCCGGAGGAAGAGCCCCCCAACCCCCCCGCCCTGCCCAGGGAGAGACCCCGGAGGAGGAGGGAGAGAGGGGAGGAGACGCAGCCCGGGAGGCCCGTCAGCTCCGCCGGCCTGGATGCGGTGGGGGGGAGAAGACGGGACCCCAAAGGTCAAGGGGAGCCCCTCGCCTCAGCCCCCCCTTGCCAAAGCGAAACTCCGCTACTGCGCAGGCGCGCTCTGGCTGATTGAACGGAAGGATGCCGAATGGTCGCTCTGGCGATGACGGCGATTGGCGGGAGGACTCCTCGGGGCGGTCCATTCCAAGAAAACAGGAAGAGCTACCGGTAACAGGAAACAGGCCTGGCAGCGAAGTCCCGCCTCTACTTCCGGAAAGGAAAAGAACTGAGGCACCGAATTGATTCGTCCGCGGACGGGCTCGGACCCAGGTAGGGCGCAAGGGATGCCGGGAGTCGCAGTCCGAGAGGCTCTCTGGAGGAGAAGGGAGGGCGAGGCCTGGTCTGGCGGGACGGGCGATGGGAGGGAGGTCTGGCCGGAAAGTCTCACTGAGCGGCTGAGGCTTCGGACTTCCGGTCGGGGCTGGGACTCCCCTCTGGAGAAGGGACGAAGCCGTGACCCGCCTCTCTCCCTTCGCCCCTGCAGGAGTTCGTGCGAGCCCGGCGGAGGAAGGAAGGAGGCCCCGCGGAGCAGCCCCGGGAGGAGACGGCGGGGAAGGCGCGGAAGGGATGAGCCGACGGGGACTCCGGGAAAGGAGGCCGCCTGGAGGGCGAAGCGGGGAGCGGGAAACGGGCGGAGAAAAGAAATACCAGTGCACAGAATGTGGAAATTCCTTCAAAACGAATGAAAACCTGGAAAACCACCTTAGAATCCACACTGGGGAGAAACCATTTAAATGCCTGGAGTGTGGAAAAAGCTTCAGTCAGAGTGGAACCCTTTATGCCCATCAAAGGATCCACACGGGAGAAAAACCCTACAAATGCCTGGAATGTGGGAAAACCTTCAGTTTAAGCGGAAACCTTTACGCCCATCAAAGGTTCCACACGGGAGAAAAACCATTTAAATGCCTCGAATGCGGAAAGGCCTTCAGGCTCAGTGGAAACCTTTACATACATAAAAGAATCCACACTGGAGTAAAACCATATAGATGCCTGGAGTGTGGGAAAAACTTTATTGTGAGTGGGCACCTCCTTCGACACCAAAGAATCCATGCCGGGGAAAAGCTGCATAAATGCCGGGAATGTGGAAAGACCTTTAGTGAGAGGGAAAACCTTTGTAAACATCAAAGGATCCACTCGAGAGGAAAAGTCCATAAATGCCTGGAATGTGGAAAGGCCTTCAGTCAGAGGAGAAGCCTTTCTAATCATCAGAGAGTTCACACTAGAGAAAAAGAATATAAATGCCTGGAGTGTGGAAAGAGCTTCAGTCAAAGGGGACACCTTTATAGACATCAAAGAATCCACTCAGGGGAGAAACCGTACAAATGTCTGGAGTGTGGGAAAACCTTTACTGAAAACGCCCATCTCCGTCAACATCAAAGAATCCACACAGGAGAGAAGCCATATGAGTGCCTGGATTGTGGAAAGAGATTCCGTCAAAATGGGAGCCTTTACATGCATCAAAGAATTCACACAGGAAAGAAACCATATAAATGCTTAGAGTGTGGAAAGAGCTTTACGGATGGCGGACACCTCAGTCAACATCAAAGAATCCACACAGGAGAGAAACCATATGAATGCCTGGAGTGTGGAAAAACTTTCAGTCGGGCAGAGCACCTCAGTCGGCACGAAAGAATTCACACAGGACAGAAACCATATAAATGTGTGAAGTGTGGAAAGAGTTTCAGTCACCAGGCAAGCCTTCATACACATCAAAGAATCCACTCAGGAGAAAAACCCTTTAAATGCCTGAAGTGTGGAAAATGCTTTACTCAGGGTGGACATCTCTGTCAACATCAAAGGATTCACACGGGAGAGAAACCCTACAAATGCCTGGAGTCTGGAAAGAGCTTCAGTCAGCAAGGAAACTATTATACCCATCAAAGAATCCATTCAGGTGAGAAGTTCTATAAATGCTTGGCATTGGCAGGAAATTTACTCAGAGTGGACACCTTCATCAACTTCAAAGAGTTCGCACAAGAGTAAAACTCTGTACATGCCTGGAGTGCAGAAAGAGCTTCAGTGACAATGTAGGCCTGAGTAAATATTATGGACCTCGCCCGGAGAAGAAAGTTTACATTTGTACAGATTGAAAAATCCTTCAAAAGAAGTGGAATTCTCCCCAAACCATCCAAGAATCTACACAGAAGCAAAGCCATAGAAATGGACAGATGAATGATTTGCCCCATCCAGTTGTTTTCCGATTCTTAAGGGCGGTGCTCATCTGTGTTTCTTCGCCAAGAGACCCAGCGTGCAGAGACATACTCTCCCACCAAAGTGTTACCTGTTTATCAGCTTTCATTTGCATGTTTTCAAATGGCTAATTGGGCAGAAGCTGGGGCTCGTCCCATCACGCATCTCTTGTCAAGCACCAGGAAAAAACGGAGATCCAGACAGTTCAAATGTGTATAAAAAATTATCATAAACTTAAGCTCTCTACAAGAATCTGCATTACTAACCATCAAGGGAAATTAACGGGAGTTAAGAATAGAAAGGAATTCAAGGTGGGCTGGAGTTAGATCTCTTGTGGGTGCGAAGGGACTCACGACCGATGAAGCATTTGGCCCCTCCCTCGACCTAAGCCTGGTCATCTACAGCTCTTGGGTCTTGAACCTGGGCTGTCAGCTTTCCAGCTGACAAGCTCAAAGTCTTTAGCTGCTGAGCCATTGCATCCCCTTATAGAGTGTTGTTACGATGCTTCTGTACCCGGCAGTGTCAGTGCAGCACTGGATGTAATGCACAAAGGTTTTGTTTTTAAGGCTAAGAAACTCCTTGAATATTCATCACAGATCTAATTACCATCCAGTAAAACCCAGATGTAGATACTTACCTTTCATTACCATCTCAACCTGTGTGTTTCAACTTGTGTGCATAATGTATTATCAGCCCGAGTATCAGCCATCTTAACTCTCCGAACCGGGTCATTTTACTATTTCCTTTCTTGCTACAGTTTAATGATTGTGCTATTTTGAGTTGCTTCATAGTTTAATGTGAATGACGTCACAAATTATTTTTCTCTGATCACTCATAGTTTCTTACAAATTGATCCACATCTTGCAAATACTGCAAGGAGTGCATATACCTGTTCAATTATGGATACTTATCCTCACAAATTTGTGGTGCTATATTTTATATATTACTCAGCAAGCCAGAACAGATTTTTTTTCAGTAGCTGAGGCACATGCAAGTTAGATCTCTTGTGGGTGCAAAGGTAGTCATGACTTATGACACATTTGACCCCCTCGGGCTCAGCCTGGTCGTCTACAGTTCTTGAGTCTCGAACCCAGGCTGTCATCTCTCCAAGCTCAGTCTTTAACCACTGAGTCATCCCGCCCCATTATAGATAAGAGTGTTGCTACAATGCTTCAATACCCAGCAAAGTCAATGTAACCCTAGAGATGTAGTGCACAAAGGTTTATTAAAGGCTAAGAAACTCCTTGAATGTTTATCATAAATCTAATTACCATCCAATAAGGTCCTTTTTCAAGAGGCGACTAGACTTTCTTGTTTTCCTTTGAAGATGTTTCGCTTCTTCATCTCTGAACAGCCTCCCACTCACCATCTCTTGCAATTCCCAGCAGTCCCCGTGCTCTACTTGCAGCCGGTTCCTGCAGCAGTGAAGCACCATGCTCCTTCAGTTGAAGCTGAAGAAGCTCCTTGGATGAGAAGCAAAACGTCTTCAAAGAAATTCAAAGTCCAATTGCCTCTTGCGACAATGACAACTGAGAATCCCCATAGACATTTGCCCTTCATTGCCATCTCAACCAGTGTGTTTCAACTTGAGCGCATAATGTATTATCAACCCAAGCATTAGGAAGCACACTTCTGAACGGGACCATTTTACTATTTCCTTTATTGCTACGGTTTACTGATTGTACCATTTTATTTTGCTTGGTAGTTTAATTTTAATGACATTAATGGGGGACCACGAGGAAATGCAAGAGATGCTGTGTAGCACTGGAAAGTTAAAAAAAAAAGAACCAGCTCAGTCTGTATTGCTATTCAGAAAATACCTTGAAGGTGCTTGCGAAGATACGGACTGTAGGGTGTGACGTGAGGATGGTTTCTGTGCTCAGTTGACTAATGGCTGATCTGGGAAAAGATTAATTGAGGTCCAGCCGCTTTAGCACCTGCGCTGGGGTTCTGCAGGTGGTTTGAGCAAGAGAGCGTTTTGCTGTGCAATGCAGTAAGTGTTTTGCCCTGATGTACACGTTCTTTCCCCTTTTATTTTTATCTTTTCTAAGCCACCCAGCCATTGGGATGTGGGCTGCTCTCTAAATTTAATAAAAAAAAGTCATTCCTAAATAACTGGGCACCTCCCCCAAATTCCCTGCCCTTGGATATCCCAGAGAACCTCTTTGAAAAATCCCCGAGTGGATGCTGGCTTCTCTTTCAGGGACAATTCCAAGGTGGCAAATCATCATAGTGAAATCCTCGGGGTGCAACAACCATCCTGTGGGCTGGTTCTCTGACTTAGGGGAAAAAGTGAGCATAATGTCCTTTGCCCCCCCCCTTTGTCTTCTTCAGGGTTTGATGCTTGAGCTGCTGAAGCTGAAATGAGTTCCTGGGAACAGTTCAGAGCTGACATTGGTGGTTACTGAAGGCAAATTCAAGTTTAGAATAGATCTGGAAGGGACCCGAGAGGTCTCCCAGTCCAGCTCCCTACTCCAGCAGGAGTCCCTATAGACCAGGCATGTCTAAGTGACGACCCACAGGCCGGATGCGTCACACCAAAACCGGGCAATGGGGAAAAAGTCCTGACAGGCCTTTAACTATCTTAGTTGCTCTTCTTTGCACTTTTTCCAAAGTCTCAGCAGCTGGGTGCTTACAGATGCCCATTGAAATGGACAGGTAAGTGGGGGGGGGAAAGGGGAGAATGAACTTGCAAATCTGCTGGCGGATAAACAGGTGTGTT
The DNA here is from genome assembly GCF_947247035.1 of Vipera ursinii. Classification (NCBI taxonomy): domain Eukaryota; kingdom Metazoa; phylum Chordata; class Lepidosauria; order Squamata; family Viperidae; genus Vipera; species Vipera ursinii. Next base: position 3,924,718 of record NC_139529.1, on the reverse strand, counting down.
GATTTGCCAGTCAGCTGCAGGAAGAAAATGAGATAACTGCCAACCCAGAGTTGGGGGGTTATATCTCGCTGGCCCAGCTAGCAGCTGTATCAGGAGCCCCCTCCAAAGGGGGGGTGGATAGGAGGAAAATGTGTGCCTGTGCGGCAGCTTGAGCATCAGGGTGCCAAAAGGCCAACAAAGGTAAAAAAAAACATGTATGAAGGGTAGAAGCGTTGGAGGGGTTCCCCCCCCCCCCTCAGCTGCAGTTTTGCAAAGGGGTCCTGGGGAGAGAAGGGGCCAGAGAGGAGAAGCTGGGTCTGGGCAGGGAGGGGCTGGGGATGCCGCCAGAGGGGAGGGGGCTGACTGACCCAACCCTCTTTGCTGCCCCTGTGATGCTTTTTGCAGTTATCCTTCCTGACAGCTTGACAGTAGTCCCAGTCCCAGCACTCAGGGATTGGATTCGGAAGCTGGCAGGTGGGCTGCAACAGATCCCAGGAACCGACTCAGAGCTCTCTCGATGGCAGTGCTAGGAACACCTAAGATCCTGCGCAGAAACTTCAATCTCTGGCCTGCGATGGAAGTCAGGATTGAGGAAGAGACACACCTGCCACCCTCGGGGCGTGGATGGATTCTTCTCTCAAAGGAAGCTCCCAAAGGGGTAGCAGCATTAGCTCTTATACAGCACCCCAAATGTACTCCAGTCCGAAGCACCCTGAGAGGCTGGGGAAGATGGTCCTTAAGGCCAATTTATGGCGGGGCTCCTTCATCCTCCCCACTTTCCCCCTTCCCCTTTGGTAGGGCAGAACAGGAGAGAGAAAAACTGAAGAAAAACATTTGAGAAAAGCATGAGCTGAATATAAATATTTAAAGTCAAACAATACATATAAACAATGCATATAAACAATACAATAAATTAAATGGGATATAATCTTATGCAGAATTGACTTGGGAGACCGGTGTGTGGTGTAGTTGGTTCACATAGTGTGGTGGGATGGGGGGTTTGTTGTCACTGTGTGTTGGGGGGAGAGACCACAGGGGGAGGCTCAGCTAATCTCAATGTACACATGTTGTACTTTGACAATAAAGGTTTATTTATTTATATTTATTTATTTATATTTCCTTTTCCCCCACGTGCGCGAAGACGTTCCGGTGTGAATGCAGAGTGAGGGGAATGAGAGGCAGAAACTCTGAACAGCAAAACCCCGAGAAAGCCAGGATCGTCCACGAGATCAGAATCACAGAAGTAGAAGGGACCTTGTAAATAATAACAATAATAGAATTGGAAGGGATGTGGGAGGTCATCTAGTCCAACCCGCTGCTCAGGCAGGAGACCCTATACCAGACATGTCAAACACAAGGCCCGGGGGCCAGATCCGGCCTGTGGTTTCATGGGGCCCGCGAAGCCATCCTGGAAACAGTGAGGGAATGCCTCCCACTAGCCTTGGCCCTGACCCAGAGACCCTCAGATCTGTCCCACTCCTGCCCAGGCCCCCCATAGGCACCCTTGATGCCAACGATGTAGAGCTGGCCATGCCCACCCAGTAGGCCATACGCACTCTAGCCACACCCACCCAGTAGGCCACACCCACCCAGCCCTCAATGAAATTGACTTTGACACCCCATGCCCTAGACCAGGGGTAGGCAACCTTGGCTCTTTTATGACTCGTGGACTTCAACTCCCAGAATTCCTGAGCCAGCACGGCTCAGTTTGGAAACCTCTCCCTTTTCCCTCAGCATAGCTGGCTCAGGAATTCTGGGAGTTGAAGTCCACGAGTCATAAAAGAGCCAAGGTTGCCTACCCCTGCCCTAGACCATTTCAGACAAATGACTCTTCTTTAAAAGCTCCAGTGTTGGAGCATTCACAGCTTCTGGGGGCAGGTCGTCCCGCTGGTTTATTGCCCTCCCTGTCAGGAAATCCCTCCTTCCTCCCTGGCTGCTTCCCTCCCCGCTCGGTTTCCCTTCGTGGCTGCTTCTCCGGCCTTGGGGGGGGGGGGCTTTGGGGAAGAGCCCGGCTCCCTCCTCCTCCTCCTCCTCCTCGGGGCGCCCCCCAGATACGGGAAGGCTGCTCTCCCGCCTCCCCCGCCCTTCTCCCCATCGGCTCCCACCCCCGCGCGGGAGGGGGGCCGCGGGGGGGGCCTGGCCGGAGCCCCCAGGGAGGAAGAAGGGAGGGAGCGCCCCCCCAACTCCCCACCCCGCCCTGCCTGGGGAGAGACGCAGCCCGGGAGGCCCGTCAGCTCCGCCAGCCTGGAGGCGGGGGGGGGAAGGAGAGACGGGACCCCAAAGCTCAAAGGGAGCCGCTCCCCCGCCCACTTTGCCGAAAACAACCTCTCGCTACTGCGCAGGCGCGCTCTGGCTGATCGAACGAAAGGAAGGCGCAGATTGGTCGCTCGGGAGAGGACGGCGATTGGCAGGAGGACTCCTCGGGGCGGTCCTTTCAAGGAAAGAGGAAAAGCTACCGATAACAGGAAAAGGATTCTCAGCGAAGTCCCGCCTCCGCTTCCGGAAACGAAGAGAAGCGAGGCACCTAATTGATTCGGCCCGCGGACGGGCTGGGAGGCAGGTAGGGCGCAGGGGGAGCGGGGGAGCCCGAGGCCTGGTCTGGCGGGACGGGCGTTGGGAGGGAGGTCTGGCCGGAAAGTCTCTCTGAGAGGCCGAGGCTTCGGCCTTCCTCCACGGGCGGGGCTGGGACTCCCCTCCGTGGAAGGGACGAAGCCGTGACCCGCCTCTCCCCCTTCTCCCCTGCAGGAGTTCGGGCGAGCCCGGCGGAGGAAGGAAGGAGGCCCCGCGGAGCAGCCCCGGGAGGAGACGGCGGGCAAGGCGCGGAAGGGATGAGCCGAAGGGGACTCCGCGAAAGGAGGCCGCCTGGAGGGCGAAGCGGGGAGCAGGAAACGGGCGGAGACCCCGAGACGGGCCTGGAGGGCGGAGGGTCCCTCAGAAGAGGCGGGAGACTCGGGAAACGCCACAGAATCCAGGAGGGAGGAAAGAAATATCAGTGCCCGGAATGTGGAAAATCCTTCAAAAGAAATGGAGATCTTGAAAGGCATCTAAGAATCCATACTGGAGTGAGACCGTATGAATGCCCGGAGTGTGGAAAGACCTTCAGTCTGAGTGGAAACCTTTATAAACATCAAAGGATCCACTCAGGAGAAAAACCACATAAATGCCTGGAGTGTGGAAAGAGCTTCAGTCAGAGGGGAAACCTTTATACACATCAAAGGATCCACTCAGGAGAAAAACCACATAAATGCCTGGAGTGTGGAAAGAGCTTCAGTCAGAGGGGAAACCTTTATACACATCAAAGGACCCACATAGGAGAGAAACCACATAAATGCCTGGAGTGTGGAAAGAGCTTCAGTCGGCCGGGACACCTTTATAAACATCAAAGGATCCACTTAGAGAAAAAACTGCATAAACACCTGGGGTATGCAAAGAGCTTCAGTGAGAGGAGAACAGATGGAAGACTCGGGAGTCCCCAGAGAATCCAGGAGGGAGGAAAGAAATATCAGTGCCCGGAATGTGGAAAATTCCTTAAAATAAATGGAAACCTTAAAGCGCATCTAAGAACCCACACTGGAGAGAAACCACATAAATGCCTGGAGTGTGGAAAGAGCTTCAGTGAGAGGGGACACCTTTATAGACATCTAAGAATCCACACAGGAGAGAAACCACATAAATGCCTGGAGTGTGGAAAGAGCTTCAGTCAGAGGAGCAGCCTTTATGTACATCAAAGGACCCACACAGGAGAGAAACCACATAAATGCCTGGAGTGTGGAAAGAGCTTCAGTGACAGGAGTAGCCTGTATAAACATCAAAGGACCCACACAGGAGAGAAACCACATAAATGCCTGGAGTGTGGAAAGAGCTTCAGTGAGAGGGGACACCTTTATAGACATCAAAGGACCCACACAGGAGAGAAACCACATAAATGCCTGGAGTGTGGAAAGAGCTTCATTGAGAGGAGACACCTTTATAGACATCTAAGAATCCACACAGGAGAGAAACCACATAAATACCTGGAGTGTGGAAAGACCTTCGCTCATAATGGCACCCTTTATAGACATAAAAGAATCCACACTGGAGAAAAACCGTATAAATGCCTGTAGTGTGGAAAGATCTTCACTCAGAATGGCACTCTTTATAGACATCAAAGGACCCACACAGGAGAGAACCCATTTAAATGCCTGGAGTGCGGAAAGAGCTTTAGTCAGAGGGGACACCTTTATAGTCATCAAAGAATTCACATTGGACTAGGAGTGCATATTGCAGCCTCAAATGTAAAATTGTATAAGAATAATTATGAAACACTATGGTTGAAGGTACAAAGGGACTTAAATAATTTGAAAAAATTACAATTATCACTACTGGGAAGAATTGCAGTTGTTAAAATGAATGTTCTACCAAAGTTCCTCTTTCTGTTTCAGATGATACCTATACTGAAAAAGGATGCCAACCTTGATCAATGGCAGAAGGGTATTAACAAATTTATCTGGGCGGGGAAAAAACCAAGAGTTAAATTCAAGATTTTACAGGATGCCAGGGAAAGAGGGGGACTCAAGGCGCCGAATTTGAAATTGTACTATGATGCGGCTGCTTTGACCTGGGTTAGTGATTGGCTTAATTTAACTAACAAGAGAATACTTCATCTTGAGGGATGGGATTTGGTATATGGATGGCATGCATATTTGCTTTATGATAAGAAGGTAGACAGGGCTTTTAAATCCCATATTCTTAGAAGTGCTTTACTGCGTGTCTGGAAAAAGTACTATAATAAGTTAAATTATAAAATACCGATTTGGGGAATTCCTGGACACGCGATAGAGGGTGTATCTATGGGAGTGAGTATGGATATGGTTTCTTATAAGGAACTACTCAAATTGCAAGGGAATGATTGGCAACTTAAATCAGCAGAGGAGTTAAGACAAGAAAACATAAATTACTCTTGGTTTCAATATACCCAATTGAAAGCTAGGTGGAAGTCAGATCAAAAGGTTGGTATCACAATTACAGATCAAAATTTAGTAAAGCAAATTAGAGATTCAAAATGTGCACATATAAAGAGGATATATAACGCTTTAATTGAATTGGATTCGGAAACAGAATTGGTTAAAGATTGCATGGTAAAGTGGGCACAAAATATTCAGGAACCAATCTCGTTGGACACCTGGGAGATAATTTGGGTTAGAAATGTTAAATTTACCCAGGCTCAAAATTTAAGAGAAAAATTTTACAAAATGTTTTATAGATGGCATCTGGATCCCAAGAAGTTGTCCAACATGTATCCTAATCTGCAGTCTAAGTGTTGGAGGTGTGGTAGCTTAGAAGCTACCTATTTCCACATGTGGTGGACTTGTAGAAACATAAAAGCCTTCTGGATTAAAATTTGGTGGAACATTCAAAAGATTTTTAAGAGGAAGATAAAGTTTTCCCCGCAATTGTTCTTACTGGGTATTGTTGTAAATTGTGATGTCAAAGAGACTAATCTGATGTTGAATATGATAACGGCAGCACGGTTACTGGTGGGACAATATTGGAAGAAGGACAATCTGCCCACGGTAGAAGAATGGGTGTTTAAAGTTTCTAATCTTGCAGAAATGTCCAAGATTTCTGCTTATTTAAAGGATCACTCACAGGAGAGATATATTTCAGTTTGGAGGAGTTGGATAAATTATATTGAAAACAAATATGGGACCAAAAAGTTCCATTTAGCTTATGAGTAGAATTTAGTGGGATATTGTTATTGTTAGTAGTTATGCTAAGAGAGAGTTAAAGCGCAGTGCGAATTTGGTTGATTGTATATTGTGTAAATTTTTATTTAGAATATGATTGTTGTAACCATAATCCTGTATTTAGCTCTGGGAACTGGGGGGGGAAGTGGGGGGGTTGGGGTGAGAAGGATTTGGGGATATATTGTAAAATATTGTAAAACTCTTTAATAAAAAAAAGAATTCACATTGGAGAAAAACCGTATAAATGCCTAGAGTGTGAAAAGACCTTCACTCAGAATGGCAATCTTTATAGACATCAAAGGACCCACAAAGGATAGAAACCACATAAAGGCCTGGAGTGTGGAAGGTGCTTCAATAAGAGGGGGCACCTTGATACACATGAAACTATCCACTCAGGAGACAAACCCTAGACAAGCGTTTATACATATCAAACACTCAAGTCACGAGAGAAATCATCAGTGTCTGGGTGTGGAAAGAGATTGTATGAGAAGTGAAGTCTTCATAAGCATCAATCCACTTGGGAGAAAAACCATACTTTGAGTGTGGAAAGAGCTTTATTGTTAACGAACATCTCCGTGGACATTAAAGGATACAGTACATATGGGGAAAAAGCACTAAATATGCCTGAGTGTGCAGACCCTCAGTCACAACGGTGCCACTAAAATAACAATAGCATTTAGACTTATCTGCCACACCATAGTGCTTTACAGTGCTGTCTGGCAGATTTACAAGGTCACCATTATTTGCATATTGCCCGCAACAATCTGGGTCTCATTTTACACCCTTAGAAGGATGGAAGGCTGAGACGAGGCTGAGCGCTGTCAGAATAGAACTCCAGGCTGTGAACAGTCTTCCTGCAATACTGCACTTTTAATAACTGAGCCACCAGAACTTAAAATGCAATTGATGAAATGCAAAAGGGCTTCTCAAGGGCTAAGAAGCTGCTTGAATATTTATCACAGATCTAATTACAGCTCAGGGACAAGGTGGCTCGGTTAGGATGCTGAGCTTGTCAATCAGAAGGTCGACAGTTTGGCTGGTCGAATCCCGAGTGCGTGAGTGAGTGCCTGTTACTCGTCCCAGCTTCTGCCCACCTAGCAGTTCGAAAGCACATAAAAATGCAAGTAGAAAATAGGGAACAGCGTTCTGTGTGCCTTTGGCGTCCAGTCATGCCGGCCACATGACCACGGAGACGTCCTTGGAAAAGCGCTGGCTCTTCGGCTTTGAAACGGAGATGAGCACCGCCCCCTAGAGTTGGAAAAGACTAGCAGGCATGTGCAGGGGAACCTTTACCTTTAATTACAGCTCAGTAAGAAAGGTGTGAACTCTTACCTTTCATTGCCATCTCAATCTTTGTCAACATGAGTGTATACTGTATTCTCAGCCCAAACATTCAAGGTGTAAGTAAACTTATGTACAGCACCATTTTATTGTTCCCTTTATTGCTACACTCTATTTAATGATTCTGCTATTCTGTGATGCCAAATAGTGGAATTTGAATAATATTACACACTTTTTCAAGGGGTATGTAATTTTACTCATTAGCTGCACACCCATGAATTTGATGCTGGTAACTATCTCCACAGGTGAATCATTAATGCAGAGAAAAGGGTGGCTGTTCCTGCCTTTTCTGAAATCGACAATGATTTCTATGGTTTTTCTGGTATTTAAAACTAGGTGTCAAGCCCCGCCGGCCTGCTGCCCGCTCGGGCCTCGACATCGCCTCCGTCGAGCCCCGGACGCTCGGATGCTGGGCGTGGCTTTGGCCGGACTCCGCGGAGCGCGCCGCCACAGCCCCGCCGTGCAGCTGGCCGGTGCCCAGCTGATAGGCGCGCCCGCTCCCAGACATCGTCTCCCTCGACCCCCGGACGCTCGGTTGGTGGGTGTGGCTTCGCCCGGACTTCGCGGAACGCGCCGCGGCCCTGCCGCGCAGCTGGCCAGCGCCCAGCTGATCGGTGCGCCCGCTTCCAGACGGCCGGCGGACGCGCGCTCGCCTCGTCAGCGAGGATGGCGCCGGGCGCCCACCGGACTAGCGCTGGCGTCTGCCCAGGACCCTTCAACTCCTCGGCGGCAGGACTCTGAGCTGCGGGCAGCGCCCGGGCAGAAACGGACTGGAGGCGATGAAGGGCCGAACGGACAGTCAGACTCGCCCCAGCAAACTGTAGAGGGGTGTGTGGCTGGGTCCGTTTTGCCACCCTCTCTCACTGTGCGCTTGGATGGACTCTGGGGGGGAGCTAACAGCCGCAACGCCGGCACGGACTGGGGCGCGTGAGGGAGCGGAAGGACAGGGCTTACCTGAGAGGGGGCTTGGCGGGCCGCAGCAGTGCACACAATGGGTGGTGGCTATGCACGGTGATGGGTGGGGCGTTTATGGGGAGGCGGGCGGATGCCGGTTTGCTTTGAAGGGGTGGGGTTAGGGTGTGGTAACATGATAAAAGAGCGTTGAGGCTAGGTGCCTCAACGCTGACTTTACCGTGGTTTGATTTGTGGAAGAAATAAACCTGGTCACCCGTTCCTTTTGGAGTGCTTGTGTTTCCTGGCAGAGGACGTCGTGACACTAGGCTGTTTTCCTTACACCAGTTCACCAACCCCTCAACCTCCTTTCGGTAACTCATTTTCATCATGACTAAGGTCCGCTACTGTTGTATCATCTGTGAACTTCACAATATGGTTGGTGGCAAACCTAGCACCACCGTCATGGCACTCATAGTCATTGGGAGTTGGGCTGCTCTCCAAATAAGTCATTCCGAAATAAATGGGCACCTCCCCCAATTCCCTCCCCTTGGATACCTCAGAGGATCCCTTTGAAATATCCCTGATGGTACAGAGCTGAGGTTGGTTATTAGTGAAGGAAAATTCAAATTCAGATTTAGAACAGAGCTTGACAATGTGTTTAGAGTGCATATTTTAAGACAGGCATTGTTGAGAGTTTGGAGGAAGTATAGACATAAGTTAGACTGCAAGATACCATTGTGGGCAATTCCAAAACACGCAATAGAAAATATACATGCTGGCTTCAAACATGATGTGACTACGTACAAGGAGATCCTAAGCTTGGAAAGAAATGTTTGGTGTTTGAAACCATATAGCCTCTTGCGAAAAGAGAAGGTTGTTCAAAACTGGTTTCAATATACTCAGTTACGGGCCAGGTGGAAAGAAGACCAGAAAAATGGTTTTACAATGACTGATGAAAATTTGATAAAGCAAATCAGAAATCAGGGACCAGCACATATTAAACGGATATATCTTGCGTTGATAGAGATTGACTCAGAAACAGAACTTGTTAAGGATTGTATGATAAAATGGGCCCAAAACATACAGGAAGTTATTACAATGGACACGTGGGAAAAGATTTGGGTGAGGAATGTAAAATTTACACAAGCTCAAAATTTAAGAGAGATTTTTACAAAATGTTTTATAGATGGCATTTAGATCCTAAAAAGCTTGCAAGTATGTATCCGAATTATCAGCCTAAATGTTGGAGGTGCGGTGATGAAGACGCAACATATTTTCACATATGGTGGACTTGTAAAAAGGTTAAGGCTTTTTGGATAAAAGTCTGGTGGAATATGCAGAAGATTTTTAAACAGAGGATAAAGTTTTGTCCGCAACTTTTTTTGTTGGGAATAATTACAGATGCTACAGTTGTGGACACTAAGTTGATGTTGAATTTAATTACGGCAGCGAGACTTTTGATAGGCCAGTATTGGAAGAAAGAAGAACTGCCGACCATAGAAGAGTGGACGTTAAAGGTTTCCGACCTGGCTGAGATGGCGAAGATTTCGGCCTATTTGAAAGATCACTCGCAAGAACGCTATATTATGGAATGGAGAAAATGGATTGAGTTTATCCAGAACAAGTATAGGGTTAAGAAGTTTCATGTAGCATTTGAATAGGTCTTCTTTCTTTTCTTCTTTTTCTATTTTTGTTTTTCTATATATATTTAATATATATATATATTTATCCTATATAAGCTAGAGAGTGATGGATTTTAGAGTTTATGGTTGTTAGTATATGGTTGTTTATGATTGTTTTTTTTATATATACCTTGTATTTAGCTCTGGGAAGTGGGGGGGAGGGGGGGAGGGGGGAGTGGTGGGAGGGAGGGAGAAGGGAGGGGGAGGGGGGGTTTTTAAAGAAAAAATTGTATGTTAAAACTTTTTAATAAAAAAAAAGATTTAGAACAGAGCTGGAAGGGACCTTGGAGATCTAGTCCACCCCCGCCCTCCTCAAGCAGGAGACCCAATATACCATTTCAGACAACTGGCTGTCCAATCTCTTCTTAAAAACCTGCAGGGATGAAACACCCACAACTTTTGGAGGCAAGTCATTCTGCTGATTGTGTGTCCTCAGGAAGTTTCTTCTAAATTCCAGGTTGCTTCTCTCTTGAAACTGTCACATCCCCTTAGTCCTTCTTTTCTCCAAACCCTGCCACCGTTTTTCATTTGTTTTAGTCTCCAGGAAACCCCCGAAGAAATACATTTGGGAAAAGCATCATTGGCATACAAATATTTAAAGTCCAAGAATACAGGTAATTGCAGATCCTCCTATTTCCCCACGTGCGCGAAGAGGTTCCAGTGTGAATGCAGAGCGAGGGAAAGGAGAGGCAGAACTTCTGAAGAGCAGAACCCGCGGGGGGAGCCTGGCCCGAGCCCCCCCGGAGGAAGAGCCCCCCAGCCCCCCCCCCGCCTTGCCCAGGGAGAGACCCAGGAGGAGGAAGGAGGGAGGGGCGGAGACGCAGCCCGGGAGGCCGCTCAGCTTCGCCGGCCTGGATGCGGGTGGGGGGGGGGAGAAGACGGGACCCCAAAGGTCAAGGGGAGCCCCTCGCCTCAGCCCCCCCTTGCCAAAGCGAAACTCCGCTACTGCGCAGGCGCGCTCTGGCTGATTGAACGGAAGGATGCCAAATGGTCGCTCTGGCGATGGCGGCGATTGGCGGAAGGACTCCTCGGGGCGGTCCATTCCAAGAAAACAGGAAGAGCTACCGGTAACAGGAAACAGGCCTGGCAGCGAAGTCCCGCCTCTACTTCCGGAAAGGAAAAGAACTGAGGCACCGAATCGTCCGCGGACGGGCTCGGAGCCAGGTAGGGCGCAAGGGATGCCGGGAGTCGCAGTCCGAGAGGCGGAGAAGGGAGGGAGGGAGGGAGGGAGAGGCCGAGGCCCGGTCTGGCGGGACGGGCGCTGGGAGGAAGGCTTGCCCGGAAAGTCTCACTGAGAGGCCGAGGTTTCGGCCTTGGCCCCAGGGAGGAAGAAGGGAGGGAGCGCCCCCCCAACTCCCCACCCCGCCCTGCCTGGGGAGAGACGCAGCCCGGGAGGCCCGTCAGCTCCGCCAGCCTGGAGGCGGGGGGGGGGGAAGGAGAGACGGGACCCCAAAGCTCAAAGGGAGCCGCTCCCCCACCCACTTTGCCGAAAACAACCTCTCCGCTACTGCGCAGGCGCGCTCTGGCTGATCGAACGAAAGGAAGGCGCAGATTGGTGGCTCGGGAGAGGACGGCGATTGGCAGGAGGACTCCTCGGGGCGGTCCTTTCAAGGAAAGAGGAAAAGCTACCGATAACAGGAAAAGGATTCTCAGCGAAGTCCCGCCTCCGCTTCCGGAAACGAATAGAAGCGAGGCACCTAATTGATTCGGCCCGCGGACGGGCTGGGAGGCAGGCAGGGCGCAGGGGGAGGGGGGCAGCCCGAGGCCTGGTCTGGCGGGACGGCCGTTGGGAGGGAGGTCTGGCCGGAAAGTCTCTCTGAGAGGCCGAGGCTTCGGCCTGCCGGTCGGGGCTGGGACTCCCCTCCGTGGAAGGTACGAAGCCGTGACCCGCCTCTCCCCCTTCTCCCCTGCAGGAGTTCGGGCGAGCCCGGCGGAGGAAGGAAGGAAGGAGGCCCCGCGGAGCAGCCCCGGGAGGAGACGGCGGGCAAGGCCCGGAAGGGATGAGCCGAAGGGGACTCCGGGAAAGGAGGCCGCCTGGAGGGCGAAGCAGGGAGCAGGAAACGGGCGGAGACCCCGAGACGGGCCTGGAGGGCGGAGGGTCCCTCAGAAGAGGCGGGAAACTCAGGAAACGAGACAGAATTCAGGAGGGAGGAAAGAAATATCAGTGCCCGGAATGTGGAAAATCCTCCAAATCAAATGAAGCTCTTAAAAACCATCGAAGGATCCACACTGGAGTGAGACCGTATGAATGCCCGGAGTGTGGAAAGAGCTTCAGTCTGAGGGAAAACTTTTATGTACATCAAAGGCTCCACACTGGAGAGAAACTGCATAAATGCCTGGAGTGTGGAAAGAGCTTCAGTTGCAGAAGAACCCTTTATGTACATCAAAGGATCCACACAGGAGAGAAACCTTATGAATGTCCGGAGTGTGGAAAGAGCTTCAGTTGCAGAAGAAACCTTTATGTACATCAAAGGATCCACACAGGAGAGAAACCTTATGAATGCCCAGAGTGTGGAAAGAGCTTCAGTCAGATAAGTGGCCTTTATGTACATCAAAGAACCCACACAGGAGAAAAACCTTATGAATGTCCGGAGTGTGGAAAGAGCTTCAGTTGCAGAACAAACCTTTATGTACATCAAAGGACCCACACAAGAGAAAAACCTTATGAATGTCCGGAGTGTGGAAAGAGCTTCAGTTGCAGAGGAAACCTTTATGTACATCAAAGGACCCACACAGGAGAGAAACCACATAAATGCCTGGAGTGTGGAAAGAGCTTCAGTGACAGGGGTAGCCTGTATAAACATCAAAGGACCCACACAGGAGAGAAACCACATAAATGCCTGGAGTGTGGAAAGAGCTTCAGTGACAGGAGTAGCCTGTATAAACATCAAAGGACCCACACAGGAGAGAAACCACATAAATGCCTGGAGTGTGGAAAGAGCTTCAGTGACAGGAGTAGCCTGTATAAACATCAAAGGACCCACACAGGAGAGAAACCACATAAATGCCTGGAGTGTGGAAAGAGCTTCAGTCAGAGAGGACACCTTTATGTACATCAAAGAACCCACACAGGAGAGAAACCACATAAATGCCTGGAGTGTGGAAAGAGCTTCAGTGACAGCAGTAGCCTGTATAAACATCAAAGGACCCACACAGGAGAGAAACCACATAAATGCCTGGAGTGTGGAAAGAGCTTCAGTCAGAGAGGACACCTTTATGTACATCAAAGAACCCACACAGGAGAGAAACCACATAAATGCCTGGAGTGTGGAAAGAGCTTCAGTGACAGGAGTAGACTGTATAAACATCAAAGGACCCACACAGGAGAGAAACCACATAAATGCCTGGAGTGTGGAAAGAGCTTCAGTGAGACGGGACACCTTTATACACATCTAAGAATCCACACAGGAGAGAAACCACATAAATGCCTGGAGTGTGGAAAGAGCTTCAGTGACAGGAGTAGCCTGTATAAACATCAAAGGACCCACACAGGAGAGAAACCACATAAATGCCTGGAGTGTGGAAAGAGCTTCAGTGAGAGGGGACACCTTTATACACATCAAAGAACCCACACAGGAGAGAAACCACATAAATGCCTGGAGTGTGGAAAGAGCTTCAGTGACAGGAGTAGCCTGTATAAACATCAAAGGACCCACACAGGATAGAAACCACATAAAGGCCTGGAGTGTGGAAGGTGCTTCTATAAGAGGGTGCACCTTGATACACATGAAACTATCCACTCAGGAGACAAACCCTAGACAAGCGTTTATACATATCAAACACTCAAGTCACGAGAGAAATCATCAGTGTCTGGGTGTGGAAAGAGATTGTATGAGAAGTGAAGTCTTCATAAGCATCGATCCACTTGGGAGAAAAACCATACTTTGAGTGTGGAAAGAGCTTTATTGTTAACGAACATCTCTGTGGACATTAAAGGATACAGTACATATGGGGAAAAGGCACTAAATATGCCTGAGTGTGCAGACCCTCAGTCACAACGGTGCCATTAAAATAACAATAGCATTTAGACTTATCTGCCACCCCATAGTGCTTTACAGTGCTGTCTGGGAGATTTACAAGGTCACCATTATTTGCATATTGCCCGCAACAATCTGGGTCTCATTTTACACCCTCAGAAGGATGGAAGGCTGAGACGAGGCTGAGCGCTGTCAACGGGGTGAACAGCAGCAGACTTAGGAGGCAGCCCTGTGGATAACCTGTGCTCATGAAAATGATACTAGAGGTATTTGTTCCAACTCGCACATATTGGGGCCTGTTGGTAAGAAAGTCAAGAATCCAGTTACATAAAGTGTTTCAGCCTAAAAGGCCCAGTTTATCTACTAGATGCTTGGAAATGATTGTGTTAAATGCCGAACTGAAATTGTGTGGTTGAAAACGCACCTCATTTGACTCGTGATACTTTTCCCCTTGTGAAGATTCTTTTAATGCAATGCACATTTCAATGGTTATGCTTAATATTTTATTTATTTATTTTTTATTTTAATTCCATTTATATCCCGCCCTTCTCCGAAGACTCAGGGCGGCTTACAAGCTTAGCTTACAAGCTTATTATGGGATGTTATTGCCTATATGTGGAATAACTGAGCAGGATGATTTCTTCCGTTCAATTAAGTCTTGTTTTGTACTTTTTCTAATATATGGCATATAAAATGAAACCAGATTCTGTGTCCTGGATGCCCTCTTTTCATTGAGGGAAATCTTTTTGTTATAAGTCTAATAAATTGCCTTTAAATCATCATCCCACTCAATTCCTAATTGAAGCAAATGTGCCATGGCTCAATCTAGGTCTAATTTGGCCTTCATTGTTGTGGGTGTGAAAGAACGGCTCCATCTCATTTTTCATATAATCTATATGGGTTTTCCAAATGTCAGCATCATGTAAAGCCATCCCCAGATATATGAAACTCTTGTAAATTGGATGCTGTCTATGGTCTCCTTGTCTTCAAGGCTTTTTAGCAGAAACAAGAGACTTTGTAAAGCCAACAAAGCTCCGTGAGATACTATCCATATCCTCAGCATACAGGAAGAAGGGTCCACAGATTGAGGCAGATGTAAGTAGGAGACGATGAAATGAGCTGTCAAGGAGTTGAGATACAACTTAAAGAGGGTGGAGGTCTAAATACAGCCCTGTGAGACTTTTCTGAAGAGGTACCAGGTTGGTTAGCACATTTGGTACAAATGCTGAATGAGAAAAAGTAACATGCCTTTATATTGTATTCTCCACATTCACCAAGATTTCAAGTGGAATCAAATGTAGGCTTAAAATCTACAAAGGCCACTTGCAGTGATTTTGTCCATACCATTTATTTAGAATAATGTTAAGTCATAAATCAAAATTTACACCCAATGCATTATGAAACAATAAATTGTCCATGCCATTTAATTGCATCAGTTTCAACAGATATCACAGTAAATTGAAATTATTTGAAAAAAAAGTACCCCTAAATACTTTTTACTGCAATAAGAGGATTTGACCATTCACCTTGTCTTTCTCTGATTCTCCTTTACAGAATTTGAGGGGCCCAAAGTAGGCACAGTATTTATGATGCAGGTTGAGCAAGCAGAACCAACCAGAACAATTCTCAGCCTCTATTTCATGGCCCTGATCTGAATTCTTAGGAGAGGACAGTTTCTGGCTCCTTCTCCTCCTTCAGGAAGGGATTCAGCTGCAGCCAGGATGGCCCAGAAAAGGGGCAGCTGAGAGGGTGGCTGTAACTCGAGCAGGAAGCCTGGTCTTGGACAACAGGCAAAGCCCCGGAAATCCAGCCCTTCTCAACACTGCCACAATTAGCACATGTGAATGTGGTTTTTATACCCTAGGGAGGAAGTTGTGTTCTGTGAACGGAAACAAGATGTGCTGAACTATAAACTGGCAATTTCTTGCCATTCAGCCTCTGGAATGCCTTCGCCAGCCTACCTGAGCAGGTTGTTGTGAGCTGTAATCTAGGGCCAGCCATTGCTCTACTATCCCCTTCGGAGGATGAGCTGTGTTCCAAAAGAAACCCGGGGCCGAGCCTCTCTGGGCTGCAGGGCTCCCAAGGGCCGGCAGGTGGCGTTAACAGCCATCCTTTGCTGCCCCCTGATGGCCGGTGGGGCAGTTGCCGCTCAGCTGTACTTCATCTGCAGGGCCGGGAAAGTCCGTGCCCCCCCACCGCCCCTCGCAGGAAAGACCTCAGTGGGTCCCTCAAACATCTCCCACGCCTCGGTTTACAGCCCTCCAGCCTTGAACGGGGTAGCAGCGGGAAGAGGACCCACTAGAGCTGTGCTGCACTATTGGTTGCTCTAATATATACGTTCTTTCACATGGGATGAGTCGCGCTTCTTGACGTGGAAGAGGCCTACGAGGAGAAACGCTGGAGGGTGCCATTTTGGTGCTGGGCGGAAGCAATGGAGGCTGCGGGCGCCCTCTTTACAGCAGGCGGAAGGAAAAGTAAGTTAGCACTGTCGCCTTCTGTGCAGCTGACGGAACAGAGCGAGAGTGCGCGCTCCCTCTGCAGGGAAAAGCTGGGAAAGGGAAGGAAGGAACAGGGCGATGGCTTGGAAGGATGCC
The DNA here is from genome assembly GCF_947247035.1 of Vipera ursinii. Classification (NCBI taxonomy): domain Eukaryota; kingdom Metazoa; phylum Chordata; class Lepidosauria; order Squamata; family Viperidae; genus Vipera; species Vipera ursinii. The sequence goes on along the minus strand of NC_139529.1, from coordinate 3,908,525 downwards.
TCTTTTAGGACGATCCAGCCAAATACTGTCCAAGCGGCCTCAGGAATTCTGGGAGTTGAAGTCATAAAAGGTCCATCATTGCTCACTTCTGACCTGGGAAAGCCCTAAACAAGAACCCAGCGGGACCAGAGGCTCTGTTCACAAGACTTCTTTCCCCACTCCTCGGTTTGCACATCCAGACCCCTAGCATTGTTCAACAGGCTCTTTGGAGGCCAACTTAACCTGGCATAAGACTAGCCAAACTGAGCATGTTGTGGAAATGTGAGGGCTTCCCTTGCCATTGAGTCTTATTGCAAGGACTCGCCCGGACAGTGTCCATCAGGGAACCTTCTCCAGCCAGGTGTCTCTCACTCTGTCCCTGGACATGTCTGGCTGACTTGAGAAGTAAAGCTTGTTTACACGTAGTTGGCACTTGGATGGGGCAGCACCAGGAAATGCAAGAGAAGCTGTCTAGCACTGGAAAGTTAAAAAAAGAACCAGCTCAGTCTCTATTGCTGTGCATAAATTCCCTTGAAAGGGCTTGTGAAGATACGGACTGTAGGGTTTGACACGAGTATGGTTTCTGTGCTCAGTTGACTAATGGCTGATCTGGGAAAAGGTTAATTGAGGTCCAGCCTCTTTAGCACCTCGAGCACGACAGGGACTGGAATTGGAAAGGCAGCGATGGCCCATTGCTTACATGTTGCCCCCCAAAAGAGCTGCAACCACCTCCCCTCTCGAACAGCATCACCCAGAGATTTCTGTGCCTCACCCAACAAATGTTCCACACATCTTTGAGGAGGAGGACTGGGGGGGTCAGGCAGGTGGTTTGAGCCAGAGGGAGCTATGATGTGCAATGCAATAAGGTGTACTCCTTCTTTCCTTTTTTGTTCTTCTCTTTTGTAAGGCATTCATAGTCATTGGGAGTTGGGCTGCTCTCCAAATAAGTCATTCCGAAATAAATGGGCACCTCCCCAAATTCCCTCCCCTTGGATACCTCAGAGGATCCCTTTGAAACATCCCTGATGGAACTTGGTTTCTATCTCAGGCATGCAGGACAAGATCTGCCCCCCCCCCTCCACTCTTTCTTCCGGGTTTGATGCTTCAGCTGCTGAAGATGGAATGAGTTCCTGGGAAGAGTTCAGAGCTGAGGTTGGTTATTAGTGAAGGAAAATTCAAAGTCAAATTTAGAACAGAGCTGGAAGGGACCTTGGAGATCTCCTAGTCCACCCCTGCCCCCCTCAAGCAGGAGACCCAATATACCATTTCAGACAACTGGCTGTCCAATCTCTTCTTAAAAAACCCACAGGGATGAAACACCCACATGCCACGGATTGTGTGTGCTCAGGAAGTTTCTCCTTAATTCCAGGTTGCTTCTCTCTTGGTTCAGTTTCTGTTCTGGTGCTTTGGAAAAAGCCCTCAAATATTGGAAACTGTCACGTCCCCCCTTAGTCCTTCTTTTCTCCAAACCCTGCCACCGTTTTTCATTTGTTTTAGTCTCCAGAAAACCCCCGAAGAAATACTTTTGGGAAAAGCATCATTGGCATACAAATATTTAAAGTCCAAGAATACAGGTAATTGCAGATCCTCCTATTTCCCCACGTGCGCGAAGAGGTCCCAGTGTGAATGCAGAGCGAGGGAAAGGAGAGGCAGAACTTCTGAAGAGCAGAACCCGCGGGGGGAGCCTGGCCCGAGCCCCCCCGGAGGAAGAGCCCCCCAACCCCCCCGCCTTGCCCAGGGAGAGACCCAGGAGGAGGAGGGAGGGAGGGGCGGAGACGCAGCCCGGGAGGCCCCCCAGCTCCGCCGGCCTGGATGCGGTGGGGGGGAGAAGATGGGACCCCAAAGGTCAAGGGGAGCCCCTCGCCTCAGCCCCCCCTTGCCAAAGCGAAACTCCGCTACTGCGCAGGCGCGCTCTGGCTGATTGAACGGAAGGATGCCGAATGGTCGCTCTGGCGATGGCGGCGATTGGCGGGAGGACTCCTCGGGGCGGTCCATTCCAAGAAAACAGGAAGAGCATCCAGCAACAGGAGACAGGCCTAGCAGCGAAGTCCCGCCTCTACTTCCGGAAAGGAAAAGAACTGAGACACCGAATTGATTCGTCCGCGGACGGGCTCGGACCCAGGTAGGGCGTAAGGGATGCCGGGAGTCGTAGTCCGAGAGGCTCTCTGGAGGAGAAGGGTGGGCGAGGCCTGGTCTGGCGAGACGGGCGTTGGGAGGGAGGTCTGGCCGGAAAGTCTCACTGAGCGGCCGAGGCTTCGGCCTTCCGGTCGGGGCTGGGACTCCCCTCTGGAGAAGGGACGAAGCCGTGACCCGCCTCTCTCCCTTCGCCCCTGCAGGAATTCGGGCGAGCCCGGCGGAGGAAGGAAGGAGGCCCCGCGGAGCAGCCCCGGGAGGAGACGGCGGGGAAGGCCCGGAAGGGATGAGCCGAAGGGGATTCCGCGAAAGGAGGCCGCCTGGAGGGGGAAGCGGGGAGCAGGAAAGGGGCGGAGACCCCGAGACGGGCCTGGAGGGCGGAGGCTCCCTCAGAAGAGGCGGGAAATGCCACAGAATCCAGGAGGGAGGAGAGAAATATCGTTGCCCTGAATGTGGAAAATCCTTTAAGAGAAATGGAGATCTTAAAAATCATCTAAGAATATACACTGGAGACAGGCCGTATGGATGTCCGGAGTGTGGAAAGAGCTTCAGTCTGAGGGTAAACCTTTATAGACATCAAAGGATCCACACAGGAGAAAAACCGTATGAATGCCTAGAGTGTGGAAAGAGCTTCAGTCAGAGGAGCATCCTTTATGTACATCAAAGGATCCATTCAGGAGAAAAACCGTATAAATGCCTGGAGTGTGGAAAGAGCTTCAGTTAGAGGGGAAACCTTTATTTACATCAGAGAAAACACACAGGAGAAAAACCACACAAACCATTTAAATGCATGGAGTGTGGACAGTGCTTCAGTCAGAGGGGACACCTTTATGTACATCAAATGATCCACACAGAAGAAAACCTGTATAAATCCCTAGAGTGTGGAAAGAGCTTCGTTCATCTGCGAAACCTTTATGCACATCAAAGAATCCACATAGCAGAGAAACAGCATAAAAGCCTGAGGTGTGGAAAGAGCTTCAATGACAGGAGAACAGTCAGACAACACAGAAATCTCCAAAGAATTTGCCAGGGAGAAAAGAAATATCAATGCACAGAATATGAAAAATCCTTCAAAAGAAATGGAGATCTTGAAAGGCATCTTAGAATCCACACAGGAGAGAAACCATTTAAATGCCTAGAATGTGGAAAGACCTTCACTCAGAACGCCGCCCTTTATGTACATCAAAGGACCCACACAGGAGAGAAACCACATAAATGCCTGGAGTGTGGAAAGAGCTTCAGTGTGCGGGGACAACTTTATAGTCATCAAAGAATTCTCACTGGAGAGAAACCACATAAATGCCTGGAGTGTGGAAAGAGCTTCAGTGTGCGGGGACAACTTTATAGTCATCAAAGAATTCACACTGGAGAGAAACCACATAAATGCCTGGAGTGTGGAAAGAGCTTCAGTCAGAAGGGACACCTTTATACACATCAAAGGATCCACACAGGAGAAAAACCGTATAAATGCCTGGAGTGTGGAAAGAGTTTCCGTCAGAGTAGTAACCTTTATGTACATCAAAGGATACACACAGCAGAAAACCTGTATAAATGCCTGGAGTGCGGAAAGAGCTTCATTCATCTGCGAAAACTTTATGCACATCAAAGAATCCACACTGGGGAGAAACCATTTAAATGCCTGGAGTGTGGAAAGAGTTTCAGTCAGAGGGGAAACCTTTATGTACATCAAAGGATCCACACAGGGGAAAAACCATATAAATGCCTGGAGTGTGGAAAATGCTTCAGTATGAGAGGAATCCTTTATAAACATCAAAAAATCCACACAGGAGAAAAACCACATAAATGCCTGGAGTGTGGAAGGAGCTTCAGTCAAAGGGGACACCTTCATAGACATCAAAGTATCCACTCAGGAGAGAAACCATATAAATGCCTGGAGCGTGGAAAGGGTTTCAGTGGACAAGCTTTTATACATATCAAAGACTCAAGTCAGGAGAGAAATGGTATCAATGTCTGTCTGTAGCAAGATATTCCGTGAGAAGGGAAGTCTTTATAAGCATCGATCCACTTGGGAGAAAAACCATACAAATGCTTTGAATGTGGGAAGAGCTTTATTGTTAATGGACATATCTATGGACATCATAGGATACATATGGGGAAAAAGCGCTAAATATGCTTGAGTGTGCAAAGACCTTCAGTCACAACGGTGCCACTAAAATAACAATAGCATTTAGACTTATCTGCGACCCCATAGTGCTTTACAGTGCAGTCTGGGAGATTTACAAGGTAGGCATTATGTGCATATTGCCCGCAACAATCTGGGTCTCATTTTACACCCTCCGAAGGATAGAAGGGTGAGATAAGGCTGAGCGCTGTCAGAATGGAACTCCAGGCTGTGGACATTCTTCCTGCAACTTAAAATGTGATTGATGAAATGCAAAAGGGCTCCTCAAGGGCTAAGAAGCTATTTATCACAGACCTAATTACAGCTCAGTAAGAAAGGTGTGAACTCTTACCCTTCATAGCCATCTCTATCTTTGTCATTATGACTGTATTATGACCTAATAAGCAGGCATATACATAGAATGAAGGCTACTGCTAAGCTTGTAAGCCGCCCTGAGTCTTCGGAGAAGGGCGGGAAATAAATGGAATTAAAATAAATAAAAAAATAAAAAGTATACTGTATTCTCACCCAAACATTCAGGAGTAAGTGTTGGAATAACCATGATCTCTATTCCTATACATGAAGCTGGCCAGTACTTTTCTAACATGGAAAGTCTTCAGTGAATCATGAATAAGGAAGCAAGCAAAAAACCTTGGAGAGATGTCATTGGCTACAGCCGTATAAGGGCATAGTTACAGAATCTTTCACACCATTGGCTATTCCATATAAGGCAAATTCTGATGCCTCCTGCAGGTGATTGGTCATTACTGTATTTGAATCTACTATTAACACCAATGTTTCCTTTCAGGATAGGTTTAGAACAGCACGTGTGTACTTAAATCATGCAGGATTGGCACGATGTAACCATTTAATCCTGATTGGTTGATTTGAACAATAATAAAACATGATTGTTTGCTTATACTATAAATAAACAAGGTCCACCGCTCCTTGTGGTTCGGTGTTCGTCCCAGGAGCAGCGGAGCCCTCACCCTGAGAGATCTCTGTGTCCTTCTTTCATGGGCGCCAACCCTGGGCGGGAGCAGCCGCTGCCCAGCCTCACCAGAGGCTAATTATTCTCAACCTGGCTGCTCACAGACCCGGTGGGGTCAGACAGCAGCAGGTTCCCAGCAACTGGTGACCCCGACGTGATTCTGCTGGTTCTAAAAAAGGCAAGCAACTTCCTCCGGTAAAAAACGGAGACTTAGACGTGTGGGAACAATGCCCAAAATATCCTGAAAGGGGATCACTCAAATTGGCTAAAGGTAAAGGTAAAGGTTCCCCCGCACATGCGTGCTAGTCGTTTCCGACTCTAGGGGCCGGTGCTCATCTCCGTTTCATAGCCGAAGAGCCAGCGCTTGTCCGAGGACGTCTCCGTGGTCATGTGGCCGGCATGACTAGACACCAAAGGTGCACGGAACGCTGTTACCTTCCCACCATGGTGGTCCCTATTTTTCTACTTGCATTTTTACGTGCTTTCGAACTGCTAGGTGGGCAGAAGCTGGGACGAGTAACAGGCACTCACTCTGTTACGCGGCACTCGGGATTCGACCCGCCAAACTGCCGACCTTCTGATCGACAAGCTCAGCGTCCTAACCCACTGAGCCACCGCGTCCCTTTTTAAATTGGCTACATGGACCAAATTAGGAGAATATTTTCATGAGACCCCTAGGGCTCCGGTAAAAATTTTAAACTTGTGGAGGATCATAATGGAATGTTTAACTCTCCACTATGCATGTTTTAACCAGATAGGAGGGACGGACAGAACATTGGCCTTCTCCGTGCCGCCCCCACCTTATGAAAAATCGGAAACTCCTCCTACCTCTTCTCTTTACCCTGCTGTGCCTGTCCCTCCCTCTGCTCCCGACCAAGAGGAAAAAGCCTCTGAGTTTATTACCATCACTATTTCTAAACATCCTCCCCACCCCATTCAAGGGGCACCTTTTGTTCACTCTATGCTTGCAGCTCGTGCCTCTGGGATGTTAGATCCAGAGGATTTAGAAGCTTGTGCTGCCGACCCTGTCACCTTTTTTGTTCCTCAGGCTGCTGCGGCTCCCACTGCTGCTGCTGGGGGGGCTGCGGCTGACGGGGCAGCCGCTGCTGCCCCACCACCACCTCCACCCGCACAACCTGTTTATGCTCCTCTAGCTCCAAAAACTATTAAGGACATTAAAGTTGCTGTGATTCAATATGGCCTTCATTCTAAATACACTTTCTGCCTGATCACAGGTTTGAGTCACCTTGGCACTCATATGACCATCGCTGATTATCGCATGCTGTTTGATATGATTTTAACCCCAGCTCAAAACGTTGTTTGGTCAGCAGAATATGCCAAACAAATCCAAATTTTAGTAGGGAGAGGTCTTCCCCAAAATGTAACCAAAGAACAACTATTGGGGACAGGCCAATTCCTAAATTTGGACAATCAACTTCAAATGAACCAAGCTGGCTTTCCTTTAATCACACAAGCTGCTATGGCTGCGCTCAGGAAAGTTGATGAGTCTGGCAGAACACCCACCCAGACATTTTCTAAGATTCAGCAAGGATCAAACGAAAGTTATCAAGACTTCATCAGTCGTTTGACGACTGCTATAGAAAGACAAATTGACAACGCTCAGGCTCAAGATGAAATTCTGCTCAAGTTAGCTTTTGAAAATGCAAACAAAGATTGTCAGAAATTACTTCAGGCTATCGCAAACAAGCCTGAGGTTACTGTGGCGGAAATGTTGGAGCAATGCCGCATCGTCGGCACCACCGCCTACTCCATGGAAGCACTGGCATCAGCCATGGTCACTGGCTTTTCTACCCAGGGGGAACTCCAAAAGGGGTCCCGCCTGGGCGGAAATTGCTTTAACTGTGGTAAGCCAGGCCACTTCAAATCTCAATGTAGAGCCCCCGGCGGAGGTGCTTCCAAAACAGGCAACCAATCGGCTAAACTGAAAACGGTGTGCCCCCGCTGCAAAAAGGGGTTCCATTGGGCCAATCAATGCCGCACCTCTTCTGGCTCCCAGCAGGGAAACTAGAGGAGGGGCAGTCAGCCAGCCCGACACCAAAGGCTGACATTTCTTTTCCTCTTAATGCTTCTAACCCCTCTGATCTTTTCACTGATTCTCTTTTTCATTCTCCCCCGATTCGCATAGTCGCCTCAGAGGAGGTTGAAATTAATGTTCCTGGCTTAGTCTATTTTCTGCCTACTGAACCTGATCCTAAATGCCCTTTACCTCCTAAAGGCCCACTCCTGGTTTTTCCAGTGCGCGATCTTGTTGCTAGGGGAATTCTAGCTTCCCCATTTTTGCGAGACTCTCGTGACTTTTCCTCTGTTGCAATGGCGGTTACCGGAAACTCACCCACGATTTTTCACAAAGGGGACCTCGTGGCGTCAGCCATTTTGTTGGTCCCAGCCACGGCTCCGCCCTCCTCTGAGGTCACGGATGCGCTTGCAGTTGAGCAGCCAGTCCAAGATGGCCGCCCCATGATGACGTTTACTATCAGTGACCGGAGTTTTTCTGGTTTATTGGATACAGGGGCGGACGTCAGTGTCATCCGATCTTCGGAATGGCCACAGGGCTGGGAGACTGAGAGCGCCCCGGCTGTCAGAGGAGTAGGGGGAATTCAACATGCCATGCGCAGCAAGAGGTGGCTCCTGGTAACTTCTTCCTTTGTTTCTTCAGTCGCTTACTTTCAACCTGTTATATTGCCTATTCACACAAATCTGTGGGGTCGTGATTTGATGCAACAGTTTCAAGCTAAATTGACACTTGAATAGATTCACTATGTCTATTTCACCTTTAAAGCTCCAATTGACAACTGATACTCCTGTTTGGATAGACCAATGGCCCCTCACCTTAGAAAAATTAAACGCTTTAAAGCAATTAGTTAAGGAGCAATTGGAAAGTGCTCATATTGAGCCATCCAACAGTCCTTACAATACGCCTGTCTTTGTCATTAAAAAGAAATCTAGAAAATGGAGATTTTTGCACGACCTCCATGCGGTGAATGCCATAATAAAACCGATGGGGGTGCTACAACTTGGCCTGCCAAATCCGAATTTGATTCCTCAAAATTATGACCTCATTATCATTGACTTGAAAGATGCTTTCTTTTCTATTCCTTTATGCGAGGAAGATAGACAACTGTTTGCTTTTACTAATCTACGCATGCCCAAGATGGAGGACGCGCTCGGCTGAGCTCCGCGAGCTCCAGCTGATAGGCGTCCCCTGGGAGCCCCTCACAAGCCTTATGGCTTGCTGGGATGGGATTGGGGTTTGTTGTGGGGCAGTGTGACAACGCGGAGGCTGTTGAAGCCAGCAGCGGATTTGAGCTGTTTGAATGACCGGCTGCCGGCTGCTGGCCCTGCTACCTACCAGCTGTTTCCTCCTGCCGTTTCTTGCTTTCTCTGGAGCGTTCGGGCTGCTTGTGTCTGGCGCGGCGCTCCCCGCCGCTTTCGGGCCGTCCGGGCCACTTTGCTTGTTCTCGGACCGGCTCGAGCTGCTGGGGAGGATGCCTGTCGGTGAGGGGTGCGCCCGTGAGGTCCGCTGGGCTGTCCGGTCGGCGGCGGTGAAGATGGCGGCGACGGCGTGGGCGTCGGCCTTGGCTCGAGTAGTAGCCTGCACGACGATGCCTGTCGGTGAGGGGTGCGCTCGTGAGGTCCGCTGGGCTGTCCGGTCGGCGGCGGTGAAGATGGCGGCGATGGCGTGGGCGTCGGCCTTGGCGCGAGTGGCAGCCTGCACGACGATTTGTTTGGGCCGCGCTCGGCGGTGGTGGCGATGGCGGCGGCGGCCCGGCTTTGGTGGTGACAGGGACAATGATATGCTCCGGACGCTCGGGGATTCATCAGCTGGCTTTAGGGCCATTTTTGTTTGTGCCGGCGTTCTGAGACTGTCGCCCCGTTCGCGGGGGCCGGCTGCTGACTCTGGTGCCTTTGGGCTTTTGATCTTTTCGCCGGCGGCGGGACTTCCATGTGGCCCCAAGCCGCCTTGGTCCGCTTTGGTGGTGGTGTCGCCCTCGGGCCGTTTTGGCGGTGGAGAGGGTGACTATTATTACTCACCTTGGCGACGATGGTGGACCTATTCTCTTGCTTCAGGCCGCCTCTTATGGCGACGGCGTCTTCGGACCGCTTGGCTGGCGAAGAAGACGACCGGGAGTCATCTTACCGGAGCAAGGACGACATGGGGCTCCTGCATCGTGTATCATCTTTGGACTGCTTTTGCAGTGACGCCGGTGATTTAGACTACTTTTACTCTGGCCTGCCTATCCTCCTTGCCTTGGACACACTTTTTACCATCTGCCTACCTATCCTCTCCCCTCTCCCTTTGGACTTTCGACATACCTGGGTATCGGCCACGGTGGGAGAGTGGCTGGATTTTTCCATCTGCAACCACATAGAGGTGGGAGCTCTATGGGTTTGCCTACCCAGAGGATATCTGGTCCACCCCCAGGAACGGAGCCTCTACCCGTTGTGAGAGAACGGGCTGCGGCCTGTCTTGGGGGCCACCCAACTGAGTGGCAGTGAAGTTGGGTGGATCCAGGTTTCTGTCATGTTCAATCCTCCCATGGACAACTAGGGATGCCTATCCTGGACTGTTTGGACTTTTATATTTATGCGGCAATATACGAGTACGCGTTTGTACGCCCTCAGGGGTGCCCCCCTCTCCTGGGTGCGACCTGCCTCCTTGAATGTTGATGACCTTGATGACGGGCCCGAGTTTTGGGTCTCTGAGAGATGGCTGGGCAGGGGCAGGAGCTATCCATGTAATTCTAGGAAGCCTCTGATTATTTTTTTATCCAAATTTTTTATAAGGTTAGGGAGCGGGGTGGGAGATAGCGGTGGTTTGGCTATGGGGGGTGGCCGATCTACCATGGTTCAGACCAGCCTTGGGTCTGATGGCACGGGGGGAGAACGGGGTGGCGTTGTCGCCGGGGCTCATGAGCGGGTCGTGGGATTATCAATTCCCACGACGGGGAAAGGCAGCAGGCGGATAGACAGGGGGCCGTATCGTTACCGGGAGGGCCGTCCCCGCTATTTGCAAGCGGTGAGGCGCTCCGACCCTCTGCTTCTTCCCCGAGGTTCCGGGAGCGAGGATGTGCAGCCTCCTGAGCTCCGGCTGGTGTACCTGAATGCCAGGTCCGTGGTTAATAAAGCTCCCCTCGTTAGGGATTTAGTTGAGGGTGAGCAGGCGGACCTGGCTTGCATCACGGAGACTTGGTTGGGCCCAGAGGGTGGGGTCCCTTTGGTTGACCTCTGCCCACCAGGCTTCCGGGTGCTGCACCGGCCAAGAGCTCAAGGTAGGGGTGGGGGAGTGGCGGTTATTATTAGGGAGACCTTATGTCCGCGGGAGACCACCGTTTCTCAGATAGTCGGGTGTGAGTCTCTCTTTGTGAGATTTGGTTCTGGGGCGCAGTTGGGTTTGCTGCTGACGTACATTTCGCCTAGTCGTGCAGCGGCAGCCCTGCCCGAGCTGCTTGATATCCTCTCAGGGTTGGTGGTTGAGTTTCCCAAACTTATAGTTTTGGGAGACTTCAATCTACCATCCCTGGGAGGCTCATCTGAGCTAGCTCGGGAGTTCATGGCTTCCATGACGGCCATGGACCTGACGCAAGTAATTTCTGAACCAACTCATGAGGGAGGCCACACTCTTGACCTGATTTTTTTATCTAGACGGTGGTTGGATGATCTTGGTGGGGGCTCTCCATTTATTATGCCCCTGTCATGGACCGATCATCATCTCCTGCGGATGGTCTTCCGTTTTTCCACCCCCCGCCGTGGGGATACGGAACCAATTAGATGGTACCGCCCCAGACGCTTAATGGATCCTGATAGATTCCAAGCGGCGCTGGGGTCCCCACCTGCCTCCATTGCTCACAGCTCCGCGGATGCCTTAGTGGAAACCTGGGAAAGGGCAGCCACTGAGGCACTTGACCGGGTTGTACCCTTGCGGCCCCTGACCCGGCGCAGATCCCAGCGAGCTCCATGGTTCTCCGCAGAGCTCCGGGAGATGAAGCGTCGGAAACGGGGCCTAGAGAGCTGTTGGAGGTCGAGCCGATCCGAACCCGACCGGTTGCGGTTAAGAACCTATATTAGGTCTTATCTCGCAGCGATGAGGGTGGCGAGGTGTAATTACTTCTCTACCCTCATTGCGTCCGCAGATAATCGCCCGGCCGCCCTGTTTAGGGTGACTCGCTCGCTCCTTAATCAGGAGGTGAGGGAGGATCCCTTGCAGGGTCGTGCTGAGGAATTTAGTCAACATCTGTCGGATAAAATCGCTCGGATTCGGACCGGTTTGGACTCCAGCTGGGCAGAGTCAGGCGATCAGGACACGGACGGTCTTGTCAATGTTATCTGGGAAGAGTTTGATTCTGTGACCCCTGATGAAGTGGACAGGATTATGGGGAGGCTGAGCTCCTCCACATGTTTGTTGGATCCGTGCCCTTCCTGGCTGGTTTATGCAGCTAGGGAGAGGACACGAGGCTGGCTCCAGGCGGTTATATCTGCTTCTTTGAGTGAGGGTTATTTCCCCACCGTTTTGAAGGAGGCGGTGGTGAGACCTCTCCTCAAGAAGCCTGCCTTGGACCCAGCTGTATTGAACAACTTTCGTCCAGTCTCCAACCTTCGCTTTCTTGCGAAGGTTGTTGAGAGTGTGGTGGCGCATCAGCTCCCTCTGGTCCTGGATGAAGCGGATTATCTGGACCCCTACCAATCGGGTTTCAGGCCCGGGTACAGCACGGAGACGGCATTGGTCGCTCTGGTGAATGATCTCTGGAGGGCTCGAGACAGGGGATATTCCTCTGTCCTAGTCCTATTAGACCTCTCGGCGGCTTTCGATACCATCGACCATGGTATCTTGCTGCGGCATCTCAGGGGATTGGGAGTGGGAGGCACGGTTCTTCGGTGGTTCTCCTCCTATCTCCTGGGACGTTCGCAGTCGGTGTTGGCAGGGGGGCAGAGATCGGCCCCTAGGTCTCTCGTTTGTGGAGTTCCTCAGGGGTCGGTTCTCTCGCCTCTCCTGTTCAACATCTACATGAAACCGCTGGGTGAGATCATTCGTGGTTTTGGAGTTGGGTATCATCAATATGCCGATGATACCCAACTTTTCTTTTCGACCCCAAACCACCCCAGTGATGCCCTCGCTGTGATGTCCCGTTGCCTGGAGGCGGTTCGGGTCTGGATGGGGAGGAACAGACTTCAGCTCAACCCTGACAAGACTGAGTGGCTGTGCATTCCGGCATCCCGGGACATTCAAAATGTTCCATCTCTTTCTATGGGGGGTGAGCTCTTACCCCCCGTGGATAGGGCTCGCAACTTGGGAGTCCTCCTAGATTCACGGCTTACCCTAGAAGATCATGTAGTGGCCGTGACTAGGGGGGCTTTTGCCCAGGTTCGCCTGGTGCGCCAGTTGCGGCCCTATCTGGACCGGGATGCCCTGTGCACGGTCACTCATGCGCTCGTGACCTCTCGCCTTGACTACTGTAATGCTCTCTACATGGGGCTTCCCTTGAAGACCACTCGGAGGCTCCAACTGGTACAGAATGCGGCCGCGAGAGTTGTCTTGGGAGTTTCCCGGTACTCCCATGTTACACCTTTGCTCCGCGAGCTGCATTGGTTACCAGTTGTCTTCCGGGTGAGGTTCAAGGTCTTGGTTACGATCTTTAAGTCCCTACATGGCATGGGTCCGGGGTACCTCGGGGACCACCTGCTGCCGGCTTCAACTCCCCTCCGCCCTGTGCGTTCCCACAGAGAGGGCCTCCTCAGGGTGCCTCCGGTCAGGGAATGCCGACTGGCGGCCCCCAGGGGGAGAGCCTTCTCTGTGGGTGCCCCGGCTTTGTGGAACCAACTGCCGGTGGAGCTCCGGACGGCATCGGACCTCCGAACTTTCCGTCGTGGTCTGAAGACCCATTTGTTTGAACTGGCTGGTCTGGCCTGATGGGGGAGCTGGGTTTTAAATTGTTATTTTAGATTGTATTATTGTTTTTTTAATTGGGCATTGATTTAATCTCTGTTTTAACTTTTGTATAGTATTGTATTTTTATTTATATGCCCTGTGAACCGCCCTGAGTCCCCAGGGAGAAGGGCGGTATATAAATTAAATAAAACGTAAACGTAAACGTAAACGTACTTTGCCTGTTCTCAATAACTCTGAGCCTGCTCAGCGATACCAATGAAAGGTTTTACCTCAAGGCATGCTTAACAGCCCCACCATGTGTCAATGGTACGTGGCAAAGGTGTTGCAACCATATCGTGATAAGCATCCACATTTTTTGGTTTATCATTATATGGACGATATTTTAATTGCAGCACCAGGCCCCAAAGGAACTGTTATGGCCACTTTTGATTTTTTTTTAATTGAAAAGTTTTATCATACATTTTATCTTTAACAAACCCCCCTACCCCTCCCCTATCCCTCCCTCCTTACCCCTCCCCCCCTCCCCCCCCGACTTCCCAGAGCTAAGTACAAGGTATAAAAGACAAAAAAAAGAATCATAAACAACCATATGCTAACAACCGTAAACTCTAAAATCTATCACTCTCTAGCTCATATAGGATAACTACAAACACTATTAATATAAAATATATAAAAAAGAGGGAAAAAAAGAGAAAAGAAGGGAAGGCTTATTCAAATGCTACATGAAACTTTTTAGTCCCATATTTATTCTGGATATACTCAATCCATTTGTCCCATATTTGTTCTGGATATACTCAATCCATTCCTCTTAACAGTTTAATTTCATTCTCCAATTCTTTCCTCCTAGCTTCCACAGCACATCTATGTTTATTATTCATATATATCAACACCCCTCTCATATAGGCCTTGCTAGCATCCCAAACCATGTCCATAGAGGTGCCCTTATTCATATTAATTTCTAAAAAAAAAAAACCCCTTCATCCGCTGTTTACATTCTTCCACATTTCTCTAGTTTCTAAACAAATTCTCATTTACGCGCCACGAGCGCCTATCTCTATTCTCCTTATTAATCTCTAGCCAAACTGGGCTATAATCAAAAATAGTTCTTGCACATATCTTCACCTTCTTAATCCTTGAAAAAAAGTCATTAGTCAACAAAATAAAATCGATCCGGAAAAAAGATTGATGTCTGTCAGAAAAAAAAAAGTATAATCCTTTTCATGCGAATGTCTTTCACGCCAAATATCTCACGACGCGCTTAAAAGCTCCAGCCTTGTCCATCTGTACATCCAAAACACCATTCCAATCCCCCATAAAAATAAAAAATTTATAATCCAACTGGGTAAACTAAAAAAGTCAGCTTGTTGTTGATTAGGAGCATATAATCCAACTAAAAGCATCTTTTTACCTTCTGGCAGCAACTCTATCATAACGTATCTTCCATGCTTATCTGCTTCAATTAAGTCCGCTGTTAAAGCACTTTTAACATAAACAACCACTCCATTAATATTGAAAAACTTTCTTCCTCTTCTGTGGTAAATTTAATCCATTAACGTTCCAAGTTAAAAATTTAGTTGCCATGCATATCATCCCAAAGCTCTTGGAGCACTGCTTAAATAGGACTATCTTTTTTAGGCCGTACTCCTCCCACTGCTTGGCTGTGAGTACATTTTGGAAATTCCATAGACTTCTGCTGACCTTATTCTTTTATTTTTTTTGATCGTTTTAAAGCAGCACGCGTCTCCCTCTGCTCTCTAAAATCATCCAAAGAAGTTGTGGCTTGATCTCCTCCAGCACCATTCTCCTCTGTCTGTCCATCTTCAGCCTCTTGGTGTTCTCCTTCTCCAGATCCCTTTGCAGCTTCCAGAAGTGATAGTGGGGTTGCTTTTAAAACGTTATTATAAAAATCACGCGCCTGCATCACAGTGGCCAAACGGTGCCTTTTACCTTCATGCATCACCATCAACCCAACTGGAATCTCCCATCTGAACCTTATATCTCGTTGATTGAGCTCTTGCACTAAAAATGTAAAATCCTTCCTTCTCCTTAAAATCTTTGGAGGAATTTCTTTTAGAACCAAAACTTCTTGATCAGCAATCACAACTTTAGCATCATAGGCAGCTTGAATAACTTCATCTCTAATTTCCCTCTTTGCAAAATAAACCACCACATCTCTAGGTAACTTTCTCTGTCTAGCAATCCATGAATTCACACGAAACACTTTATCCATGCCTCCCTTTATTTCAGATGCTGGCTGACTCAATACTACTTCCAGAGCCAGCTGCTTTAGGTCTTCCTTAATATTCTCTTTTAAACCTCTGATTCTAACAGCATACTGCATCTGGAAATATTGAGCAAGACTCAGTTCTCTGTCCATTTTGTCTCTTAAATCTTCATTCTCCAGTACTTTTGCTTCTAATATGGCATTCTTTTGAGTCAAATCTTCCACTTTTTCATCCAAATCTTCCACACATTCAGCCACTCTATACACTGAAGACAAAATGTCTACCTTCATCACTCTGAACTTCTCTTCCATCCTCTCTTCTATTCTCTCCTCCAATTTCTCCAATTTCTCCTCCATCTTTGCAAATTTATCACCCATTGTTTCCAGAATTACCTGG
This sequence comes from Vipera ursinii, assembly GCF_947247035.1. Lineage (NCBI taxonomy): Eukaryota > Metazoa > Chordata > Lepidosauria > Squamata > Viperidae > Vipera > Vipera ursinii. Next base: position 3,892,773 of record NC_139529.1, on the reverse strand, counting down.
GCATATTTTTCAAGAGCATCTTGTAAATCCTTCGGTGTCAATACATCAGGAAGAAGCAACGCTTGCAATGATGACTGTTGCATCGGAGAAGTTCCAGCACTCCAAAGAGCTTTTGGGGGAGGTTTAACCGCCATCTTTACTTTCACTTACTACGCACTTTCACTTTTAAATTTATAAAATCCATTAAGCTAGAAAGCAGCAATAAAAATCCTCTTCACCTTTTCCTCCTGTACCGCTCTGCCTGCTCCTTTTATTCCATAGTCTTTCCTTCTGGCAGGGGTGGTCGCAAACGCCTGGCTCCGCTCCAGAAATCGTGGAGCAGAGACGCTGACCAGCTGGGAGCAACCCAGGCTACGGGGGAGTTCGATCCTTCAGCCGCCCAAGCTTTAAGCTCAGGCGGCCCCGGAGAACTCAACCCCTACCTGGGGGCTCACCCCCTCCTCTTCTCCCGAGGAGGGGGCTTCAAATCCACCTGAACAGCTGATCAGCGCTGTTTCGGGTGGAAATAACACAGCTGAGCCGCGGGCAGCCCGCAAGGGCTGTCTCCGGCGCCGCGCCACCACCGGAAGCCAAGGCCACTTTTGATTTTTTAACAAGGATTTTAATTGGTTTTTTTTGTCAGTCCTCAAAAGATCCAGCAGATGTCGCCATTTTCCTATCTGGGCCACAAATTGTTGAGCACAGCTGCTCATCCACACATCCAGGCATTACATTTGCCTCCAGAACCAACCTTGGTGCAACTTCAACAGTATCTGGGCACAATAAACTGGGCCAGGCCTTATTTGTCCTTGTCTACTGCTGATTTGTCTCCCTTGTTTCATGCCTTGTCCTCTGCTAAACATCCTGCAGACAGAATCGTACTCACATCGTCTCATTTTGAATCCTTGCAACTGGTGAGTAATGCCCTACATAAGGTCTGGGTGGACCGCAGCATCCCGGATGTTCCTTTTGCTGCTATTATTTTAAACACTAAATCACTTTTCACAGCTGCAATTGTTCAACATACTGACAAACTGAAAATCATTGAATGGATTCATTTGTCTCACACTCCAAAGGTTTCCATTCTCACTAAAGAAGCTCAATTGGCACAAATCATCTTTAAAATTCGGCACAGGACGCAAGCCCTTGCAGGCCAAGAAATTCACACACTTTTCATTCCAATGTCACTGCAGATCTGGGAACAAGTATTCCAGCACTCCAGTGACCTTCAATAATCCTTGGCGGATTGGTATGGGAAAGTCTCTTGCCATCCACCTCCGGATTATCGTTTGCAATTAGTCCGAACTATTCCAATCAGATGGCATTCACCTCTTTCCCCCAGTCCTCTCAGAAATGCTGTTACGGTTTTTCTGGATGGTAGTAAGGGAGGAGGCGCTTGTGCCTGGTTGGAAAATGGTTCTTGGAAAACAGAATTAACCACCCCCCAGAAGTCTGCACAGAAAGCCGAACTGGCTGCTTCAATCTTGGCCTGTCAACTTTTTTCAGCTCGCCCCTTGAACCTAATTGTGGATAGTCTTTATGTCTATCACACTATCACTGTAATTTTTGGATCTTACTTGTCTCCCTCTATTCAGCCAGAGTTATTGCAACTTTTTTCCACGCTGCAAGAATTGCTTTTCTCACGCCCACATCCTATTTTTGTTGCTCACATTCGTAGTCATCAGCCTTTCCCAGGTTTTTTGCAAGAGGAAAACAATGTTGCAGATCAGGCTGCCTCTGGACCTTCGGCCTGTTTGCAACCCCTCACCCCCTGGGAAAGTCATTCATATTTTCATCAAAATTCCAAAGCTTTGCAGAAGCAGTTTGGCATCACCGCTGCAGAAGCAATTGCAATTCGCCAGCAATGTCCAACATGCAGCTAACAAGCAACTGCAATCCCTATGGGTGTTAATCCAAGGGGATTGGAGCCTTGCCAAATTTGTCAAATGGATGTCACACAATATGCACCATTTGCCCCATGGAAGTATTTGCATGTTTCAATTGACACCTTTTCAGGATTCATCATGGCCACCCCCCAAAGGGGAGAAGCCACCAAACATGTCATTAATCATTGTATTCGGACCTTTGCAGTGCTGGGATGTCCAAAAGAACTCAAAACAGATAATGGCCCTGCCTATAGCAGTCAAGCCATGGCAGAATTTTGTCATCATTGGCAAATAACAGACAAATTTGGAATTCCATATAATAGCCAAGGCCAAGCCTTGGTGGAAAGGGCTAACCAAACCCTGAAACATGCTTTAGATCGCTATAAAAATCAGAACGGGGGAAAATGAAGCCCCAACCTCCCGGCAGTGCAAAATATTTTAAATCTTTGTCTTTATACTTTGAACTTTGCTAATTTGACTGGTCATGCATTAACCACGGCTGCAGAGCGGCATTTTTCATCTCAAGTTGCAGATCAGCCTAAACCCAAAGTGTGGTATCGCCAACTTCCAGACCTAACTTGGAAAGGCCCTGCAGACCTTCTCACTTGGGGAAGAGGCTACACAGCTGTTCAACTGCCAGACAAAGTGCTGTGGATCCCCGGTCGTCATGTTCGTCCCTATCATGCCTCCACAAACACAACTGCAGCACCCATTAACGCATGGTTTGTGACTTTTTTCAGCTTTGTTCTAACACCACTGACTGATGCCACTAAAACACAATTCCACCTGAAAGCTTACCCCAGATGTCAAGTTTTGCCGCCTACTCAGCCTGCAGTATTTCATTGTGCCTCCACTTCACCAGCTATCCCATCCCGTTTACAATGGCTCACACCTTTGACATTGGTTCCAGTCAAAAATGACTCTTTTCACACTGTTTTTATTCAAGACTCAGTGCTAACCTTGATTCTTTTTTCACCCATGATCAATCAAACCGCCAACTATTGGTGTTTTGGCTATGACATCATTGATAATTTTGAACATTATTGGATAGGGGTTCGAGTCATTTGGCAGCCACGTCCTCGCCCCTCTCGGTCCCCACACCATGGGGTGATACTTGGCCCTACCTTTGTTTATGGACATACTGGAGATATTGTTTATTTTCATTGTTCAGATCACTCTCAACCTTATTGCCCCATCGTATGGACCCAGAAGGAACAACCTGTTGTTAACAACGAGTCCATGGTCATTTACCATCATCATCAACTTCAAAAAAACGATGCTGGGTTGAAGGTTACTTTCAGATAAAATACTCAGTGTCTATTTGAGTCCTCGTGTTTATGCAATAAAAAGCCGGTGCAAACTCTAAAAACTACAAATAGAAAAATAGAAAAGAAAAAAAATTGGGGGGGGGGGAGAAAAGGACAGGAGAAAGAAAAAAACACCTTTCTCCTTCATCCCAATAGGTAATAATTTTGGTAACTTATCTACCATCTTTAAATACAGCACAATTATCCCCATCTCTCTTAATTAAAAAAACATCAAAAATTATTTCATTAAACATTCTTTACTAAAGGTCCAGTAAGGACAACCACATATATTCATATTCTCTCCCTCCCTATCCCTCTCTTTGTGCCCATTATTAATCCAGTCCAAGCGCCCACCCACCCCCCACACACAGGTTTTTCTGTCTTGCTCTCATGGGTATCGAGAGGAGGAGAAACCGGCCCGAATGGAATGGGACAAATGAACACGGCTGCCTTAATACGCCCGCTGCATCTCAGGCACCCCACCACGGCTGACACCATGGACAATCTTATATGGACCCACCGGCACGCGTCTCCTACCATTGGTCTGCCAGTTCATCTTACCCCAGTCACTGTGTTTGTGTGGGAGGGAGGGGGGGGGGCTTTAAGGCTGTGGATCTTCTGGACCTCCATCTTCTTGCGGGTTCCAACCCACTGCTTTGTATCTTTCCGAGGTCCCCGGAATAGCTGCGATCGGAATGCGCAGATAAAGTAGCATTACACTGGCATTGAAGGCAAGTGGAGGCAGCGGATGGAGCAGGTAGGGCTCCCAATGGCTAGCCTGGGACCCGGGGCAACTCCTTTGGACTAACAGACTGCCTCTAACTAAGCACTCGGAGTTGGCAGCCTGATGAGTGAGTCTGACTGCACACCATTGCCGAGCTGCTGCCAAAAAGGCCACCCCCATTTCTCCTCTGCTACTTGTCCTTCCCGGGACAGCCTTGTGTGCTCTCTCGCTCGCCTCCTGTGGACGAGGCAATGGAGTTGCAGCCCTGGGAGTTGGAGGAGCCCTGCTGGGCAGAGACACTGCCGAAGAAGCGGGAACCCGGGTGAGGGGGAGCGAAGGAAAGGCAAGCGAGTCGGGGAGGGACCAGGTGTCGCGGGCATTGCACCTAGGAGATGGCAGCTCTGCTGCAAGCGGTGGGAGAATACACATCAAAGAATCCACACTGGAGAAAAACCGTATGAGTGCTTGGAGTGTGGAAAGAGCTTTAGTCTCGATGTAGATCATCCCCCTGTGGAAATTGTTAAGGATAGGAGAAGGAAGATGTGCTTTTCTCAATGCAGGCACTGCTGTGCCTGCTTCACCAGCGTCTCCCTGTTGAGCAACCAAGCTGGCCTACTCGTTAGCTGCACACCCATGAATTTAAGAAGAGACTGGACAGCCATTTGTCTGAAATGGTATAGGGTTCCTGCCTGAGCAGGGGATTGGACTAGATTACCACCAAGGTTCCTTCCAACTTTATTCTTACTACTACTACTATTTGGGCTGGTTCTTTGACTTAGAGGGGAAAAGGTGAGTATAATATCCTGTGCCCTCCCTCATCTTCTTCAGGGTTTGATGCTTCAGCTGCTGAAGCTGGAATGAGTTCCTGGGAACAGTTCAGAGCTGACATTGGTTGTTACTGAAGGCAAATTTAAGTTTAGAATAGAGCAAGCAGGAGTCCCTATAGACCAGGCATGTCAAAGTGATGACCCGTGGGCCGGATGCGTCACGCCAAAACCACGCGCGTCACGCCAAAACCGCGCCCATCCCACTGCAGGCAATGGGGAAAAAGTCACGACATGTCACGTGATGTCGCGAGTTTGACATCCCTACTCTAGCCAAACCCAAATCTTTGCAACCTTTCTTCATAGTCTCCAGGCCTTTAACTATCTTAGTTGCTCTTTGCACTTCTTCCAAAATCTCAGCAGGTGAGTGATTACAGATGCCCACTGAAATGGATAGGTAAGTTGGGAGGGGGGGAAGGGAGAGTTAACTTGCAAATGTGCTGGCGGATAACAGGTGTATTGTTTTGCAGGAAGGAAAAGAGATAGCTGCCAACCCAGGGTTGGGGGGGGGCTATATCTCAGGGTACGCTGGCCCAGCTAGCAGCTGTAATAAAAGCCCCCTCCAAAGGGGGGGGATAGGAGGGAAATGTGTGCCTGTGTGGCAGCTTTGGCCTCAGGGTGCCAAAAGACCAACAAAGGTAGAAAAAAAACATGTATGAAGGGGAGAGGCGTTGGAGGGGTTCCCCCCCCTCAGCTGCAGTTCTGCAAAGGGGTCCTGGGGAGAGAAGGGGCCAGAGAGGAGAAGCTGGGTCTGGGCAGGGAGGGGCTGGGGATGCCGCCAGAGGAGAGGGGGCTGACTGACCCAACCCTCTTTGCTGCCCATGATGCTTTTTGCAGTTATTGTTCATGACAGCTTGATAAATTACTATATTGACCCCAAACTGCACACCTATGACCATAATCTAGCCAAACATTTCTGTTGCTGACCTTTTTTTTAAACCATGTTTTTTGCCATACAGTAGTGGCCAAAATTGTGGAAACCTTTTGGGAAAAGTGTATTTTTGGGGTTTGATGGCTAATACCACTTTTTTGTACTAGTAGTATCATAAAATTATGTATCAATGGAAAGATAATTTAATCAAGATGTAACGCAACAAGGTTTGTTCAATTATCTCTACTGTATTCTATGAAAAGGTATAGCCAGAAAAAGGAAGCACACCTTGCTTAGGTTGGTATCAGGTCGCTTTCCTTCATCTGATTGTAGCCATTGAGCGTGGGTGTTTAGAGAGCCAATCAGGAGTCATCTTGCTTTGGCAATGAGCCAACCATATCACAGTTGGATTCAGTTATTGATGGCATGTATTGAAGCTGAGGCGGGGATGCGGTGGCTCAGTGGGTTAGGATGCTGAGCTTGCCGATCAGGTCAGCATTTGGCGGGTTGAATCCCGAGTGCCGCGTAACAGTGAGCACCTGTTACTTGTCCCAGCTTCTGCCAACCTAGCAGTTCGAAAGCACGTAAAAATGCAAGTAGAAAAATAGGGACCACTACGGTGGGAAGGGAACAGCGTTCTGTGCGCCTTTGGCATCTAGTCATGCCGGCCACATGACCACGGAGATGTCCTCGGACAAGCGCTGGTTCTTTGGCTTTGAAACGGAGATGAGCACCGGCCCCTAGAGTCGGAAACGACTAGCACGCATGTGCGGGGGAACCTTTGCCTTCACCTAATCTAGTCAAAAGAAGAACCAGGGATGAGGTGATACCAATGTTTCAGTATTTGAGGGGCTGCCCCAAAGAAGAGGTGGGTCAACCTATTCCCCAAAGCACTTTCTGAAGGCAGGACAAGATGGAAACTAGTCAAGGAGAGAAGCAACCTAGAACTCAGGAGAAACTTTTTTATTGAAGGTGAGAGGGGGACATTATGTGATCGCTATCAAGTTGGTTGGGTTTTTTGGTGTTCATTCAATGAGCTTGTAAAATGTAATAAAATTAAAGTAATGGTGCAAAGAGCTGACTGGTTGCCCAGAAAGCGATGTAAAATAATATTATTAAGTGAACAAGGCTACACTGATAAAAGAAATTAGAAGAAAAATGGGTGGAAGCTTAACCAAAGGTGCCATTTCTACTGTACACTTTTCCTACAAAGTTTCCACAATTTTGGCCACTACTGTAGTTGTCAGGTCATCTCCTAGGGTTAGTTGTTAAGCCAATTAGTGCAGCTGCTAAGTGATTTACGCTGCTGTTCAGTGAATCTGTTCTCCTCCCCTGACTTTGTCAGACACCAGCTGCAGAGGTAATAAAGGGTGAACAAGCGAGGCTGGCACCCTGGGATTATCAGAAATACATGCCAGTTGCTACGAGCCTGAATTTTGGTCACGTGACCATGGAGATCTGCAGTGCTCACAAACTGATCATGTCATCTTTTTTCAGAGCTGCTACAACTTCAAACAAGCACCAAAGAAATGGCTTATAGTCCAAGACAATTGCTACAGCCCTTTCAAAATAGCGCATAATAGCCCCCAAAACGGAACCCACCAAGGTCAAAATTGTCCTGCAACTAATCTCCAAAACTAGCCCAATTGGGTAGAAAGCTGTCAAAACCGTTCCCAGCCAGCATTTCAACTTAATCCCCAAACCTCCCCCTCCCCTCACCCCCTAGACAAAGTTTATTTATTTATTATTTATTTATTAATTGAATTTATATGCCGCCCTATTCCCGAAGGACTCAGGGCGGTTCACAGGGCAAGTTAAAAACAATACAAAAAGAGAGAATAAAGTTTGGCATAGCTGACTCAGGAATTCTGGGAGTTGAAGTCCACGAGTCATAAAAGAGCCAAGGTTGCCTACCCCTGCTTTACCCTAAACTTATATTCGGTCTGCTAAAGCGTTGCAAAAACTCAGATCAATTTGGGAATTGTTCAACTCAAATTAAAGCCTCTCACTCCACTGAAGAACCCCAAATCTAATCTACCCCAGTCCGAAGCACCCCGAGAGCCTGGGAAAACTGGTCTTTAAGGGAGGGGGAGGGGCGGAGACGCAGCCCCGGGAGGGCCTCCAATTCCGCCGGTCTTGATGCGAATGGGGGGGCGAGGGGGAGGCAGAAACGGGACCCCAAAGATCAAAGGGAGCCGCTCGCCCCTCCTCCGCGGGGAAGGGGGAGGAGACGAACACAATTTCGCTACTGCGCAGGCGCCAACTGGCTGATTCCAGGAAGCACGACGCCGAATGGTCGCTTGGGGAGGGCGGCGATTGGCAGGAGGACTCCTCGGGGTGGTCCGTTCAAAGGAAAGACGAAGAGCAACCAGGAACAGACCTCGCACAGAAGTCCCGCCTCCACTTCCGGGAACAAATAGAACTGCAGCGCCTTAATGGCCGCGGACGAGCTCAAAACCAGGTAGGGCGCAAGGGATGCCGGGAGTTGTAGTCCGAGAGGCTCTCTGGCGGACAAAGCGGGGAGGGGGGAGGCCTGGTCTGGCATGTCGGGCGATGGGAGGGAGGCAAGCCCGGAAAGTCTCACTGAGAGGCCGAGGCTTCGGCCTTCCTCCCAGGGCGGGGCTGGGATTCCCCTCCGTGGAAGGGACGAAGCCATGACCCGCCTCCCCCCCCTTCTCCCCTGCAGGAATTCGGGCGTGCCCGACGGAGGAAGGAAGGAGTCCCCGCGGAGCAGCCCCGGGAGGAGACGGCGGGAAACGCCCGAAGGGATGAGCCGACGGGGACCCCGCGAAAGGAGGCCGCCTGGAGGGCGAAGCGGGGAGCAGGAAACGGGCGGAGATCCCGAGACGGGCCTGGAGGGCGGAGGGTCCCTCAGAAGAGGCGGGAAACGCCACAGAATCCAGGAGGGAGGAAAGAAATATCAGTGCCCGGAATGTGGAAAATCCTCCAAATCAAATGAAGCTCTTAAAAACCATCGAAGGATCCACACTGGAGTGAGACCGTATGAATGCCCGGAGTGTGGAAAGAGCTTTAGTCTGAGGGAAAACTTTTATGTACATCAAAGGCTCCACACTGGAGAGAAACTGCATAAATGCCTGGAGTGTGGAAAGAGCTTCAGTTGCAGAAGAACCCTTTATGTACATCAAAGGATCCACACAGGAGAGAAACCTTATGAATGCCCAGAGTGTGGAAAGAGCTTCAATCTGAGGAGCACCCTTTATAGACATCAAAGGCTCCATACAGGAGAAAAACCGTATAAATGCCTGGAGTGTGGAAAGAACTACAGTGAGAGGACCAGCTTTTTGGTACATCAACGAACCCACACAGGAGAGAAACCACATAAATGCCTGGAGTGTGGAAAGTGCTTCAGCCAGGTAGGACACCTTTATAGTCATCAAAGAATTCACACTGGAGAGAAACCGTATAAATGCCTGGAGTGTGGAAAGCGCTTTAGTCGGGCAGGACACTTTTATATACATCAAAGGATCCACACTGGAGAGAAACCATTTAAATGCCTGGAATGTGGAAAGGCTTTCAATAGGAAAGAATGTCTCGAGAAACATCAGAGGTTTCACACTGGTGAAAAACCATATGAATGCTTGGAGTGTGGAAAGAGCTTTACTCTGGATGCACAGCTCCGTAGACATCAGTGGATTCACAGAAGAGAAAAACCATATAAATGTTCGGTGTGTGGAAAGAACTACAGTGAGAGGAGCAGCTTTTTGGTACATCAAAGAATCCACACAGGAGAGAGACCGTATAAATGCCTGCAGTGTGGAAAGGGCTTCAGACGGAACAGCCACCTAAGTGAACATCAAAAAATCCACTCAGGGGAGAAACAAGTGTATAAATGCCTGGAATGTGGAAAGACCTTCAGCCACAGGGGCAGCTTATCTGCACATAAAAAAAAACATACGGGAGAAAAACCTTATAAATGCCTGAACTGTGGAAAGAGCTTCAGTCTGAGGGGCACCCTTTATAGACATAATAAAATCCACTCAGGAGAAAAATTGTATAAATGCCTGGAGTGTGGAAAGAGCTTCAGTGAGAAGAGCAGCGTTTATAGACATCAAATAATCCACTCAGGAGAAAAACCATTTAAATGCCTGGAGTGTGGAAAGAGTTTCAGTGCTAGAGGAAGTCTCAATAAACATCAAAGGATTCACACGGAACAAAAACCATATGAATGCTTGGAGTGTGGAAAGAACTTTACTCTGGTTGAACAGCTCCGTAGACATCGAAAGATTCATGCAGGAGAAAAACCATATAAATGCCTGGAGTGTGGAAAGAGCTTCAATGTGAGCAGCAGCCTTGATAAACATCAAAGAATCCACTCAGGAGAAAAACCTTATAAATGCGTGGAGTGTGGAAAGAGCTTCATTTGGAAGAGCAGCCTTTATAGACATCAAAAAATCCACTGAGGAGAAAAACAATATTAATGCCTGGAGTGTGGAAAGAGCTGTCAGAATGGAAAACTTTATAAACATAAAAAAATCACTTGGGAGTGAAGCCCTAAAAATACCTGGAATGTGGAAAGAGCCTCAATGAGATGAGCAACTTTGATCTACATCAAAGAATCCATTCAGGAGAGAAACTGTATACAGGTAGTCCCTGAGGTACGAACCTAAGGGAGCCTGGCCATTTGTCTCGTAAGTCAAAAAAACTCATCAATCGAATCAGACTAGATTTACAAATTTAGTCAGAGGGGAAACCTTTACAGGCATCAAAGACTCCACTCAGCAGAGAAATCAAATAAATGGCTGGAGCGTGGAAAGAGTTTCGGTGGACAAAATTTTATACATATTAAAAGACTTAGGAAAGAAATCATATCAATGTGTGTGTAGAAAGGGATTCTGTGAGAAGGGAAGTCTTTATAAACATCAATCCACTCAGGAGAAAAAGCATACAAATGCTTTCAGAGGGGAAAGAGCTTTATTGTTACTGGACATCTCCGTGCACATCTAAGGATTCACATGGAGAAAAAATGCTAAATATGCCTGTGTGTGGAAAGACCTTCAGTCACAACGGTGCCACTAAAATAACAATAACATTTAGACTTACATGCCGCCCTATAGTGCTTTACAGTACACTCTGGGAGATTTACAAGGTAAGTGTTATTTGCATATTGCCCACAAGAATCTGGGTCTCATTTTACACCCTCAGAAGGATAGAAGGGTGAGATAAGGCTGAGCACTGTCAGAATGGAACTCCAGGCTGTAGACCGTCTCCCTGCAATACAGCACTTTTAACAACTGGGCCACCAGAAGTCCTTAAAACGCGATTGATGAAATGCAAAAGGGCTTCTTGACAGCTAAGAACCTACTTGAATATTTATCACAGATCTAATTACAGCTCAGTAAGGAAGGTGTGAACTCTTATCCTTCATTACCATCTCAACCTTTGTGTTAACTAAGTGTATACTGTATCCTCAGCCCAAACATTCAAGAGTAAGTTAATTTATGGACAGCACCTTTTTACTATTCCCTTTATTGCTACACTCTGTTTAATGATTGTGCCTAATAGTTGAATTTCAATAATGTTACACACGCTTCAAGGGGTTCGTAATCTTACCAGCACAGGATTATTCAGTTCCACAAATTAACAATTTCTTCTGAGTGGTGAGTGGAATCATGTGGCTGTAAAACAGGTAGGCCATTGTTAGCTGCGAAGTCGTGTCCAACCCATCGCGACCCTATGGACAACGTTCCTCCATGCCTTCCTGTCCTCTACCATCTTCTGGAGTCCATTTAAGCTCACGTCTCCTGCTTCAGTGACTCCATCCAGCCACCTCATTCTCTGTCGTCCCCTTCTTCTATTGCCCTCAATCTCCCAGCATTAGGCTCTTCTCCAGTGAGTCCTTCCTTCTCATTAGGTGGCCAAAGTATTTGAGTTTCAACTTCAGGATCTGGCCTTCTAAAGAGCAGTCAGGGTTGATCTCCTCTAGGACTAACCGGTTTGATCACCTTGCAGTCCAAGGGACTCGCAGGAGTCTTCTCCAGCGCCACAGTTCAAAGGCCTCAATTCTTTGGCGCTCAGCCTTTTTTATGGTCCAACTTTCACTGCCATACATTGCAACGGGGAAGACCATAGTCTTGACTGTACGCACTTTTGTTGACAGGGTGATATCTCTGCTTTTTAGTGTGCTAGGTAGGCCATATGGTTTGCCTTAAAAAACTTCAGCGGTGAACTATTAAACAACAGGTAATCCTCGAGGTATGACATGTCATTTAGTGATCGTTCAAAGTTACAACTCACCTTCCAAAAGCCCTGTATAACCGTGATTCAAAGATAAGAATTTTACAAAAGTTATCCCGTCATTCGCACTTTCGAATGACCGGGCAGATACAAAACTTTGCAGAGCCACTGAAGCATGCCCACCTTTCTCTCCATCCCCACATCCTTGCTCTGCTGGATCCCCAAAGGCATGAGCCTGCTTCTCCCCTCCCCCCTCCCTCTGTCCCACTCCTCACAATGCCTTATTTACCTTCCAGAGATCTTCAAAATGATAAGGATAAGGATAACTTTATTGTCACTTTGAATGTACACCAATCAGCATTACTGGGCCACTTGGAGCAGCCTTTGCAAACTGACTTTGATAAAGCAGAATTTCCCCCACCTTCTGCCTTGGTGCATGGCCTCTTTAATTCCAAAGAGGATAATGAGCCACAGTTTGTGCTCTGCAGTTTCTATATTTCCTGGGAAGAAACAAGTGCCTCTTGCAGTGAGAATGAGAACAGGCAATGAAGGGTGAAGTGTTAAAAGGGCAATGCAGCGGGAGGGAGGTGGAAGAGCAACTTTGCCTTCCAGGTCGGGTTTCAAACCACGCAAAGCAGCTCCCTCTGCATCCCCCTTTTAACACTTCACCCTTCATTGTCTGCCCTCCCTCTCACTGCAACAGGCTCCTGCAGATCTCCAAAAGGTAAGCAAGGGATTGTGAAGGGTGGAGGTGACTGTGGAAAGGAAGCAGAGCACGCGGGTAACTCATGGGGTTGAGGATGCCCAAGGCAACATCCCTGAGCCATCCCTTGTGTATTTAACAACTCCTGTATTCACCCCTACATTAGTTTAACTTAGATCCCGACTAGCAGCAGGAGTAAGAAGATGAAGGTAAGATTGTACTGTAAAGTGGACGCCAGGCAGGGTCTTGGAGTGGAGGTTGGTGCAGGCAACTCTGGCCAGGATGGCTGGGCATTCTTGGGATATGGCGTGCTTATCGCATCGCAATGCTGGGCTAAGACTGGGCTTTGTGCTGCAGCTCAATGGCTTTTTCAGCCCCAGAGCCATTTGGCCTAACAAGAAGCCCCTGCTCTGCTGCATATTTCCCGTTTCCCTTGCCCCCCCCAAATCTCCCTGAACTCAATCTGCACTATGGCACCTCCCTTCCTCCACTTCTTGGAGGGGACGATGTCTGTGTTGCAGGAATGCATTCCTTGCCGAGGGCTCAGCAACAGGGGTTTCTTGCATTTTACCTGCACTTCCTTGTAATTTTTATAGTTTTCTCATAACCTTGTAATAAAGAAGGTTCCTGCTTTAGCAGAAATTGTATGGCTGAAGTTGTACCTTTTCACATTGGACTCGTGGCACTTTTTCCCATGTGAACGTTCTCCTTTTAATGCAATGCTCATTTTCAATGGTTATGTGTAATATGTCTCTGACGTCAGGGCTTTTCAACCATTTCACAGATTGTACCACTTTTACTAAAGGTAAAGGTTCCCCCACACATCCGTGCTAGTCGTTTCCAACTCTAGGGGCTGTTTCAAAGCCGAAAAGCCAGCGCTTGTCCGAGGAGGTCTCCGTGGTCATGTGGCCGGCATGACTAGGCGCCAAAGGCAACACGGAACACTGGTACCTTCCCACCATAGTACCACTTTTAGGACATGACAATATTTGAGTACTGCCAGCGATTACCAAGGTGTTAAAAACTTGATGACTAAAAAAAAATAGGGTGGGGGATTTGGGGTTTTACTGATTAGATTCATTTGTTATAGAAATGGCTACTTTATAATATTATGGAAAAGTAAAAATATGAGGTTCAATGTTAATGCTTCCTTCTACTGCAACAGAGGATGTCTGTTCTTTTTCCCTTCTCCCCCTCCCTTTTTCCTCCCCACAGTGTCTTACTTTTTGCTTTTGCATTTTTGTATTTTATTCTATAATCTAATGTTACAAACTGTAGAAAAAAGTAAAGTACCAATTTTAATTTCTTTGGTGGCAGTTCCTTTGTTGAATCACTTTCTCTTTGCACTGACAAATGTATGGTGAATTTATCCATGTTTATTAATATGCACCACTACCAGCTAGCTCAGGGGTCTTCAAACCTGGCACTTTTAAGACTTCTGGACTTCAACTCGCAGAATTCCTCAGCCATCATGGCTGGTTGAGGAATTCTGGAACTTGAAGTCCACAGATCTTAAAGTTGCTAAGTTTGTAGACCCCTGAGCTTGCTGGTCAGCCCTTCTTCCTCTCTCCCTCTCCTCTTCTCCCTCCCTACCTTCTGAGCTCTCCTTCCACAGTTTAGTAAGAATGCACACACACCCCAGTCCCTTCCCTGTACCCCTAAAGATACAGGAATCAAGCATGAAACAAGAAAGGCTCACAAAACTAGACTCCGGGGTTTTTTTCTCTTTAAGCTGCCTCAGACATATCACATGTCAGAACGTTGCAACTCAAGACTGAAATGCTCTGGCAATTGCAAAAAGCTTTAACCTCAAATTAAGCCTGTTTACCTACAAAGAAATTTTTGCTAAAATGCATACAGAGACTCAAGGGGGTAAAACTAATTACTTAGTGGTCCAAAGTCCTCTTTTCTGATGAGAGCGACTTTTGCACCTCATTTGGAAACCAAGGACCCAAAGTCTGGAGGAAGAATGGAGAGGCACACACTGCAAGATGCTTGAAGTCCAGTGCGAAGTTTCCACAGTCTGTGTTGATTTGGGGAGCCATGTCATCTGCTGTTGTTGGTCCACTGTGCTTTATTAAGTCCAGGGTCAACACAGCTGTCTACCAGGAGATTTTGGAGCACTTCATGCTTCCTTCCGCAGATGAGCTTTATGGGGATACTGACTTCATTTTCCAGCAGGACTTGGCACCTGCCCACACTGCCACAAGCACCAAAACCTGGTTCAATGACTGGGATTACTGCTTGATTGGCCAGCAAACTCGCCTGACCTGAACCCCATAGAGAATCTATGGGGCATTGCCAAGAGAAAGATGAGAGACATGAGACCGAACAATGCAGAAGAGCTGAAGGCCGCTATTGAAGCATCCTGGTCTTCCATAACACCTCAGCAGTGCCACAGGCTGATAGCTTCCATGCCACGCTGCATTGAGGCAGTAATTGCTGCAAAAGGGGCCCAAACCAAGTACTCAGTACATATGCATGCTTATACTTTTCAGAGGTCCGATATTGTTCTATGTACACTCCTTGTTTTATTGATTGCATGTATTCTAATTTTCTGAGATTGTGGATTTGGGGTTTTCATGAGCTGTACGCCATAACCATCACAATTATGACAAATCACAGCTTGAACTATCTTGCTTTGCATATGATGAGTCTATCTCATATATTAGTTTCCCTTTTTAAGTTGCATTACTGAAACAAATGAACTTTTGCACGATGTTCTAATTTTTTCAAGTTTCACCTATATGTCTTAGTAAAAGTTCCTGCTTGGACAATCTTGCCTGCAAGAGTATTTTTTTCTTAAGGTGTGGATTGGAGTGGGTTCTGACACGCAGGCCTAGAATGGGGTTGGGGAGCTATGGCACTTTAATGACTTGTGGACTTCAACTCCCAGAATGCCTGAACCATGACAGCTCAGGAATTCTGGGCCTCTTTGGAGGCCAACTTAACCTGACATAAGACTAGCCATACTGAGCATGTCATGGAAATGTGAGGGCTTCCCTTCCCATTGAGGCTTAGTGCCCTGACAGTGTCCACCGGGCAACCTTCTCCAGCCAGGGGACTCTCAGCCTGGCCCTGGACATCGTTGGCTGACCTGGGAAGTAAAGCTTGTTTAGGCTTAGTTGGCACCAGGAAATGCAAGAGAAGCTGTCCAGCACTGGAAAATTTTAAAAAAAAGTACCAGCTCAGTCTGTATTGCTGTTCAGAAAATGCCTTGAAGGTGCTTGTGAAGATACGGGCTGTTGGGTTTGACTTGAGGATGGCCTGCCTGCTCAGTTAACTAATGGCTGATCTGGGAAAAGGTTAATTGAAGTCCAGTCTCTTTAGCACCCGGAGCACAGCAGGGACTGGAGTTGGAAAGGCAGCGATGGCCCATTGCTTACATGTTGCCCCCCAAGAGAGCTGCAATCACCTCCCCTCTCGAACAGCATCACCCAGAGATTTCTGTGCCTCACCCAACAAATGTTGCATACCTCTTTGAGGAGGCGGTTTTGCTCCTGGGCTGGGGGGTCAGGCAGGTGGTTGAGCCAGAGGGAGCTTTGGTGTGCAATGCAGTGTTTTTCCCAGGGGTACCTGTACATTTGGGCTGCTCTCCAAACATAATAAAAGTCAATGAGGACCTCCCCCGCCCACCCCCGAATTCCCTGCCCTTGGATACCCCAGAGAACCACTTTGAAACCTCCCTGATGGAACTTGGTTTCTATCTCAGGTATGCAGGCCTTTAATCATCTTGGTTGCTCTTCTTTGCACTTTTTTTTTCAGAGTCTCAGCAGGTGCGTGATCGAAGATGCCCATGGAAGTGGATAGGTAAGTTTGGGGGGAGGGTTAACTTGCAAATGGGCAGGAGGATAAGCAGGTGTATTATTTTGTCAGTCACCTGCAGGAAGAAGAGAAGATGAGATAGGTGCCAGCCCAGGGATGGAGGCCTATGTCTCAGGGCATGTTGGCCTGGGCAGCAGCTGTAATAAGAGCTCCCTTGAAAGAGGAGATAGGAGAAAAATGTGTGCCTGTGCGGTAGCTTCAGCATCAGGGTGCCAAAAGGCCAACAAAGGTTAAAAAAATGTATGAAGGGGTTCCCCCCCCTCAGCTGCAGTTTTGCAAAGGGGTCCTGGGGAGAGAAGGGGCCAGAGAGAAGCTGGGTCTGGGCAGGGAGGGGCTGGGGATGCCACCAGAGGGGAGGGGGCTGACTGACCCAACCTTCTTTGCTGCCCCTGTGATGCTTTTTGCAGTTATTGTTCATGACAGCTTGATATATTACTATATTGACCCCGAACTGCACACCTATGACCATAATCTAGCCAAACATTTGTGCTGCTGACTGTTGTTCCTTTTTTGCCATGTTTTTTGCCATACAATAGTGGCCAAATTTGTGGAAACCTTTTGGGAAAAGTGTATTTTTGAGGTTTAATGGCTAATAATACCACTTCTTTTGTACTAGTAGTATCATAAAGTTATATATCAATGGAAAGATAATTTAATCAAGAATGTAACACAACATAGTTTGTTCAATTATCTCTACTGTATTCTATGTAAAGGTATAGCCCACGGGTGTCAAACTCAATTTCATTGAGGGCCGCATCAGCATTGCGGTTGCCCTCAGGGGGCCGGGTGGGTATGGCCAGGGTGGGCGTGGCCTACTGGGTGGGCATGGCCAGCTCTACATCATTTGCATCAAGGGTGCCTATGGGGGCCTGGGCTCGAGTGGGACAGATCTGAGGGTCTCTGGCAGAAGGAGAATCTCTGGGCCAGGGCCAAGGCAGAGGGGGCCATTCCCTCACTGTTTCTAGGATGGCTTCACGGGCCACATGAAACCACTTCGTGGGCCGGATCCGGTCCCCAGGCCTTGTGTTTGACATGTCTCGTATAGCCAAATAGCCAGAAAAAGGAAGCACACCTTGCTTAGGTTGGTATCAGGTCGCTTTCCTTCATCTGATTGTAGCCAATGAGCACAAGTGTTTAGAGAGCCAATTGGGTGTCATCTTGCTTTGGCAATGAGCCAATCATTTCACAGTAGGATTCAGTTATTCATGTCATGTATTGAAGCTGAGAGGACATTATGTCATCGCTGTCAAGTTGGTAAAAATAGCCCAGAATAGCCCCCAAAACAGAACCCACCAAGGTCAAATTTGTCCTGCAACTAATCTCCAAAACTAGCCCAATTGAGTAGAAAACCTGTTCCCAGCCAGCATTTCAACTAAATCCCCAAACGTCCCCCCACCCCTAGACAGAATTTGGCATTTCAAAGAAAGAAAACAGCACTGTTTATGTTTTTGGTTTACCCTAAACTTAAACTCAGTTCTGCTAAAGCGTTGCAAAAACTCAGATCAATTTGGGAATTGTTCCAACTCAAAATAAAGCCTCTCACTCCACTGAAGAACGTTCCGCCCTGGAAATACTCCCCTGGGTTCTAATCCAACCTTTATTAGGGCCAAAGGTGTTATAGAGTGGGGTGAAAAAGCATAAAAAATATTGCAAAAGTAAAAAAAAAATGGTTTTACAATACATGGATGTAGTCCCAGTACTGGCACTCAGGGCTAGGATTCCTAAGCCGGCAGAGGGGCTGCAACACACCTGCCACCCTCGGGGCGTGGATGGATTCTTCTCTCAAAGGAAGCCCCCAAAGCTCTGGGAAAGGTGGCCTTTAAATAAATAAATAAATAAAAATAAATAAACCTTTATTGTCAAAGTACAACATGTGTACATTGAGATTAGCTGAGCCTCCCCCTGTGCTCTCTCCCCCCAACACACAGTGGCAACAAACCCCCCATCCCACCACGCTATGTGAACCAACCACACCACACACCGGTCTCCCAAGTCAATTCTGCATAAGATTATGTCCCATTTAAAAGCCTAACAGCCCACGGATAAAAGCTATTTTTCAGCCTGTTGGTATGGCTGGCTATATTCCTATATCTCCTACCGGATGGTAGGAGAGTAAAGAGATACCGTCCAGGGTGTGAGTCATCCCTGAGAATCTTCCTCACTCTTCCAAGGCAACGAGCCCTGGCGAGGTCATCCAGCGGTGTCAGGGAACAGCCCACAATGTCTTGTGCTGTGCTCACTACCCTCTGTAATGCCTTCCTATCCGCGGCTGTCAGACCAGCATACCAAACCACAATACCATACGAGAGGACGCTTTCTATAGTAGACCGGTAAAAGGCCGGTTTATGGCATCGTCTCATCTCAGGGACCTCGAGGCTCCTTCGTGCCCCCCCCCCATTTCCTCCTTCCTCTTTGGCAGGGCAGAACTGGGGGGGAAACCCGAAGAAAACCATTTGGGAAAAGCACCATTGCGATAAAAGGGCTTCAAGTCCAGCAAGACGTGCAACGGGAGCGCAGAGCGAGGCAAGCGAGGGGCAGAAGCCCCGAACAGCGAAGCCCAAAGAAAGGCAGGATCGGGCCCGAGACGCGGGAGGGGCTGCCTGGGGGCCGCGGGGGGAGCCTGGCCGGAGCCCCCCCGGGAGGAAGAAGCGGGGAAGCGCCCCCCACCCCACGGGAGACACCCCGGAGGGGGAGGGGCGGAGACGCAGCCCCGGGAGGCCCCCCAACTCCGCCGGCCTGGATGGGGGGGCAGTGGGGACCCCCAAAGATCAAAGGGAGCCGCTCGCCTCTCCTCCGCGGGGGGGGGGAACGAAGCCGAACCTCGCTACTGCGCAGGCGCCAACTGGCTGATTCGAGGGCGGCGATTGGCAGGAGGACTCCTCGGGGCGGTCCGTTCAAAGGAAAGAGGAACCAGGAACAGACCTGGCAGCGAAGTCCCGCCTCCACTTCCGGAATTGAATAGAGCTGAAGCGACGTAATGCATTCGGCCGCGGACCGGCTGGGAGCCAGGTAGGGCGCAAGGGATGCTGGGAGTCGTAGTCCGAGGGGCTTTCTAGGGCGAGGCCTGGGAGGGCGGGACGGGCGCTGGGAGGGAGGCCTGCCCGGAAAGTCTCACTGACAGGCAGAGGCTTCGGCCTTGGTTCCTGGGCAGGGCTGGGACACCCCTCCGGGGAAGGGACGAAGCCGTGACCCGCCTCTCCCCTTTCTCCCCTGCAGGACTTAGGGCGAGCCCGGCGGAGGAAGGAAGGAGGCCCTGCGCAGCAGCCCCGGGAGGAGACGGCGGGGAAGGCCCGAAGGGATGAGCCGACGGGGACTCCGCGAAAGGAGGCCGCCTGGAGGGAAAAGCAGGGAGCGGGAAACGGGCGGAGATCCCGAGACGGGACTGGAGGGTGGAGGGTCCCTCAGAAAAGGCGGGAGACTCGGGAAACGCCACAGAATCCAGGAAGGAGGAAAGAAGTATCAGTGCCCGGAATGTGGAAAATCCTCCAAATCAAATGAAGCTCTTAAAAAGCATCTAAGAATCCATACTGGAGACAGACCGTATGGATGCCCTGAGTGTGGAAAGAGCTTCAATCTGAAGAGCACCCTTTATAGACATCAAAGGAGTCACTCAGGAGAGAAACAGCATAAATGCCTGGAATGTGGAAAGAGCTTCAGTCGGAGGGGCACCCTTTATATACATCAAAGGATCCACACAGGAGAAAAACCATATAAATGCCCGGAGTGTGGAAAGAGCTTCAATCTGAAGAGCACCCTTTATAGACATCAAAGGCTCCACACAGGAGAAAAACCATATAAATGCCTGGAATGTGGAAAGAGCTTCATTCAGCCGGGAAAACTTAATGCACATCAAAGAATCCACACGGGAGAGAAACCATTTAAATGCCTAGAGTGTGGAAAGAGCTTCACTCTGAATGGCACCCTTTATAAACATCAAAGAATCCACATAGGAGAAAAACCGTATAAATGCCTGGAGTGTGGAAAGCACTTCAGTGTGAAGAGCAACCTTTATAAACATCAGAGGATCCACACTGGAGAGAAACCATTTAAATGCCTGGAATGTGGAAAGAGTTTCAATAGTAGAGGATGTCTCGAGAG
The DNA here is from genome assembly GCF_947247035.1 of Vipera ursinii. Taxonomy (NCBI): domain Eukaryota; kingdom Metazoa; phylum Chordata; class Lepidosauria; order Squamata; family Viperidae; genus Vipera; species Vipera ursinii. Next base: position 3,872,361 of record NC_139529.1, on the reverse strand, counting down.
ACATCAAAGGTTTCACACTGGTGAAAAACCATATGAATGCTTGGAGTGTGGAAAGAGCTTTACTCTGGATGAACAGCTCCGTAGACATCAATGGATTCACAGAGGAGAAAAACCATATAAATGTCTGGTGTGTGGAAAGAACTACAGTGAGAGGAGCAGCTTTTTGGTACATCAAAGAATCCACACAGGAGAGAGACCGTATAAATGCCTGCAGTGTGGAAAGGGCTTCAGACGGAACAGCAACCTTAGTGAACATCAAAAAATCCACTCAGGGGAGAAACAAATGTATAAATGCCTGGAGTGTGGAAAGACCTTCAGTCACAGGAGCAGCTTATTTGTACATCAAAAAAACCATTCAGGAGAAAAACCGTATAAATGCCTGAACTGTGGAAAGAGCTTCAGTCTGAGGGGTACCCTTTGTAGACATAGTAAAATCCACTCAGGGGAAAAATTGTATAAATGCCTGGAGTGTGGAAAGAGCTTCAGTCAGAAGAGCAGCGTTTATAGACATCAAATAATCCACTCAGGAGAAAAACCATTTAAATGCCTAGAGTGTGGAAAGAGTTTCAATACTAGAGGAAGTCTCAATAAACATCAAAGGATTCACACGGGACAAAAACCATATGAATGCTTGGAGTGTGGAAAGAACTTTACTCTGGTTGAACAGCTCCGTAGACATCGAAAGATTCATGCAGGAGAAAAACCATATAAATGCCTGGAGTGTGGAAAGAGCTTCAATGTGAGCAGCAGCCTTGATAAACATCAAAGAATTCACTCAGGGGAAAAACCTTATAAATGTGTGGAGTGTGGAAAGAGCTTCATTTGGAAGAGCAGCCTTTATAGACATCAAAAAATCCACTGAGGAGAAAAACAATATTAATGCCTGGAGTGTGGAAAGAGCTTTATTTGATGATGGAAACCGCCCTAAACAACAGAGGATCCGCATTGGAGAAAAACCTTATAAATGCCTGGAGTGTGGAAAATGCTGTCAGAATGGAAAACTTTATAAACATAAAAAAAATCACTTAGGAGTGAAGCCCTAAAAATGCCTGGAATGTGGAAAGAGCCTCAATGAGATGAGCAAATTTGATCTACATCAAATAATCCATTCAGGAGAGAAACTGTATACAGGTAGTCCCTGATGTATGAACCTAAGGGAGCCTGGCCATTTGTCTCGTAAGTCAAAAAACTCATCAAACGAATCAGACTGAATTTTACAATTGTTTAAAATTAAATTCATTAATTAGATGGTTTGTTAAATGAAGAAATATCTGACTTACTATTTCCTCGTATGTTAACTGATGTGGGAAGGTTTCTCGCCAACCGCCTGTCAGCTGTTTCTGGTACGGTCAGGAACTAAATTGCCTCTAATTTAGCTTGGAGCCATTGCAGTTACTTTTTTTAAAAAAAAAACTGCTACTAGCCAGCTCAAGATTCTTCAAGTACCTGCCCAAAGGGGGGGGGGGAGAGCTGTTGCTTTAAAAACAAGCTTGACAATAATTCACTTGAGAGTCTTCAACCAGGCACCGAGAGGGTGATGGGAGAGGAATTTGCCGAACCCTCAGCTTGCAATTGTAACAGAAATGGAAGGGACCTTGAGCTCATCTAGTCTAACCCACTGGTCTCAGAAGACAGTATTTCTGATAAATGCCTATCCAGTCTCTTCTTAAAAGCTTCCAGTGATGGGGCACCCACAACTTCTGGAGGCATTTTAAATTTAAAACCTACAAGGTAATATATGCTAATCTCCAAAATAAAAACTCAATAGTTTGCAAACACAATAGTTTGCAAAGTACAGTACTTAAAATGCAGAGCAGTTCCCAAAGAGCTTGCAAACAAACACTAAAGAGTAACAACAAATATTTTTTAAAATACATAAATAATTTTAGCACTGGAGCCCAGCCAGTAGCAGATTGCAGCAAAAGCAAAAACGGATGCCAGCTCGGCTTTTGTTTGGCTATGTGACCAGGGACAAAAAACAACAACAACAACACCCTGCCAGGTTTTTGTTGCCCTGAATGGCCCAGGACAGTCACAGAGATAAAAATGGCCGCCACTGCGGTATAGACTGAAACCAAGTGACATGGCTACACAGGCCTCTTTTTGGTCATAATTTTGAATTTCTACTGTAAGTACCCTTTCTGAATTAATTCATTTTTGTGAAAACTCACTAAATAAATACTAGTACCAGGGGGATTACCTGTAAATGCTTCCAGTGTGGAAAGAGCTTTACTGAAGATGACGATCTCCTCTCCGTAAACAAAGAATTCACATAGGAGAGAAACCCTATGAATGCCTGGAATGTGGAAGGAGCTTCAACAGGGCAGGAACTCTGTATAGACATCAAAGGATCCACACAGGAGAAAAACCATATAAATGTACGAAGTGTGGAAGGAGCTTTAGTCAGAGGGGAAACCTTTACAGGCATCAAAGACTCCATTCAGGAGAGAAAACATATAAATTCCTGGAGCGTGGAGTTTCAGTGGACAAACTTTTATACATATTAAAGACTCGGGAGAGAAATCATATCAATGTCTGGGTGTGGAAAGAGATTATGTGAGAAGGGAAGTCTATAAGCATCAATCTACTAGGACTCCGAGATCCCTCCCACAGTTACTACTATTGAGCAAGGTACCACCTATACTATACCTGTGCATTTGATTTTTCCTGGCTAAATGTAGAGCCTTACTTTTTTCACCATTGAATTTCATTTTGTTAGATAGCGCCCAGTGTTCGAATCTGTCCAGATCCTCCTGTATTTTAAGCCTATTTTCTGGAGTATTGGCTATTCCTGCCAACTTGGTGTCGTCTGCAAATTTGATGAGTTCCCCATCTATCCCCTCATCCAAATCGTTAATGAAGATATTGAAGAGCACTGGGCCCAGAACAGAGCCCTGGGGCACCCCAACTACACACTTCCTTCCATGTAGATGCGGTTCCATTGAGGACCACACGCTGAGTACGGCCTGTCAGCCAGCTACGAATCCATCTAGTGGTGATGCTATCTAACCCACATTTTTCTATCTTATCAAGTAGTAGGTTGTGATCTACTTTATCAAATGCCTTACTGAAGTCCAAGTAAATTATATCTACAGCGTTCCTCTGGTCCACTAATTTTGTCACTTGGTCAAAGAACGTAATAAGATTTGTCTGGCATGATCTGTTTTTGACAAACCCATGTTGACTTTTAGTGATGACTTTGTTTGCATCAAGGTGTTCCCTGATTTGTTGTTTGATTATCTTTTCCAGAATCTTCCCAGGTATTGAGGTCAGGCTGGTAGGTCTGTAGTTTCCTGGATCTATTTTTTTCCCTTTTTTGAAGATGGGAACTACATCAGCTCTCTTCCAGTCCTCTGGTAGTTCCCCAGTGCTCCAGGATCTTTGAAAAATACAGTTCAGTGGTTCTGAGATCACGTCTGCCAGTTCCTTGAGAACTTTGGGGTGTAATCCATCTGGTCCTGGTGATTTGAACTCGTCTAGGCTGGACAGGTGCTCACTTACCATTTTCTTGCCTATCTTAACTTGCGTTTCTATTCTGTTTTTTATGGCACTGGTTTTGGTAGGTTGGACTTGTTTTTTTCCTTTGTGTAAAGACAGATGCAAAAAAATGAGTTAAATAGTTCTGCTTTCTCCCTATTGCTTGTCACCTTCTTACCACTTTCCCCCACTAATGGACCAATCATTTCCTTAACTTTTTTCTTGTTTTTTATATGTTGAAAGAAGCATTTTTTGTTATTTTTGACTTTGGTTGCAAACCTTAGTTCATTTTGAGCCTTAGCTTTCCTCACTTCATCTTTGCAGGCACGGGCTATTTGCTGATATTCTGACTTAGTTATGTGCCCCTCTTTCCAATTCTTATACTTGTCCTTTTTATCTTTCAATTTATCAGAGAGTTCTTTATGCAGCCATGCTGGTTTCTTTTGAGAGCTGTTATTTTTCTTCTTTGTTGGTATTGTACTAGACTGGGCCTTTATTATCTCACTTTTCAAAATTTCCCAAGCTTCTTGAGTTGTTTTCCCCTTTAGGATTCTCATCCATGGAATTCTTCCCATGGTCTCTCTAAGTTTATTGAAATTAGCTCTTTTAAAGTCCAAGATTCTAGTTTGGCTGTGTTCTATTGCTTGTGCTTCCAGAATGTTGAATTCCAATATTGCATGATCACTTCCCCACAAGGTTCCTGTGGCTTCGACATTTTCTATCATTTCATCTCTGTTTGTGAGAATTAAATCCAATATGGCTAATCCCCTAGGCCCCTTCTCTACTTTTTGGGAGAGAAAGTTGTCTGCTAGGTTTGTCAGGAATCTGTTTGATCTTCCACTTGGTGCAGTTTGTCTCCCAGTTGATATTAGGGTAATTAAAGTCCCCCATTACTATTGCGATGTGCTTCTTACATACCTTAGTTAGCTGATTAGCAAAAAGTCCATCTATTTCCTCTGCTTGGTTGGGCAGCCTATAGTATACACCTATGGCAATGTCATTTCCCCCCCTTTGACCCAAATGCATTCAAGTTTACAGTTTTCGTCATTGTTGTGCTCTATTTCTGTAGAGATAAAGTTATTTCTTATATAGAGAGCAACTCCACCTCCTCTCTTGTTTAGTCTGTTTCTTTTAAATAGTTTAAATCCCTCTAGCTGTGTGTTCCATTTGTAGGTTTCGTCCCACCATGTTTCCGTAATGGCAACAATATCATATCCGCCCTCATTTACCTGAATTTCTAGTTCACCCTGCTTACTGTTCATACTCTGTGCATTAATATACATTTGAGTCCTTTATGAATGACCCTGTGTTTACTTGCTGCATAACTTGTGTGTTGCCTGGCTTCCCCTATTTTCTTAGATTGCCGGGGACAGTGATGTTCTGTATCAATCAACTCACTGTCCCCATTGTTTAGTTTAAATGTTACTCCAGAAAAGCTGTGATTTTATTGCCAAGTAACTCTACTTTTTTGGTGAAGCATTTCCAAGACTTACAGAATGTAGCACTTCCCAGCAGCTCTGAGCAGTTGAAATTCTGCTGAAAAGCGATGGAGATCCAATCAGGGCCCCAAATGCAGTTCAGATAGAATGCAAACCAACCAGGGCCCTAGCTACTTTTTTGGTGCAGCCTTTCCAAAACTTCCAGAATGTAGCACTTCCCAGCAGCTCTGAGCAGTTGAAATTCTGCTGAAATTCTCCACTCAGGAGAAAAGGCATACAAATGCTTTGAGCATGGAAAGAGCTTTAATGTTAGTGGACACCTCCATCAACATCAAAGGATCCACATGGGGAAAAAATTCTAAATATGCCTGTGTGTGGAAAGTCCTTTGGTCATAACAGTGCCACTAAAATAACAATAGCATTTCGATTGATATGCTGCCCCATAGTGCTTTACAGCGCACTCTGAGAGATTTACAAGGGAAGCATTATTTGCATATTGCCCCCAATAATCTGGGTCCTCATTTTACCATCCTTAGGATGGAAGGCTGAGTCGAGGCTTGAGCGCTGTCAGAATTAAACTCCAGGCTGTGGACAGTCTGCCTGCAATACTGCACTTATAACAACTGGGCCACCAGAACTTAAAATGCGATTGATGAAATGCAAAAGGGCTTCTCAAGGGCTAAGAAGCTACTTAAATATTTATCACAGATCTAATTACAGCTCAGTAAGACAGTTCTGAACTCTTACCCTTCGTTGCCATCTCAACCTTTTTGTGTCAGCGTAAGTGTATAATGTATTCTCAGCCCAAACATTCAGGAGTACGTAATTTTGTGGACAGCACTATTTTACTTTTCCCTTTATTGCTACACTCTGTTTAATCATTGTGCTATTCCATGATGCCTAATAGTTGAATTTGAATAATATTACACACTTTTCAAAGGTTATGCAATCTTATGAGCACAAGTGTGTACTGTATTCTCAGCTCAACCACTCAAAAGTAAGTAAATTGTAGAATAAATTAGAATAGAATAGAATGCAGGAGAGAGAGTGGAAAGGAGTGGAATGGAATGGAATACAGTAGAATGCAGGAGAGAATGGAGTGGAATGGAATAGAATGCAGGAGAGAGAGTGGAATGGAATAGAATGGAATTAGAATAGAATAGAATAGAATGCAGGAGAGAAAGTGGAGTGGAGAGGAGTGGAATGGAATAGAACAGAATAGAATGCAGGAGAGAAAGAATGGAGTGGAGTGGAATGGAATGGAATAGAACAGAATGGAACCTTGGAGGTCTTCTCCAGCTCCCTACTCAAGCAGGAGAACCTATAATATCTCAGTTTTAGTATTCCTTTTATTGCTACACTCTGTTTAATGATTGTGCTATTTTGTGTTGCCTAATAGTTGAATTTGAATAATCTTACACACTTTTCAAGGGGCATGTAATCTTATGAGTACAAGTGTATTGAATTCCCCAAACTCGAATCACGATTTCTTCTGATTGGTGAGTGGAATAATGTGGCTGTAAAACAGGTAGGCCGTACAGGTTGCCTTAAACAACTTCAGTGGTGAAGTACTAAACTACAGGTAATCCTCGAGGCATGACAGATCATTTAGTGACCATTCAAAGTTACTACAGGACTACCAAAAACCCTGTATGACCATGATTCAGAGATATGAGTTTTACAAAAGTTCAAAACTTTGCAGAGACACTGAAGCATATCCACCTATTTTCTCTCTCCCCCCCCCCATCCTCGCTCTGCCGGACTCCAAAGGCATGGGCCTGTTTTGCACCACCTTTCCCCCCCTCACAAAGCCTTGTTTACCTTCCAGAGATCTGCAGAACTCAGTATTATAGGCCGTTCTTACTGGGCCCCGGGGAGCAGCCGTTTCCAAAATTACTTCGGAAAAGCTGGGCACACCATGCACATTTAATATCCTTGCATTCACCCCTAGATTCTTCTTAACTGTAGAGAAATGAGATCAGTCTCAGGCTAACCTAATTAATGCTATCTCACTTCTGCAAACCATGCTTGCGCAGGGGAAACACCATTTACCTTAAACAAAAGAGTCATGTACCTGGATGCAAATGAAAAGGTAATGCTGAAGGAATTGATGACACATGACCTGTTTAACCATTTAAAAGGTAATCAAACTACTTCCTTGTCCCTTTGTTGTCCTGTGCTGTTGCCATTGGGGAAGACTGTAAAAATGAAGACCAACCAACCTTTGATGCCTGCTATGCTGTGAAGTTTAGTCGGGCTCCATTACTGATGTAAGTTGAGGATTACCTGAATTAGAGCTGCAGCCTCCCCTGGTGCCTAGATCACCATTTAGCAGGAGGAGGAGAAGAAGATGAAGGTAAAATTGGACTGTAAAGTGGATGCCAGGAAGGACCTCGAAGTGGAGATTGGTGCAGGCAACCCTGGCCAGGATGGCTGGGATATGGCGCGCTTATCGCATCGCAATGCTGGGCTGGGCTAAGCCTGGGCTTTGTGCTGCAGCTCAATGGCTTTTTCAGCCCCAGAGCCATTTGGCCTTCCAAGAAGCCCCTGCTCTGCTGCATATTTCCCGTCTCCCTCACCCCCCCCCAAAAAATCTCCCTGAACTCAATCTGCACTATGGTACCTCCCTTCCTCCACTTCTTGGAGGGGACGATGTTGCAGGAATGCATTCTTTGCCGAGGGCCCAGCAACAGGGGTTTCTTGCACTTAACAATTTCTTGTAACTTCTACATTTTTATCGTAACCTTGTAATATAGAACGTTTCTGCTTTAGCATCTAGTCGCTTGTGACTTTCTAATTGCCAAATAAGGGACTTTTCCAGGCTGACTTAACAAAGGACTTTTTTTTCAATTGTATAGGGTAGAAATTAGAACTGATTGAAGCTGTACCTTTTGGCAACAGCCTCATTTGACTCGTGGCACTTTCCCCGTGTGAATGTTCTCCTTTTTGACGCAATGCTCATTTCAATGGTTATGCTTAATATTATGGGATGTTACTGTCTGTGTCTCTTATGTAAGTGAGCAGGATGATTTCTTCCATCCAATCAAGTCTTGTTTTGTGCTTTTTCTAATGTATGGAGTGTATAATCATGAAACCCGGTTCTGTGTCCTGGATTCCCTCTTTTTCATTGAGGGAAATCTCTCTGCTATAATAGTCTAATAAATTGGCTTTAAACGATCTTCCCACTCAGTGCCTAATTGGAACAAGCGTGCCATGGATGAATGTAGGGCTAATTTGGCCTTCGTTGTGGCTGGGAACAGTTCAGAGCTGACATTGGTTATTAGTGAAGGGAAATTCAAATTTAGAATAGAGTTGGAAGGGACCCTGGAGGTCTCCTAGTCAAGTTCCCTACTCAAGCAGGAAACTCGATATAAATTCCAGACAGTTGGCACGGTCTCTGCGTGATGCAAAGGGGTCCTGGGGAGAGAAGGGGCCAGAGAGAAGCTGGATCTGGGCAGGGAGGGGCTGGTGATGCCACCAGAGGGGAGGGGGCTGACTGACGCAACCCTGTTTGCTGCCCCTGTGATGTTTCCTGACAGCTTGACTGCCTGTAGTCCCAGTCCCAGCACTTAGGGATTGGATTCGGAAGCTGGCAGAGGGGCTGCAACAGATCCCAGGAACCGACTCAGAGCTCTCTGCCCAGAAGAACGCACTGCTAAGAAGGGCCAAGATCCTGCGCTGAAACTTCAATCTCTCTGGCCTGCGATGGAAGAGTCAGGATTGAGGAAGAGACACACCTGCCATCCCTCGGGGCATGGATGGATTCTCCTCTCAAAGGAAGCCACAAAAGGGCTACGAGCATTATACGGCACCCCAAATCTAACCCAGTCCAAAGCACCCAGAAAGGCTGGGAAAGCTGGTCCTTAAGGCCAGTTTATGGCACCATCTCTTCTCATAGACTCCTTCATCCTCCCCACTTTCCTCCTTCCCCTTTGGCAGGGAAGAACAGGAGAGAAAAAAACCCAGGAAAAACATTTGGGAAAAGCATGAGCTGAATACAAATATTTAAAGTAAAAAAAAACACACACATGTAATTGCATATCCTCCTTCCCCCCCCCCCCATATGCACGCAGATATTCCGGCGTGAATACTGAGCGAGTGAAGGGAGGAGCAAAACATGTAGATTCGTCCATGAGATCAGGATCAGAATCACAGAATTAGAAGGGACCTTGTAAATAATGATAAAAAGTTGGAAGCGACGTTGGAGGTCATCTAGTCCAACCCCCAGCTCAGGCAGGAAGCCCTACACCATTTCAGACAAATGGCTGTCCAGTCTCTTCTTTAAAACTTCCAGTGTTGGAGCATTGACAGCTTCTGGTGGCAGGTAGTTCCACTGCTTAATTCTTCTCCCTGTCAGGAAATTCCTCCCTCCTCCCCGCTCGGTTTCCCTCCATCGCTGCTTCTCCCGCCTTCGGGGGGCTTCGGGGGCGAGCCCGACCCCCTCCTCCTCGGGGCGCCCCCCAGATACGGGAAGGCTGCTCTCCCGCCTCCCCCGCCCTTCTCCCCATCTGCTCCCACACCCGCGCGGGAGGGGGGCTGCCTGGGGGCCGCGGGGGGGCCTGGCCGGAGCCCCCCCGGAGGAAGAAGGGAGGAAGCGCCCAACTCCCCCCCGCCCTGCCTGGGGAGAGACGCAGCCCGGGAGGCCCGTCAGCTCCGCCGGCCTGGATGCGGGTGGGGGGAGAAGACGGGACCCCAAAAGTCAAGGGGAGCCCCTCGCCTCAGCCCCCCCTTGCCAAAGCGAAACTCCGCTACTGCGCAGGCGCGCTCTGGCTGATTGAACGGAAGGATGCCGAATGGTCGCTCTGGCGATGACGGCGATTGGCGGGAGAACTCCTCGGGGCGGTCCATTCCAAGAAAACAGGAAGAGCTACCGGTAACAGGAAACAGGCCTGGCAGCGAAGTCCCGCCTCTACTTCCGGAAAGGAAAAGAACTGAGGCACCGAATTGATTCGTCCGCGGACGGGCTCGGAGCCAGGTAGGGCGCAAGGGATGCCGGGAGTCGTAGTCCGAGAGGCGGAGAAGGAAGGGAGGGAGGGAGGGAGGGGGAGGCCGAGGCCTGGTCTGGCGGGACGGGCGTTGGGAGGGAGGTCTGGCCTGAAAGTCTCACTGAGAGTCCGAGGCTTCGGCCTTCCGGTCGGGGCTGGGACTCCCCTCTGGAGAAGGGACGAAGCCGTGACCCGCCTCTCTCCCTTCGCCCCTGCAGGAATTCAGGCGAGCCCGGCGGAGGAAGGAAGGAGGACCCGCGGAGCAGCCCCGAGAGGAGACGGCAGGGAAGGCCCGGAAGGGATGAGCCGAGGGGGACTACGCGAAAGGAGGCCGCCTGGAGGGCGAAGCGGGGAGCGGGAAACGGGCGGAGACCCCGAGACGGGCCTGGAGGGCGGAGGCTCCCTCAGAAGAGGCGGGAAACGCCACAGAATCCAGGAGGGAGGAGAGAAATATCGGTGCCCTGAATGTGGAAAATCCTTTAACAGAAATGGAGATCTTAAAAATCATCTAAGAATCCACACTGGAGACAGACCGTATGGATGCCCGGAATGTGGAAAGAGCTTCAGTCTGAGGGTAAACCTTTATAGACATCAAAGGATCCACACAGGAGAAAAACCATATGAATGCCTGGAGTGTGGAAAGAGCTTCAGTCAGAGGAGCATCCTTTATGTACATCAAAGGATCCATTCAGGAGAAAAACCGTATAAATGCCTGGAGTGTGGAAAGAGCTTCAATCAGAAAAGTAACCTTTATGTACATCAAAGGATCCACACAGGAGAAAAACCGTATAAATGCCTGGAGTGTGGAAAGAGCTTCAGTCAGAGGGGAAACCTTTATTTACATCAGAGAAAACACACAGGAGAAAAACCACACAAACCATTTAAATGCATGGAGTGTGGAAAGTGCTTCAGTCAGAGGGGACACCTTTATGTACATCAAATGATCCACACAGCAGAAAACCTGTATAAATCCCTAGAGTGTGGAAAGAGCTTCGTTCATCTGCAAAACCTTTATGCACATCAAAGAATCCACATAGCAGAGAAACAGCATAAAAGCCTGAGGTGTGGAAAGAGCTTCAATGACAGGAGAACAGTCAGACAACACAGAAATCTCCAAAGAATTTGCCAGGGAGAAAAGAAATATCAATGCACAGAATGTGAAAAATCCTTCAAAAGAAATGGAGATCTTGAAAGGCATCTTAGAATCCACACAGGAGAGAAACCATTTAAATGCCTAGAGTGTGGAAAGACCTTCACTCAGAACGCCGCCCTTTATGTACATCAAAGGACCCACACAGGAGAGAAACCACATAAATGCCTGGAGTGTGGAAAGAGCTTCAGTGTGCGGGGACAACTTTATAGTCATCAAAGAATTCACACTGGAGAGAAACCACATAAATGCCTGGAGTGTGGAAAGAGCTTCAGTCAGAAGGGACACCTTTATACACATCAAAGGATCCACACAGGAGAAAAACCATATAAATGCCTGGAGTGTGGAAAGAGTTTCCGTCAGAGTAGTAACCTTTATGTACATCAAAGGATACACACAGCAGAAAACCTGTATAAATGCCTGGAGTGCGGAAAGAGCTTCATTCATCTGCGAAAACTTTATGCACATCAAAGAATCCACACTGGGGAAAAACCATTTAAATGCCTGGAGTGTGGAAAGAGTTTCAGTCAGAGGGGAAACCTTTATGTACATCAAAGGATCCACACAGGGGAAAAACCATATAAATGCCTGGAGTGTGGAAAATGCTTCACTATGAGAGGAATCCTTTATAAACATCAAAAAATCCACACAGGAGAAAAACCACATAAATGCCTGGAGTGTGGAAGGAGCTTCAGTCAAAGGGGACACCTTCATAGACATCAAAGTATCCACTCAGGAGAGAAACCATATAAATGCCTGGAGCGTGGAAAGGGTTTCAGTGGACAAGCTTTTATACATATCAAAGACTCATGTCAGGAGAGAAATGGTATCAATGTCTGTCTGTAGCAAGATATTCCGTGAGAAGGGAAGTCTTTATAAGCATCGATGCACTTGGGAGAAAAACCATACAAATGCTTTGAATGTGGAAAGAGCTTTATTGTTAATGGACATATCTATGGACATCATAGGATACATATGGGGAAAAAGCGCTAAATATGCTTGAGTGTGCAAAGACCTTCAGTCACAACGGTGCCACTAAAATAACAATAGCATTTAGACTTATCTGCGACCCCATAGTGCTTTACAGTGCAGTCTGGGAGATTTACAAGGTAGGCATTATGTGCATATTGCCCGCAACAATCTGGGTCTCATTTTACACCCTCCGAAGGATAGAAGGGTGAGATAAGGCTGAGCGCTGTCAGAATGGAACTCCAGGTTGTGGACATTCTTCCTGCAACTTAAAATGTGATTGATGAAATGCAAAAGGGCTCCTCAAGGGCTAAGAAGCTATTTATCACAGACCTAATTACAGCTCAGTAAGAAAGGTGTGAACTCTTACCCTTCATAGCCATCTCAATCTTTGTCATTATGACTGTATTATGACCTAATAAGCAGGCATATACATAGAATGAAGGCTACTGCTAAGCTTGTAAGCCGCCCTGAGTCTTCGGAGAAGGGTGGGATATAAATGGAATTAAAATAAATAAAAAAAATTAAAAGTATACTGTATTCTCACCCAAACATTCAGGAGTAAGTGTTGGAATAACCATGATCTCTGTTCCTATACATGAAGCTGGCCAGTACTTTTCTACCATGGAAAGTCTTCAGTGAATCATGAATAAGGCAGTAAGCAAAAAACCTTGGAGAGATTTCATTGGCTACAGCCGTATAAGGGCATAGTTACAGAATCTTTCACACCATTGGCTATTCCATATATGGCAAATTCTGATGCATCCTGCAGGTGATTGCTCATTACTGTATTTGAATCTACTATTAACACCAATGTTTCCTTTCAGGATAGGGTTAGAACAGCACGTGTGTACTTAAATCATGCAGGATTGGCACGATGTAACCATTTAATCCTGATTGGTTGATTTGAACAATAATAAAACATGATTGTTTGCTTATACTATAAATAAACGAGGTCCACCGCTCCTTGTGGTTCGGTGTTCTTCCCAGGAGCAGCGGAGCCCTCACCCTGAGAGATCTCTGTGTCCTTCTTTCATGGGCGCCAACCCTGGGCGGGAGCAGCCGCTGCCCAGCCTCAACAGAGGCTAATTATTCTCAACCTGGCTGCTCACAGACCCGGTGGGGTCAGACAGCAGCAGGTTCCCAGCAACTGGTGACCCCGACGTGATTCTGCGGAATACGTCTTCAGCCATCCATTCTCATTCGACCGACGGTGGCCGCGACTCATCCTTGTCCGTCGCTAGACGCAGGACTTTTCGTGAGTATGGGCGGAAAATTCTCTCAACAGCAGACAGCGCATCTGCAGGAGTTGAGGGAATTAATTGATAATTGCAGGAAATTGGCTGGTTCTAAAAAATGCAAGCAACTTCCTCCGGTAAAAAATGGAGACTTAATTCGGCTTCTTTCTTACGTGTGGTTACAATGCCCAAAATATCCTGAAAGGGGATCACTCAAATTGGCTACATGGACCAAATTAGGAGAATATTTTCATGAGACCCCTAGGGCTCCGGTAAAAATTTTAAACTTGTGGAGGATCATAATGGAATGTTTAACTCTCCACTATGCATGTTTTAACCAGATAGGAGGGACGGACAGAACATTGGCCTTCTCCGTGCCGCCCCCACCTTATGAAAAATCGGAAACTTCTCCTACCTCTTCTCTTTACCCTGCTGTGCCTGTCCCTCCCTCTGCTCCCGACCAAGAGGAAAAAGACTCTGAGTTTATTACCATCACTATTTCTAAACCTCCTCCCCACCCCATTCAAGGGGCACCTTTTGTTCACTATGCTTGCAGCTCGTGCCCCTGGGATGTTAGATCCAGAGGATTTAGAAGCTTGTGCTGCCGACCCTGTCACCTTTTTTGTTCCTCAGGCTGCTGCAGCTCCCGCTGCTGCTGCTGTTTAATAATTGTGCTATTTTGTGTTGCCTAATAGTTGAATTTGAATAATCTTACACACTTTTCAAGGGGCATGTAATCTTATGAGTACAAGTGTATTGAATTCCCCAAACTCGAATCACGATTTCTTCTGATTGGTGAGTGGAATAATGTGGGTGTAAAACAGGTAGGCCGTACAGGTTGCCTTAAACAACTTCAGTGGTGAAGTACTAAACTACAGGTAATCCTCGAGGCATGACAGATCATTTAGTGACCATTCAAAGTTACTACAGGACTACCAAAAACCCTGTATGACCATGATTCAGAGATATGAGTTTTACAAAAGTTCAAAACTTTGCAGACACACTGAAGCATATCCACCTATTTTCTCTCTCCCCCCCCCCCCCCATCCTTGCTCTGCCGGACTCCAAAGGCATGGGCCTGCTTTGCATCACCTTTCCCCCCCTCACAAAGCCTTGTTTACCTTCCAGAGATCTGCAGAACTCAGTATTATAGGCCGTTCTTACTGGGCCCCGGGGAGCAGCTGTTTCCAAAATTACTTCAGAAAAGCTGGGCACACCATGCACATTTAATATCCTTGCATTCACCCCTACATTCTTCTTAACTGTAGAGAAATGAGATCAGTCTCAGGCTAACCTAATTAATGCTATCTCACTTCTGCAAACCATGCTTGCGCAGGGGAAACACCATTTACCTTAAACAAAAGAGTCATGTACCTGGATGCAAATGAAAAGGTAATGCTGAAGGAATTGATGACACATAACTTGTTTAACCATTTAAAAGGTAATCAAACTACTTCCTTGTCCCTTTGTTGCCCTGTGCTGTTGCCATTGGGGAAGACTGTAAAAATGAAGACCAACCAACCTTTGATGCCTGCTATGCTGTGAAGTTTAGTCGGGCTCCATTACTGATGTAAGTTGAGGATTACCTGAATTAGAGCTGCAGCCTCCCCTGGTGCCTAGATCACCATTTAGCAGGAGGAGGAGAAGATGATGAAGGTAAAATTGGACTGTAAAGTGGATGCCAGGAAGGATCTCGAAGTGGAGATTGGTGCAGGCCACCCTGGCCAGGATGGCTGGGCATTCTTGGGATATGGCGCGCTTATCGCATTGCAATGCTGGGCTGGGCTAAGCCTGGGCGTTGTGCTGCAGCTCAATGGCTTTTTCAGCCCCAGAGCCATTTGGCCTTCCAAGAAGCCCCTGCTCTGCCATATATTTCCTGTCTCCCTCACCCCCCCCCCCCAAATCTCCCTGAACTCAATCTGCACTATGGCACCTCCCTTCCTCCACTTCTTGGAGGGGATAATGTTGCAGGAATGCATTCCTTGCCGAGGGCCCAGCAACAGGGGTTTCTTGCACTTAACAATTTCTTGTAACTTCTACATTTTTATCGTAACCTTGTAATATAGAACGTTTCTGCTTTAGCATCTAGTCGCTTGTGACTTTCTAATTGCCAAATAAGGGACTTTTCCAGGCTGACTTAAGAAAGGACTTTTTTTCAATTGTATAGGGTAGAAATTAGAACTGATTGAAGCTGTACCTTTTGGCAACAGCCTCATTTGACTCGTGGCACTTTCCCCCGTGTGAATGTTCTCCTTTTTGACGCAATGCTCATTTCAATGGTTATGCTTAATATTATGGGATGTTACTGTCTGTGTCTCTTACGTGAGCAGGATGATTTCTTCCATCCAATCAAGTCTTGTTTTGTACTTTTTCTAATGTATGGAGTGTATAATCATGAAACCCGGTTCTGTGTCCTGGATTCCCTCTTTTTCATTGAGGGAAATCTCTCTGCTATAATAGTCTAATAAATTGGCTTTAAACGATCTTCCCACTCAGGGCCTTCGTTGTGGCTGGGAAAGAGCTGGGAACAGTTCAGAGCTGACATTGGTTATTAGTGAAGGGAAATTCAAATTTAGAATAGAGTTGGAAGGGACCCTGGAGGTCTCCTAGTCAAGTTCCCTACTCAAGCAGGAAACTCGATATAAATTCCAGACAGTTGGCACGGTCTCTGCGTGATGCAAAGGGGTCCTGGGGAGAGAAGGGGCCAGAGAGAAGCTGGATCTGGGCAGGGAGGGGCTGGTGATGCCACCAGAGGGGAGGGGGCTGACTGACGCAACCCTGTTTGCTGCCCCTGTGATTTTTCCTGACAGCTTGACTGCCTGTAGTCCCAGTCCCAGCATTTAGGGATTGGATTCGGAAACTGGCAGAGGGGCTGCAACAGATCCCAGGAACCGACTCAGAGCTCTCTGCCCAGAAGAACGCACTGCTAAGAAGAGCCAAGATCCTGCGCTGAAACTTCAATCTCTCTGGCCTGCGATGGAAGTCAGGATTGAGGAAGAGACACACCTGCCATCCCTCGGGGCATGGATGGATTCTCCTCTCAAAGGAAGCCACAAAAGGGCTACGAGCATTATACGGCATCCCAAATCTAACCCAGTCCAAAGCACCCAGAAAGGCTGGGAAAGCTGGTCCTTAAGGCCAGTTTATGGCACCATCTCTTCTCATAGACTCCTTCATCCTCCCCACTTTCCTCCTTCCCCTTTGGCAGGGAAGAACAGGAGAGAAAAAAACCCAGGAAAAACATTTGGGAAAAGCATGAGCTGAATACAAATATTTAAAGTAAAAAACACACACATGTAATTGCACATCCTCCTCCCCCTCCCATATGCACGCAGATATTCCGGCGTGAATACTGAGCGAGTGAAGGGAGGGGCAAAACAAGCAGATTCGTCCATGAGATCAGGATCAGAATCACAGAATTAGAAGGGACCTTGTAAATAATGATAAAAAGTTGGAAGCGACGTTGGAGGTCATCTAGTCCAACCCCCAGCTCAGGCAGGAAGCCCTACACCATTTCAGACAAATGGCTGTCCAGTCTCTTCTTTAAAACCTTCCAGTGTTGGAGCACGTTCAGCTTCTGGTGGCAGGTAGTTCCACTGGTTAATTCTTCTCCCTGTCAGGAAATTCCTCCCTCCTCCCCGCTCGGTTTCCCTCCATCGCTGCTTCTCCCGCCTTCGGGGGGCTTCGGGGGCGAGCCCGACCCCCTCCTCCTCGGGGCGCCCCCCAGATACGGGAAGGCTGCTCTCCCGCCTCCCCCGCCCTTCTCCCCATCTGCTCCCACCCCCGCGCGGGAGGGGGGCTGTCTGGGGGCCGCGGGGGGGCCTGGCCGGAGCCCCCCCGGAGGAAGAAGGGAGGAAGCGCCCCCCAACTCCCCCCCGCCCTGCCCGGGGAGAGACGCAGCCCGGGAGGCCCGTCAGCTCCGCCGGCCTGGATGCGGGTGGGGGGAGAAGACGGGACCCCAAAGGTCAAGGGGAGCCCCTCGCCTCAGCCCCCCCTTGCCAAAGCGAAACTCCGCTACTGCGCAGGCGCGCTCTGGCTGATTGAACGGAAGGATGCCGAATGGTCGCTCTGGCGATGACGTCGATTGGCGGGAGGACTCATCGGGGCGGTCCATTCCAAGAAAACAGGAAGAGCTACCGGTAACAGGAAACAGGCCTGGCAGCGAAGTCCCGCCTCTACTTCCGGAAAGGAAAAGAACTGAGGCACCGAATTGATTCGTCCGCGGACGGGCTCGGAGCCAGGTAGGACGCAAGGGATGCCGGGAGTCGCAGTCCGAGAGGCGGAGAAGGGAGGGAGGGGGAGCCCGAGGCCTGGTCTGGCGGGACGGGCGTTGGGAGGGAGGCTTGTCCGGAAAGTCTCACTGAGAGGCCGAGGTTTCGGCCTTTGTTCCCGGGCGGGGCTGGGACTCCCCTCTGGGGAAGGGACGAAGCCGTGACCTGCCTCTCTCCCTTCGCCCCTGCAGGACTTAGGGCGAGCCCGGCGGAGAAAGGAAGGAAGGAAGGAGTCCCCGCGTAGCAGCCCCGGGAAGAGACGGCGGGGAAGGCCCAGAAGGGATGAGCCGACGGGGACTCCGGGAAAGGAGGCCGCCTGGAGGGCGAAGCGGGGAGCGGGAAACGGGCGGAGACCCCGAGACGGGCCTGGAGGGCGGAGGGTCCCGCAGAAAAGGCGGGAGACTCGGGAAACGCCACAGAATCCAGGAGGGAGGAAAGAAATATCAGTGCCCGGAATGTGGAAAATCCTCCAAATCAAATGAAGCTCTTAAAAACCATCGAAGGATCCACACTGGAGTGAGACCGTATGAATGCCCGGAGTGTGGAAAGAGCTTTAGTCTGAGGGAAAACTTTTATGTACATCAAAGGCTCCACACTGGAGAGAAACTGCATAAATGCCTGGAGTGTGGAAAGAGCTTCAGTTGCAGAAGAACCCTTTATGTACATCAAAGGATCCACACAGGAGAGAAACCTTATGAATGCCCAGAGTGTGGAAAGAGCTTCAGTCAGATAAGTGGCCTTTATATACATCAAAGAACCCACACAGGAGAAAAACCTTATGAATGTCCGGAGTGTGGAAAGAGCTTCAGTCAGAGTAGTAACCTTTATGTACATCAAAGAACCCACACAGGGGAAAAACCTTATAAATGCCTAGAGTGTGGAAAGAGCTTCAGTTATAGGGGAACCCTTTATACACATAAAAGGACCCACACAGGAGAGAAACCACATAAATGCCTGGAGTGTGGAAAGAGCTTCAGTAAGACAAGTAATCTTTATGTACATCAAAGAACCCACACAGGAGAGAAACCACATAAATGCCTGGAGTGTGGAAAGAGCTTCAGTCAGAGGGGACAACTTTATAGACATCAAAGGATCCACACAGGAGAAAAACCGTGTAAATGCCTGGAGTGTGGAAAGAGCTTCAGTCAGAGTAGTAACCTTTATGTACATCAAAGGGTACACACAGGAGAGAACCCATTCAAATGCCTGGAGTGTGGAAAGAGCTTCAGTGACAGGAGTAGCCTGTATAAACATCAAAGGACCCACACAGGAGAGAAACCACATAAATGCCTGGAGTGTGGAAAGAACTTCATTCAGAGGAGCATCCTTTATGTACATCAAAGGACCCACACAGGAGAGAAACCACATAAATGCCTGGAGTGTGGAAAGAGCTTCAGTGACAGGAGTAGCCTGTATAAACATCAAAGGACCCACACAGGAGAGAAACCACATAAATGCCTGGAGTGTGGAAAGAGCTTCAGTCAGAGAGGACGCCTTTATGTACATCAAAGAACCCACACAGGAGAGAAACCACATAAATGCCTGGAGTGTGGAAAGAGCTTCAGTTGCAGAAGAAACCTTTATGTACATCAAAGAACCCACACAGGAGAGAAACCACATAAATGCCTGGAGTGTGGAAAGAGCTTCAGTGACAGGAGTAGCCTGTATAAACATCAAAGGACCCACACAGGAGAGAAACCATATAAATGCCTGGAGTGTGGAAAGAGCTTCAGTGAGAGGGGGCACCTTTATAGACATCTAAGAATCCACACAGGAGAGAAACCACATAAATGCCTGGAGTGTGGAAAGAGCTTCAGTGAGAGGGGACACCTTTATAGACATCTAAGAATCCACACAGGAGAGAAACCACATAAATGCCTGGAGTGTGGAAAGACCTTCGCTCATAATAGCAATCTTTATAGACATCAAAGGACCCACAAAGGATAGAAACCACATAAAGGCCTGGAGTGTGGAAGGTGCTTCAATAAGAGGGGGCACCTTGATACACATGAAACTATCCACTCAGCAGACAAACCCTAGACAAGCGTTTATACATATCAAACACTCAAGTCACGAGAGAAATCATCAGTGTCTGGGTGTGGAAAGAGATTGTATGAGAAGTGAAGTCTTCATAAGCATCGATCCACTTGGGAGAAAAACCATACTTTGAGTGTGGAAAGAGCTTTATTGTTAACGAACATCTCTGTGGACATTAAAGGATACAGTACATATGGGGAAAAAGCACTAAATATGCCTGAGTGTGCAGACCCTCAGTCACAACGGTGCCATTAAAATAACAATAGCATTTAGACTTATCTGCCACCCCATAGTGCTTTACAGTGCTGTCTGGGAGATTTACAAGGTAAACATTATCTGCATATTGCCCGCAACAATCTGGGTCTCATTTTACACCCTCAGAAGGATGGAAGGCTGAGACGAGGCTGAGCGCTGTCAACGGGGTGAACAGCAGCAGACTTAGGAGGCAGCCCTGTGGATAACCTGTGCTCAAGAAAATGATACTAGAGGTATTTGTTCCAACTCGCACATATTGGGGCCTGTTGGTAAGAAAGTCAAGAATCCAGTTACATAAAGTGTTTCAGCCTAAAAGGCCCAGTTTATCTACTAGATGCTTGGGAATGATTGTGTTAAATGCCGAACTGAAATTGTGTTGTTGAAAACGCACCTCATTTGACTCGTGATACTTTTCCCCTTGTGAAGATTCTTTTAATGCAATGCACATTTCAATGGTTATGCTTAATATTATGGGATGTTATTGCCTATATGTGGAATAACTGAGCAGGATGATTTCTTCCGTTCAATTAAGTCTTGTTTTGTACTTTTTCTAATATATGGCATATAAAATGAAACCAGATTCTGTGTCCTGGATGCCCTCTTTTCATTGAGGGAAATCTTTTTGTTATAAGTCTAATAAATTGCCTTTAAATCATCCCACTCAATTCCTAATTGAAGCAAATGTGCCATGGCTCAATCTAGGTCTAATTTGGCCTTCATTGTTGTGGGTGTGAAAGAACGGCTCCATCTCATTTTTGATATAATCTATATGGGTTTTCCAAATGTCAGCATCATGTAAAGCCATCCCCAGATATATGAAACTCTTGTAAATTGGATGCTGTCTATGGTCTCCTTGTCTTCAAGGCTTTTTAGCAGAAACAAGAGACTTTGTAAAGCCAACAAAGCTCCGTGAGATACTATCCATATCCTCAGCATACAGGAAGAAGGGTCCACAGATTGAGGCAGATGTAAGTAGGAGACGATGAAATGAGCTGTCAAGGAGTTGAGATACAACTTAAAGAGGGTGGAGGTCTAAATACAGCCCTGTGAGACTTTTCTAAAGAGGTACCAGGTTGGTTAGCACATTTGGTACAAATGCTGAATGAGAAAAAGTAACATGCCTTTATATTGTATTCTCCACATTCACCAAGATTTCAAGTGGAATCAAATGTAGGCTTAAAATCTACAAAGGCCACTTGCAGTGATTTTGTCCATACCATTTATTTAGAATAATGTTAAGTCATAAATCAAAATTTACACCCAATGCATTATGAAACAATAAATTGTCCATGCCATTTAATTGCATCAGTTTCAACAGATATCACAGTAAATTGAAATTATTTGAAAAAAAGTACCCCTAAATACTTTTTGCTGCAATAAGAGGATTCGACCATTCACCTTGTCCTTCTCTGATTCTCCTGTACAGAATTTGAGGGGCCCAAAGTAGGCACAGTATTTATGATGCAGGTTGAGCAAGCAGAACCAACCAGAACAATTCTCAGCCTCTATTTCATGGCCCTGATCTGAATTCTTAGGAGAGGACAGTTTCTGGCTCCTTCTCCTCCTTCAGGAAGGGATTCAGCTGCAGCCAGTATGACCCAGAAAAGGGGCAGCTGAGAGGGTGGCTGTAACTCGAGCAGGAAGCCTGGTCTTGGACAACAGGCAAAGCCCTGGAAATCCAGCCCTTCTCAACACTGCCACAATTAGCACATGTGAATGTGGTTTTTAGACCCTAGGGAGGAAGTTGTGTTGTGTGAACGGAAACAAGACGTGCTGAACTATAAACTGGCAATTTCTTGCCATTCAGCCTCTGGAATGCCTTCGCCAGCCTACCTGAGCAGCCTACCTGAGCATCTCGTCCCACACCTCGGTTTACAGCCCTGCAGCCTTGAATGGGGTAGCAGTGGGAAGAGAACAGACATCCTTTGCTGCCCCCTGATGGCCAGTGGTTGCTCTAATATATACGTTCTTTCACACGGGATAAGTCGCGCTTCTTGGTGTGGAAGAGGCCTACAAGGAGAAATGCTAGAAGGTGCCATTTTGGTGCTGGGCGGAAGCGATGGAGACTGTGTGCCCCCTCTTTTCAGCAGGCGGAAGGAAAAGTAAGTTAGCACTGTCACATTCTGTGCAGCTGACGGAACAGAGCGAGAGTGCGCGCTCCCTCTGCAGGGAAAAGCTGGGAAAGGGAAGGAAGGAACAGGGCGATGGCTTGGAAGGATGCCCCTTTTAGGACGATCCAGCCAAATACTGTCCAAGCGGCCTCAGGAATTCTGGGAGTTTGAAGTCATAAAAGGTCCATCATTGTTCACTTCTGACCTGGGAAAGCCCTAAACAAGAACCCAGCGGGACCAGAGGCGCTGTTCACAAGACCTGTTTCCCCACTCCTGGCTGTCCATGCCCAGAAACCTGGCATTGTTCGACAGGCTCTTTGGAGGCCAACAACCTGTCATAAGACTAACCAAACTGAGCATGTCGTGGAAATGTGAGGGCTTCCCTTGCTGTTGAGGCTTATTGCAGGGAGTTGTCCAGACAGTCTCCATTAGGGAACCTTCTCCAGCCAGGTGTCTCTCACTCTGTCCTTGGACATGTCTGGCTGACTTGGGAAGTAAAGCTTGTTTACATGTAGTTGGCACTTGGATGGGGCAGCACCAGAAAATGCAAGAGAAGCTGTCTAGCACTGGAAAGTTAAAAAAAGAACCAGCTCAATCTGTATTGCTGTGCATAAATTCCCTTGAAAGTGCTTGTGAAGGTACGGGCTGTAGGGTTTGACATGAGTATGGTTTCTGTGCTCAGTGGACTAATGGCTGATCTGGGAAAAGATTAACTGAGGTCCAGCCTCTTTAGCACCTGGACTGGGGGTCAGGCAGGAGGTTGAGCCACAGGGCGCTTTGGTGTGCAATGCAGTAAGTGTTTTGCCCTGATGTACACGTTCTTTCCTCTTCTATTTTTCTCTTTTCTAAGCTACCCAGTCGTTGGGAGGTGGGCTGCTCTCCAAATTTAATAAAAAAGTCATTCCTAAATAACTGGGCACCTCCCCCAAATTCCCTGCCCTTGGATATCCCAGAGAACCACTTTGAAAAATCCCCGAGTGGATGCTGTCTTCTTTCAGCGATGTGGGACAATTCCAAAGTGGCAAATCATCAGTGAAATGCTCGGTGTGCAACAACCATCCTGTGATTGCTGATACCTTGGCCTGGTTCTCTGACTTAAAAAGGTGAGCATGATGTCCTTTGCCCCCCCTCCCTCCTTTGTCTTCTTCAGGGTTTGATGCTTGAGCTGCTGAAGCTGGAATGAGCTGGGAACAGTTCAGAGCTGACATTGGTGGTTACTGAAGGCAAATTCAAGTTTAGAATAGATCTGGAAGGGACCCGAGAGGTCTCCCAGTCCAGCTCCCTACTCCAGCAGGAGCCCCTATAGACCAGGCATGTCTAAGTGACGACCCATGGGCCGGATGCGTCACACCAAAACCGCGCCCACCCCACTGCCGGCAATGGGGAAAAAGTCCCGACAGGCCTTTAACTATCTTAGTTGCTCTTCTTTGCACTTTTTCCAAAGTCTCAGCAGCTGGGTGCTTACAGATGCCCATTGAAATGGACAGGTAAGTGGGGGGGGGGAAGGGGAGAATGAACTTGCAAATGTGCTGGCGGATAAACAGGTGTATTGATTTGCCAGTCAGCTGCAGGAAGAAAATGAGATAACTGCCAACCCAGAGTTGGGGGTTATATCTCGCTGGCCCAGCTAGCAGCTGTAACAGGAGCCCCCTCCAAAGGGGGGGTGGATAGGAGGAAAATGTGTGCCTGTGCGGCAGCTTGAGCATCAGTGTGCCAAAAGGCCAACAAAGGTAAAAAAAAACATGTATGAAGGGTAGAAGCGTTGGAGGGGTTCCCCCCCCCCTCAGCTGCAGTTTTGCAAAGGGGTCCTGGGGAGAAAAGGGGCCAGAGAGGAGAAGCTGGGTCTGGGCAGGGAGGGGCTGGGGATGCCGCCAGAGGGGAGGGGGCTGACTGACCCAACCCTCTTTGCTGCCCCTGTGATGCTTTTTGCAGTTATCCTTCCTGACAGCTTGACTGTAGTCCCAGTCCCAGCACTCAGGGATTGGATTCGGAAGCTGGCAGAGAGGCTGCAACAGATACCAGGAACCGACTCAGAGCTCTCTGGATGGCAGTGCTAGGAACACCTAAGATCCTGCGCAGAAACTTCAATCTCTCCAGCTTGCGATGGAAGAGTCAGGATTGAGGAAGAGACACACCTGCCACCCTCGGGGCGTGGATGGATTCTTCTCTCAAAGGAAGCCCCCAAAGCTCTGGGAAAGGTGGCCTTTAAGGCCGGTTTATGGCATCGTCTCATCTCAGGGACCTCGAGGCTCCTTCGTGCCCCCCCATTTCCTCCTTCCTCTTTGGCAGGGCAGAACTGGGGGGGAAACCCGAAGAAAACCATTTGGGAAAAGCACCATTGCGATAAAAGGGCTTCAAGTCCAGCAAGACGTGCATCGGGGACGCAGAGCGAGGCAAGCGAGGGGCAGAAGCCCCGAAGAGCGAAGCCCAAAGAAAGGCAGGATCGGGCCCGAGACGCGGGAGGGGCTGCCTGGGGGCCGCGGGGGGAGCCTGGCCGGAGCCCCCCCGGGAGGAAGAAGCGGGGAAGCGCCCCCCACCCCACGGGAGACACCCCGGAGGGGGAGGGGCGGAGACGCAGCCCCGGGAGGCCCCCCAACTCCGCCGGCCTGGATGGGGGGGCAGTGGGGACCCCCAAAGATCAAAGGGAGCCGCTCGCCTCTCCTCCGCGGGGGGGGGACGAAGCCGAACCTCGCTACTGCGCAGGCGCCAACTGGCTGATTCGAGGGCGGCGATTGGCAGGAGGACTCCTCGGGGCGGTCCATTCAAAGGAAAGAGGAACCAGGGAGAGACCTGGCAGCGAAGTCCCGTCTCCACTTCCGGAATGGAATAGAGCTGAAGCGGCGTAATGCATTCGGCCGCGGACGGGCTGGGAGCTAGGTAGTGCGCAAGGGATGCTGGGAGTCGTAGTCCGAGAGGCTCTCTGGTGGAGGGGGGGAGAGGGAGCCCGAGGGATGGTCTGGCGCAGGGGTCTTCAAACTTGTCCCTTTTATGACTTATGGACTTCAACTCCCAGAATTCCTCAGCCAGGCACGCTGGCTGAGGAATTCTGGGAGTTGAGGTCCACAAGTCATAAAAGGGAGAAGTTTGAAGACCCCTGGTCTGGCGTGTCGGGCGCTGGGAGGGAGCCCTGCCCGGAAAGTCTCACTGAGAGGCCGAGGCTTCGCCTTTCCTCCCCGGGCGGGGCTGGGACTCTCCTCCGGGGAAGGGACGAAGCCGTGCGGGTTGCAAAAGTGTTGCAAAAACTCAGACGACCAATTTGGGAATTCTTCAACTCAAATTAAAGCCTCTCACTCCACTGAAGAACGTAACACCCCAAATCTAATCTACCCAAATCCGAAGCACCCCGAGAGCCTGGGAAAACTGGTCTTTAAGGGAGCGGGAGGGGCGGAGACGCAGCCCCGGGAGGCCCCCCAATTCCGCCGGTCTGGATGCGAATGGGGGGGCGAGGGGGAGGCAGAAACGGGACCCCAAAGATCAAAGGGAGCCGCTCGCCCCTCCTCCGCGGGGAAGGGGAGGAGACGAACACAATTTCGCTACTGCGCAGGCGCCAACTGGCTGATTCCAGGAAGCACGACGCCGAATGGTCGCTTGGGGAGGGCGGCGATTGGCAGGAGGACTCCTCGGGGTGGTCCGTTCAAAGGAAAGACGAAGAGCAACCAGGAACAGACCTCGCACAGAAGTCCCGCCTCCACTTCAGGGAACAAATAGAACTGCAGCGCCTTAATTGACGCGGCCGCGCTCAAAACCAGGTAGGGCGCAAGGGATGCCGGGAGTCGTAGTCCGAGAGGCTCTCTGGCGGACAAAGCGGAAAGGGGGGAGGCCTGGTCTGGCGTGACGGGCGATGGGAGGGAGGCCTGCCCGGAAAGTCTCACTGAGAGGCCGAGGCTTCGGCCTTCCTCCCCGGGCGGGGCTGGGATTCCCCTCCGTGGAAGGGACGAAGCCATGACCCGCCTCTCCCCCTTCGCCCCTGCAGGAGTTCGGGCGAGCCCGACGGAGGAAGGAAGGAGGCCCCGCGGAGCAGTCCCGTGAGGAGACGGTGGGAAAGGCCCGAAGGGATGAGCCGACGGGGACTCCAGGAAAGGAGGCCGCCTGGAGGGAAAAACGGGGAGCGGGAAACGGGCGGAAATCCCGAGACGGTCCTGGAGGGCGGAGGGTCCCTCAGAAAAGGCGGGAAACTCGGGAAACGCCACAGAATCCAGGAGGGAGGAAAGAAATATCAGTGCCCGGAATGTGGAAAATCCTTCAAAAGAAATGGAGATCTTAACAAGCATCTAAGAATCCACACAGGAGAGAAACCATTTAAATGCTCTGAGTGTGGAAAGAGCTTCAGTCAGACGGGACAACTTTATGTACATCAAAGGATCCACTCAGGAGAGAAACCACATAAATGCCTGGAGTGTGGAAAGAGCTTCAGGCAGAGTGGTAGCCTTTATGTACATCAAAGAACCCACACAGGAGAAAAACCATATAAATGTCCGGAGTGTGGAAAGAGCTTCAATCTGAAGAGCACCCTTTATAGACATCAAAGGATCCACACAGGAGAAAAACCATGTAAATGCCTGGAGTGTGGAAAGAGCTTCACTTATAGGGGAACCCTTTATACACATCAAAGGACCCACACAGGAGAGAAAGCACATAAATGCCTGGAGTGTGGAAAGAGCTTCAGTCAGAGAGGACACCTTTATGTACATCAAAGAACCCACACAGGAGAGAAACCACATAAATGCCTGGAGTGTGGAAAGAGCTTCAGTCAGAGAGGACACCTTTATGTACATCAAAGAACCCACACAGGAGAGAAACCACATAAATGCCTGGAGTGTGGAAAGAGCTTCAGGAACAGGAGTAACCTGTATAGACATCAAAGGACCCACACAGGAGAGAAACGATACGAATGCCTGGAGTGTGTAAAGACCTTCGCTCATAATGGCACCCTTTATAGACATAAAAGGACCCACACAGGAGAGAAACCACATAAATGCCTGGAGTGTGGAAAGAGCTTCAGTCAGAGAGGACACCTTTATGTACATCAAAGAACCCACACAGGAGACAAACCACATAAATGCCTGGAGTGTGGAAAGAGCTTCAGTCAGAGAGGACACCTTTATGTACATCAAATAACCCACACAGGAGAGAAACCACATAAATGCCTG
The DNA here is from genome assembly GCF_947247035.1 of Vipera ursinii. NCBI lineage: Eukaryota > Metazoa > Chordata > Lepidosauria > Squamata > Viperidae > Vipera > Vipera ursinii. The sequence goes on along the minus strand of NC_139529.1, from coordinate 3,845,279 downwards.
GAGTGTGGAAAGAGCTTCATTGAGATGAGCATCCTTTATGTACATCAAAGGACCCACACAGGAGAGAAACCACATAAATGCCTGGAGTGTGGAAAGAGCTTCAGGGACAGGAGTAGCCTGTATAGACATCAAAGGACCCACACAGGAGAGAAACCACATAAATGCCTGGAGTGTGGAAAGAGCTTCAGGGACAGGAGTAGCCTGTATAGACATCAAAGGACCCACACAGGAGAGAAACCACATAAATGCCTGGAGTGTGGAAAGAGCTTCAGTCAGAGAGGACACCTTTATGTACATCAAAGAACCCACATAGGAGAGAAACCACATAAATGCCTGGAGTGTGGAAAGAGTTTCAGGGACAGGAGTAGCCTGTATAGACATCAAAGGACCCACACAGGAGAGAAACGATACGAATGCCTGGAGTGTGGAAAGACCTTCGCTCAGAATGGCACCCTTTATAGACATAAAAGAATTCACATTGGAGAAAAACCGTATAAATGCCTGGAGTGTGGAAAGACCTTCACTCAGAATGGCAATCTTTATAGACATCAAAGGACCCACAAAGGATAGAAACCACATAAAGGCCTGGAGTGTGGAAGGTGCTTCAATAAGAGGGGGCACCTTGATACACATGAAACTATCCACTCAGGAGACAAACCCTAGACAAGCGTTTATACATATCAAACACTCAAGTCACGAGAGAAATCATAAGTCTTCATAAGCATCGATCCACTTGGGAGAAAAACCATACTTTGAGTGTGGAAAGAGCTTTATTGTTATCGAACATCTCCGTGGACATTAAAGGATATAGTACATATGGGGAAAAAAGCACTAAATATGCCTGAGTGTGCAGACCCTCAGTCACAACAGTGCCATTAAAATAACAATAGCATTTAGACTTATCTGCCACCCCATAGTGCTTTACAGTGCTGTCTGGGAGATTTACAAGGTAACCATTATTTGCATATTGCCCGCAACAATCTGGGTCTCATTTTACACCCTTAGAAGGATGGAAGGCTGAGACGAGGCTGAGCGCTGTCAGAATAGAACTCCAGGCTGTGAACAGTCTTCCTGCAATACTGCACTTTTAATAACTGAGCCACCAGAACTTAAAATGCGATTGATGAAATGCAAAAGGGCTTCTCAAGGGCTAAGAAGCTGCTTGAATATTTATCACAGACCTAATTACAGCTCAGGGACACGGTGGCTCGGTTAGGATGCTGAGCTTGTCAATCAGAAGGTCGACAGTTTGGCTGGTCGAATCCCGAGTGCGTGAGTGAGTGCCTGTTACTCGTCCCAGCTTCTGCCCACCTAGCAGTTCAAAAGCACATAAAAATGCAAGTAGAAAATAGGGAACAGCGTTCTGTGTGCCTTTGGCGTCCAGTCATGCCGGCCACATGACCACGGAGACGTCCTTGGAAAAGCGCTGGCTCTTCGGCTTTGAAACGGAGATGAGCACCGCCCCCTAGAGTTGGAAACGACTAGCAGGCATGTGCAGGGGAACCTTTACCTTTAATTACAGCTCAGTAAGAAAGGTGTGAACTCTTACCTTTCATTGCCATCTCAATCTTTGTCAACATGAGTGTATACTGTATTCTCAGCCCAAACATTCAAGGTGTAAGTAAACTTATGTACAGCACCATTTTATTGTTCCCTTTATTGCTACACTCTATTTAATGATTCTGCTATTCTGTGATGCCAAATAGTGGAATTTGAATAATATTACACAATTTTTCAAGGGGTATGTAATTTTACTCATTAGCTGCACACCCATGAATTTGATGCTGGTAACTATCTCCACAGGTGAATCATTAATGCAGAGAAAAGGGTGGCTGTGCTTGCCTTTTCTGAAATCGACAATGATTTCTATGGTTTTTCCGGTATTTAAAACTAGGCTGTTTTCCTTACACCAGTTCACCATCCCCTCAACCTCCTTGCGGTAACTCATTTTCATCATGACTAAGGTCCGCTACTGTTGTATCATCTGTGAACTTCACAATATGGTTGGTGGCAAACCTAGCACCACCGTCATGGGTCAACGGGGTGAACAGCAGCAGACCTAGGAGGCAGCCCTGTGGATAACCTGTGCTCAAGAAAATTATACTAGAGGTATTTGTTCCAACTCGCACATATTGGGGCCTGTTGGTAAGAAAGTCAAGAATCCAGTTACATAAAGTGTTTCAGCCTAAAAGGCCCAGTTTATCTACTAGATGCTTGGGAATGATTGTGTTAAATGCCGAACTGAAATTGTGTGGTTGAAAACGCACCTCATTTGACTCGTGATACTTTTCCCCTTGTGAAGATTCTTTTAATGCAATGCACATTTCAATGGTTATGCTTAATATTATGGGATGTTGTTGCCTATATGTGGAATAACTGAGCAGGATGATTTCTTCCGTTCAATTAAGTCTTGTTTTGTACTTTTTCTAATATATGGTATATAAAATGAAACCAGATTCTGTGTCCTGGATGCCCTCTTTTCATTGAGGGAAATCTTTTTGTTATAAGTCTAATAAATTGCCTTTAAATCATCATCCCACTCAATTCCTAATTGAAGCAAATGTGCCATGGCTCAATCTAGGTCTAATTTGGCCTTCATTGTTGTGGGTGTGAAAGAACGGCTCCATCTCATTTTTCATATAATCTATATGGGTTTTCCAAATGTCAGCATCATGTAAAGCCATCCCCAGATATATGAAACTCTTGTAAATTGGATGCTGTCTATGGTCTCCTTGTCTTCAAGGCTTTTTAGCAGAAACAAGAGACTCTGTAAAGCCAACAAAGCTCCGTGAGATACTATCCATATCCTCAGCATACAGGAAGAAGGGTCCACAGATTGAGGCAGATGTAAGTAGGAGACGATGAAATGAGCTGTCAAGGAGTTGAGATACAACTTAAAGAGGGTGGAGGTCTAAATACAGCCCTGTGAGACTTTTCTAAAGAGGTACCAGGTTGGTTAGCACATTTGGTACAAATGCTGAATGAGAAAAAGTAACATGCCTTTATATTGTATTCTCCACATTCACCAAGATTTCAAGTGGAATCAAATGTAGGCTTAAAATCTACAAAGGCCACTTGCAGTGATTTTGTCCATACCATTTATTTAGAATAATGTTAAGTCATAAATCAAAATTTACACCCAATGCATTATGAAACAATAAATTGTCCATGCCATTTAATTGCATCAGTTTCAACAGATATCACAGTAAATTGAAATTATTTGAAAAAAAGTACCCCTAAATACTTTTTGCTGCAATAAGAGGATTTGACCATTCACCTTGTCCTTCTCTGATTCTCCTGTACAGAATTTGAGGGGCCCAAAGTAGGCACAGTATGATGCAGGTTGAGCAAGCAGAACCAACCAGAACAATTCTCAGCCTCTATTTCATGGCCCTGATCTGAATTCTTAGGAGAGGACAGTTTCTGGCTCCTTCTCCTCCTTCAGGAAGGGATTCAGCTGCAGCCAGTATGACCCAGAAAAGGGGCAGCTGAGAGGGTGGCTGTAACTCGAGCAGGAAGCCTGGTCTTGGACAACAGGCAAAGCCCCGGAAATCCAGCCCTTCTCAACACTGCCACAATTAGCACATGTGAATGTGGTTTTTAGACCCTAGGGAGGAAGTTGTGTTGTGTGAACGGAAACAAGATGTGCTGAACTATAAACGCAATTTCTTGCCATTCAGCCTCTGGAATGCCTTCGCCAGCCTACCTGAGCAGCCTACCTGAGCATCTCGTCCCACACCTCGGTTTACAGCCCTGCAGCCTTGAACGGGGTAGCAGTGGGAAGAGAACAGACATCCTTTGCTGCCCCCTGATGGCCAGTGGTTGCTCTAATATATACGTTCTTTCACATGGGATGAGTCGTGCTTCTTGGTGTGGAAGAGGCCTACAAGGAGAAATGCTAGAAGGTGCCATTTTGGTGCTGGGCGGAAGCGATGGAGACTGTGTGCCCCCTCTTTTCAGCAGGCGGAAGGAAAAGTAAGTTAGCACTGTCGCATTCTGTGCAGCTGACGGAAACGCCACAGAATCCAGGAGGGAGGAAAGAAATATCAGTGCCCGGAATGTGGAAAATCCTCCAAATCAAATGAAGCTCTTAAAAACCATCGAAGGATCCACACTGGAGTGAGACCGTATGAATGCCCGGAGTGTGGAAAGAGCTTTAGTCTGAGGGAAAACTTTTATGTACATCAAAGGCTCCACACTGGAGAGAAACTGCATAAATGCCTGGAGTGTGGAAAGAGCTTCAGTTGCAGAAGAACCCTTTATGTACATCAAAGGATACACACAGGAGAGAAACCTTATGAATGTCCGGAGTGTGGAAAGAGCTTCAGTTGCAGAAGAAACCTTTATGTACATCAAAGGACCCACACAGGAGAGAAACCATATAAATGCCTGGAGTGTGGAAAGAGCTTCAGTGACAGGAGTAGCCTGTATAAACATCAAAGGACCCACACAGGAGAGAAACCACATAAATGCCTGGAGTGTGGAAAGAGCTTCAGTCAGAGAGGACACCTTTATGTACATCAAAGAACCCACACAGGAGAGAAACCACATAAATGCCTGGAGTGTGGAAAGAGCTTCATTGAGATGAGCATCCTTTATGTACATCAAAGGACCCACACAGGAGAGAAACCACATAAATGCCTGGAGTGTGGAAAGAGCTTCAGTCAGAGAGGACACCTTTATGTACATCAAAGAACCCACACAGGAGAGAAACCACATAAATGCCTGGAGTGTGGAAAGAGCTTCAGTGACAGGAGTAGCCTGTATAAACATCAAAGGACCCACACAGGAGAGAAACCACATAAATGCCTGGAGTGTGGAAAGAGCTTCAGTGAGAGGGGACACCTTTATAGACATCTAAGAATCCACACAGGAGAGAAACCACATAAATGCCTGGAGTGTGGAAAGAGCTTCAGTGAGAGGGGACACCTTTATAGACATCTAAGAATCCACACAGGAGAGAAACCACATAAATGCCTGGAGTGTGGAAAGACCTTCACTCAGAATGGCAATCTTTATAGACATCAAAGGACCCACAAAGGATAGAAACCACATAAAGGCCTGGAGTGTGGAAGGTGCTTCTATAAGAGGGGGCACCTTGTTACACATGAAACTATCCATTCAGGAGACAAACCTTAGACAAGCGTTTATACATATAAAACACTCAAGCCACGAGAGAAATCATCAGTGTCTGGGTGTGGAAAGAGATTGTATGAGAAGTGAAGTCTTCATAAGCATCGATCCACTTGGGAGAAAAACCATACTTTGAGTGTGGAAAGAGCTTTATTGTTAACGAACATCTCTGTGGACATTAAAGGATACAGTACATATGAGGAAAAAGCACTAAATATGCCTGAGCGTGCAGACCCTCAGTCACAACGGTGCCATTAAAATAACAATAGCATTTAGACTTATCTGCCACCCCATAGTGCTTTACAGTGCTGTCTGGGAGATTTACAAGGTCACCATTATTTGCATATTGCCCGCAACAATCTGGGTCTCATTTTACACCCTCAGAAGGATGGAAGGCTGAGACGAGGCTGAGCGCTATATGTGGAATAACTGAGCAGGATGATTTCTTCCGTTCAATTAAGTCTTGTTTTGTACTTTTTCTAATATATGGCATATAAAATGAAACCAGATTCTGTGTCCTGGATGCCCTCTTTTCATTGAGGGAAATGTTTTTGTTATAAGTCTAATAAATTGCCTTTAAATCATCATCCCATTTTTGATATAATCTATATGGGTTTTCCAAATGTCAGCATCATGTAAAGCCATCCCCAGATATATGAAACTCTTGTAAATTGGATGCTGTCTATGGTCTCCTTGTCTTCAAGGCTTTTTAGCAGAAACAAGAGACTTTGTAAAGCCAACAAAGCTCCGTGAGATACTATCCATATCCTCAGCATACAGGAAGAAGGGTCCACAGATTGAGGCAGATGTAAGTAGGAGACGATGAAATGAGCTGTCAAGGAGTTGAGATACAACTTAAAGAGGGTGGAGGTCTAAATACAGCCCTGTGAGACTTTTCTGAAGAGGTACCAGGTTGGTTAGCACATTTGGTACAAATGCTGAATGAGAAAAAGTAACATGCCTTTATATTGTATTCTCCACATTCACCAAGATTTCAAGTGGAATCAAATGTAGGCTTAAAATCTACAAAGGCCACTTGCAGTGATTTTGTCCATACCATTTATTTAGAATAATGTTAAGTCATAAATCAAAATTTACACCCAATGCATTATGAAACAATAAATTGTCCATGCCATTTAATTGCATCAGTTTCAACAGATATCACAGTAGATTGAAATTATTTGAAAAAAAAGTACCCCTAAATACTTTTTGCTGCAATAAGAGGATTCGACCATTCACCTTGTCCTTCTCTGATTCTCCTGTACAGAATTTGGGGGGCCCAAAGTAGGCACAGTATTTATGATGCAGGTTGAGCAAGCAGAACCAACCAGAACAATTCTCAGCCTCTATTTCATGGCCCTGATCTGAATTCTTAGGAGAGGACAGTTTCTGGCTCCTTCTCCTCCTTCAGGAAGGGATTTAGCTGCAGCCAGGATGGCCCAGAAAAGGGGCAGCTGAGAGGGTGGCTGTAACTCGAGCAGGAAGGCTGGTCTTGGACAACAGGAAAAGCCCCGGAAATCCAGCCAATTCTCAACACTGCCACAATTAGCACATGTGAATGTGGTTTTTATACCCTAGGGAGGAAGTTGTGTTGTGTGAACGGAAACAAGATGTGCTGAACTATAAACTGGCAATTTCTTGCCATTCAGCCTCTGGAATGCCTTCGCCAGCCTACCTGAGCAGGCTATCTGAGCATCTCGTCCCACACCTCGGTTTACAGCCCTGCAGCCTTGAACGGGGTAGCAGTGGGAAGAGAACAGACATCCTTTGCTGCCCCCTGATGGCCAGTGGTTGCTCTAATATATACGTTCTTTCACACGGGATGAGTCGCGCTTCTTGGTGTGGAAGAGGCCTACAAGGAGAAATGCTAGAAGGTGCCATTTTGGTGCTGGGCGGAAGCGATGGAGACTGTGTGCCCCCTCTTTTCAGCAGGCGGAAGGAAAAGTAAGTTAGCACTGTCGCATTCTGTGCAGCTGACGGAACAGAGCGAGAGTGCGCGCTCCCTCTGCAGGGAAAAGCTGGGAAAGGGAAGGAAGGAACAGGGCGATGGCTTGGAAGGATGCCCCTTTTAGGACGATCCAGCCAAATACTGTCCAAGCGGCCTCAGGAATTCTGGGAGTTTGAAGTCATAAAAGGTCCATCATTATTCACTTCTGACCTGGGAAAGCCCTAAACAAGAACCCAGCGGGACCAGAGGCGCTGTTCACAAGACCTGTTTCCCCACTCCTGGCTCTCCATGCCCAGAAACCTGGCATTGTTCGACAGGCTCTTTGGAGGCCAACAACCTGTCATAAGACTAACCAAACTGAGCATGTCGTGGAAATGTGAGGGCTTCCCTTGCAGTTGAGGCTTATTGCAGGGAGTTGTCCAGACAGTCTCCATTAGGGAACCTTCTCCAGCCAGGTGTCTCTCACTCTGTCCTTGGACATGTCTGGCTGACTTGGGAAGTAAAGCTTGTTTACATGTAGTTGGCACTTGGATGGGGCAGCACCAGAAAATGCAAGGGAAACTGTCTAGCACTGGAAAGTTAAAAAAAGAACCAGCTCAATCTCTATTGCTGTGCATAAATTCCCTTGAAAGTGCTTGTGAAGGTACGGGCTGTAGGGTTTGACATGAGTATGGTTTGTGTGCTCAGTGGACTAATGGCTGATCTGGGAAAAGATTAACTGAGGTCCAGCCTCTTTAGCACCTGGGCTGGGGGTCAGGCAGGAGGTTGAGCCAAAGGGCGCTTTGGTGTGCAATGCAGTAAGTGTTTTGCCCTGATGTACATGTTCTTTCCTCTTCTATTTTTCTCTTTTCTAAGCCACCCAGTCGTTGGGAGGTGGGCTGCTCTCCAAATTTAATAAAAAAGTCATTCCTAAATAACTGGGCACCTCCCCCAAATTCCCTGCCCTTGGATATCCCAGAGAACCACTTTGAAAAATCCCCGAGTGGATGCTGGCTTCTTTCAGCGATGTGGGACAATTCCAAGGTGGCAAATCATCAGTGAAATGCTCGGTGTGCAACAACCATCCTGTGATTGCTGATACCTTGGCCTGGTTCTCTGACTTAAAAAGGTGAGCATGATGTCCTTTGCCCCCCCTCCCCCCTTTGTCTTCTTCAGGGTTTGATGCTTGAGCTGCTGAAGCTGGAATGAGCTGGGAACAGTTCAGAGCTGACATTGGTGGTTACTGAAGGCAAATTCAAGTTTAGAATAGATCTGGAAGGGACCCGAGAGGTCTCCCAGTCCAGCTCCCTACTCCAGCAGGAGCCCCTATAGACCAGGCATGTCTAAGTGACGACCCATGGGCCGGATGCGTCACACCAAAACCGCGCCCACCCCACTGCCGGCAATGGGGAAAAAGTCCCGACAGGCCTTTAACTATCTTAGTTGCTCTTCTTTGCACTTTTTCCAAAGTCTCAGCAGCTGGGTGCTTACAGATGCCCATTGAAATGGACAGGTAAGTGGGGGGGGGGGGGGAAGGGGAGAATGAACTTGCAAATGTGCTGGCGGATAAACAGGTGTATTGATTTGCCAGTCAGCTGCAGGAAGAAAATGAGATAACTGCCAACCCAGAGTTGGGGGGTTATATCTCGCTGGCCCAGCTAGCAGGCTGTAACAGGAGCCCCCTCCAAAGGGGGGGTGGATAGGAGGAAAATGTGTGCCTGTGCGGCAGCTTGAGCATCAGTGTGCCAAAAGGCCAACAAAGGTAAAGAAAAACATGTATGAAGGGTAGAAGCGTTGGAGGGGTTCCCCCCCCCTCAGCTGCAGTTTTGCAAAGGGGTCCTGGGGAGAGAAGGGGCCAGAGAGGAGAAGCTGGGTCTGGGCAGGGAGGGGCTGGGGATGCCGCCAGAGGGGAGGGGGCTGACTGACCCAACCCTCTTTGCTGCCCCTGTGATGCTTTTTGCAGTTATCCTTCCTGACAGCTTGACTGTAGTCCCAGTCCCAGCACTCAGGGATTGGATTCGGAAGCTGGCAGAGAGGCTGCAACAGATACCAGGAACCGACTCAGAGCTCTCTGGATGGCAGTGCTAGGAACACCTAAGATCCTGCGCAGAAACTTCAATCTCTCCAGCTTGCGATGGAAGAGTCAGGATTGAGGAAGAGACACACCTGCCACCCTCGGGGCGTGGATGGATTCTTCTCTCAAAGGAAGCCCCCAAAGCTCTGGGAAAGGTGGCCTTTAAGGCCGGTTTATGGCATCGTCTCATCTCAGGGACCTCGAGGCTCCTTCGTGCCCCCCCATTTCCTCCTTCCTCTTTGGCAGGGCAGAACTGGGGGGGAAACCCGAAGAAAACCATTTGGGAAAAGCACCATTGCGATAAAAGGGCTTCAAGTCCAGCAAGACGTGCATCGGGGACGCAGAGCGAGGCAAGCGAGGGGCAGAAGCCCCGAAGAGCGAAGCCCAAAGAAAGGCAGGATCGGGCCCGAGACGCGGGAGGGGCTGCCTGGGGGCCGCGGGGGGAGCCTGGCCGGAGCCCCCCCGGGAGGAAGAAGCGGGGAAGCGCCCCCCACCCCACGGGAGACACCCCGGAGGGGGAGGGGCGGAGACGCAGCCCCGGGAGGCCCCCCAACTCCGCCGGCCTGGATGGGGGGGCAGTGGGGACCCCCAAAGATCAAAGGAAGCCGCTCGCCTCTCCTCCGCGGCGGGACGAAGCCGAACCTCGCTACTGCGCAGGCGCCAACTGGCTGATTCGAGGGCAGCGATTGGCAGGAGGACTCCTCGGGGCGGTCCATTCAAAGGAAAGAGGAACCAGGAACAGACCTGGCAGCGAAGTCCCGCCTCCACTTCCGGAATCGAATAGAGCTGAAGCGGTGTAATGCATTCGGCCGCGGACGGGCTGGGAGCTAGGTAGTGCGCAAGGGATGCTGGGAGTCGTAGTCCGAGAGGCTCTCTGGTGGAGGGGGGGAGAGGGAGCCCGAGGGATGGTCTGGCGCAGGGGTCTTCAAACTTGTCCCTTTTATGACTTATGGACTTCAACTCCCAGAATTCCTCAGCCAGGCACGCTGGCTGAGGAATTCTGGGAGTTGAGGTCCACAAGTCATAAAAGGGAGAAGTTTGAACACCCCTGGTCTGGCGTGTTGGGCGCTGGGAGGGAGCCCTGCCCGGAAAGTCTCACTGACAGGCCGAGGCTTCGCCTTTCCTCCCCGGGCGGGGCTGGGACTCTCCTCCGGGGAAGGGATGAAGCCATGACCCGCCTCTCCCCCTTCCCCCCTGCAGGAGTTCGGGCGAGCCCGACGGAGGAAGGAAGGAGGCCCCGCGCAGCAGCCCCGTGAGGAGACGGTGGGAAAGGCCCGAAGGGATGAGCCGACGGGGACTCCGGGAAAGGAGGCCGCCTGGAGGGAAAAGCGGGGAGCGGGAAACGGGCGGAGATCCCGAGACGAGCTTGGAGGGCGGAGGGTCCCTCAGAAAAGGCGGGAAACTCGGGAAACGCCACAGAATCCAGGAGGGAGGAAAGAAATATCAGTGCCCGGAATGTGGAAAATCCTTCAAAAGAAATGAAGATCTTAACAAGCATCTAAGAATCCACACTGGACAGAAACCATTTAAATGCTCTGAGTGTGGAAAGAGCTTCAGTCAGACGGGACAACTTTATGTACATCAAAGGATCCACTCAGGAGAGAAACCACATAAATGCCTGGAGTGTGGAAAGAGCTTCAGGCAGAGTGGTAGCCTTTATGTACATCAAAGAACGCACACAGGAGAAAAACCATATAAATGTCCGGAGTGTGGAAAGAGCTTCAATCTGAAGAGCAACCTTTATAGACATCAAAGGATCCACACAGGAGAAAAACCGTGTAAATGCCTGGAGTGTGGAAAGAGCTTCACTTATAGGGGAACCCTTTATACACATCAAAGGACCCACACAGGAGAGAAACCACATAAATGCCTGGAGTGTGGAAAGAGCTTCAGTCAGAGAGGACACCTTTATGTACATCAAAGAACCCACACAGGAGAGAAACCACATAAATGCCTGGAGTGTGGAAAGAGCTTCAGGGACAGGAGTAGCCTGTATAGACATCAAAGGACCCACACAGGAGAGAAACGATATGAATGCCTGGAGTGTGTAAAGACCTTCGCTCATAATGGCACCCTTTATAGACATAAAAGGACCCACACAGGAGAGAAACCACATAAATGCCTGGAGTGTGGAAAGAGCTTCAGTCAGAGAGGACACCTTTATGTACATCAAAGAACCCACACAGGAGAGAAACCACATAAATGCCTGGAGTGTGGAAAGAGCTTCAGTGAGAGGGGACACCTTTATAGACATCTAAGAATCCACACAGGAGAGAAACCACATAAATGCCTGGAGTGTGGAAAGAGCTTCATTGAGAGGAGCATCCTTTATGTACATCAAAGAACCCACACAGGAGAGAAACCACATAAATGCCTGGAGTGTGGAAAGAGCTTCAGGGACAGGAGTAGTCTGTATAGACATCAAAAGACCCACACAGGAGAGAAACCACATAAATGCCTGGAGTGTGGAAAGAGCTTCAGGGACAGGAGTAGCCTGTATAGACATCAAAGGATCCACACAGGAGAGAAAGCACATAAATGCCTGGAGTGTGGAAAGAGCTTCAGTCAGAGAGGACACCTTTATGTACATCAAAGAACCCACATAGGAGAGAAACCACATAAATGCCTGGAGTGTGGAAAGAGCTTCAGGGACAGGAGTAGCCTGTATAAACATCAAAGGACCCACAGAGGAGAGAAACGATACGAATGCCTGGAGTGTGGAAAGACCTTCGCTCATAATTGCAACCTTTATAGACATAAAAGAATTCACATTGGAGAAAAACCGTATAAATGCCTGGAGTGTGGAAAGACCTTCACTCACAATGGCAATCTTTATAGACATCTAAGAATCCACACAGGAGAGAAACCACATAAATGCCTGGAGTGTGGAAAGACCTTCGCTCATAATGGCACCCTTTATAGACATCAAAGAATTCACATTGGAGAAAAACCGTATAAATGCCTGGAGTGTGGAAAGACCTTCACTCAGAATGGCAATCTTTATAGACATCAAAGGACCCACAAAGGATAGAAACCACATAAAGGCCTGGAGTGTGGAAGGTGCTTCAATAAGAGGGGGCACCTTGATACACATGAAACTATCCACTCAGGAGACAAACCCTAGACAAGCGTTTATACATATCAAACACTCAAGTCACGAGAGAAATCATCAGTGTCTGGGTGTGGAAAGAGATTGTATGAGAAGTGAAGTCTTCATAAGCATCGATCCACTTGGGAGAAAAACCATACTTTGAGTGTGGAAAGAGCTTTATTGTTAACGAACATCTCTGTGGACATTAAAGGATACAGTACATATGGGGAAAAAGCACTAAATATGCCTGAGTGTGCAGACCCTCAGTCACAACGGTGCCATTAAAATAACAATAGCATTTAGACTTATCTGCCACCCCATAGTGCTTTACAGTGCTGTCTGGGAGATTTACAAGGTCACCATTATTTGCATATTGCCCGCAACAATCTGGGTCTCATTTTACACCCTCAGAAGGATGGAAGGCTGAGACGAGGCTGAGCGCTGTCAACGGGGTGAACAGCAGCAGACTTAGGAGGCAGCCCTGTGGATAACCTGTGCTCAAGAAAATGATACTAGAGGTATTTGTTCCAACTCGCACATATTGGGGCCTGTTGGTAAGAAAGTCAAGAATCCAGTTACATAAAGTGTTTCAGCCTAAAAGGCCCAGTTTATCTACTAGATGCTTGGGAATGATTGTGTTAAATGCCGAATTGAAATTGTGTGGTTGAAAACGCACCTCATTTGACTCGTGATACTTTTCCCCTTGTGAAGATTCTTTTAATGCAATGCACATTTCAATGGTTATGCTTAATATTATGGGATGTTATTGCCTATATGTGGAATAACTGAGCAGGATGATTTCTTCCGTTCAATTAAGTCTTGTTTTGTACTTTTTCTAATATATGGCATATAAAATGAAACCAGATTCTGTGTCCTGGATGCCCTCTTTTCATTGAGGGAAATCTTTTTGTTATAAGTCTAATAAATTGCCTTTAAATCATCATCCCACTCAATTCCTAATTGAAGCAAATGTGCCATGGCTCAATCTAGGTCTAATTTGGCCTTCATTGTTATGGGTGTGAGAGAACGGCTCCATCTCATTTTTGATATAATCTATATGGATTTTCCAAATGTCAGCATCATGTAAAGCCATCCCCAGATATATGAAAAACTTGTAAATTGGATGCTGTCTATGGTCTCCTTGTCTTCAAGGCTTTTTAGCAGAAACAAGAGACTTTGTAAAGCCAACAAAGCTCCGTGAGATACTATCCATATCCTCAGCATACAGGAAGGAAGGTCCACAGATTGAGGCAGATGTAAGTAGGAGACAATGAAATGAGCTGTCAAGGAGTTGAGATACAACTTAAAGAGGGTGGAGGTCTAAATACAGCCCTGTGAGACTTTTCTGAAGAGGTACCAGGTTAGTTAGCACATTTGGTACAAATGCTGAATGAGAAAAAGTAACATGCCTTTATATTGTATTCTCCACATTCACCAAGATTTCAAGTGGAATCACATGTAGGCTTAAAATCTACAAAGGCCACTTGCAGTGATTTTGTCCATACCATTTATTTAGAATAATGTTAAGTCATAAATCAAAATTTACACCCAATGCATTATGAAACAATAAATTGTCCATGCCATTTAATTGCATCAGTTTCAACAGATATCACAGTAAATTGAAATTATTTGAAAAAAAGTACCCCTAAATACTTTTTGCTGCAATAAGAGGATTCGACCATTCACCTTGTCCTTCTCTGATTCTCCTGTACAGAATTTGGGGGGCCCAATGTAGGCACAGTATTTATGATGCAGGTTGAGGAAGCAGAACCAACCAGAACAATTCTCAGCCTCTATTTCATGGCCCTGATCTGAATTCTTAGGAGAGGACAGTTTCTGGCTCCTTCTCCTCCTTCAGGAAGGGATTCAGCTGCAGCCAGGATGGCCCAGAAAAGGGGCAGGTGAGAGGGTGGCTGTAACTCGAGCAGGAAGGCTGGTCATTGACAACAGGCAAAGCCCCGGAAATCCAGCCCTTCTCAACACTGCCACAATTAGCACATGTGAATGTGGTTTTTAGACCCTAGGGAGGAAGTTGTGTTGTGTGAACGGAAACAAGATGTGCTGAACTATAAACTGGCAATTTCTTGCCATTCAGCCTCTGGAATGCCTTCGCCGGCCTACCTGAGCATCTCGTCCCACACCTCGGTTTACAGCCCTGCAGCCTTGAACAGGGTAGCAGTGGGAAGAGAACAGACATCCTTTGCTGCCCCCTGATGGCCAGTGGTTGCTCTAATATATATGTTCTTTCACACGGGATGAGTCGCGCTTCTTGGTGTGGAAGAGGCCTACAAGGAGAAATGCTAGAAGGTGCCATTTTGGTGCTGGGCGGAAGCGATGGAGACTGTGTGCCCCCTCTTTTCAGCAGGCGGAAGGAAAAGTAAGTTAGCACTGTCGCATTCTGTGCAGCTGACGGAACAGAGCGAGAGTGCGCGCTCCCTCTGCAGGGAAAAGCTGGGAAAGGGAAGGAAGGAACCGGGCGATGGCTTGGAAGGATGCCCCTTTTAGGACGATCCAGCCAAATACTGTCCAAGCGGCCTCAGGAATTCTGGGAGTTTGAAGTCATAAAAGGTCCATCATTGTTCACTTCTGACCTGGGAAAGCCCTAAACAAGAACCCAGCGGGACCAGAGGCGCTGTTCACTAGACCTGTTTCCCCACTCCTGGCTGTCCATGCCCAGAAACCTGGCATTGTTCGACAGGCTCTTTGGAGGCCAACAACCTGTCATAAGACTAACCAAACTGAGCATGTCGTGGAAATGTGAGGGCTTCCCTTGCTGTTGAGGCTTATTGCAGGGAGTTGTCCAGACAGTCTCCATTAGGGAACCTTCTCCAGCCAGGTGTCTCTCACTCTGTCCTTGGACATGTCTGGCTGACTTGGGAAGTAAAGCTTGTTTACATGTAGTTGGCACTTGGATGGGGCAGCACCAGAAAATGCAAGAGAAGCTGTCTAGCACTGGAAAGTTAAAAAAAGAACCAGCTCAATCTGTATTGCTGTGCATAAATTCCCTTGAAAGTGCTTGTGAAGATCCGGGCTGTAGGGTTTGACATGAGTATGGTTTCTGTGCTCAGTGGACTAATGGCTGATCTGGGAAAAGATTAACTGAGGTCCAGCCTCTTTAGCACCTGGGCTGGGGGTCAGGCAGGAGGTTGAGCCAAAGGGCGCTTTGGTGTGCAATGCAGTAAGTGTTTTGCCCTGATGTACACGTTCTTTCCTCTTCTATTTTTCTCTTTTCTAAGCCACCCAGTCGTTGGGAGGTGGGCTGCTCTCCAAATTTAATAAAAAAGTCATTCCTAAATAACTGGGCACCTCCCCCAAATTCCCTGCCCTTGGATATCCCAGAGAACCACTTTGAAAAATCCCCGAGTGGATGCTGGCTTCTTTCAGCGATGTGGGACAATTCCAAAGTGGCAAATCATCAGTGAAATGCTCGGTGTGCAACAACCATCCTGTGATTGCTGATACCTTGGCCTGGTTCTCTGACTTAAAAAGGTGAGCATGATGTCCTTTGCCCCCCCTCCCCCCTTTGTCTTCTTCAGGGTTTGATGCTTGAGCTGCTGAAGCTGGAATGGTTACTGAAGGCAAATTCAAGTTTAGAATAGATCTGGAAGGGACCCGAGAGGTCTCCCAGTCCAGCTCCCTACTCCAGCAGGAGCCCCTATAGGCCAGGCATGTCTAAGTGACGACCCACGGGCCGGATGCGTCACACCAAAACCGCGCCCACCCCACTGCCGGCAATGGGGAAAAAGTCCCGACAGGCCTTTATCTTAGTTGCTCTTCTTTACACTTTTTCCAAAGTCTCAGCAGCTGGGTGCTTACAGATGCCCATTGAAATGGACAGGTAAGTGGGGGGGGGGAAGGGGAGAATGAACTTGCAAATGTGCTGGCGGATAAACAGGTGTATTGATTTGCCAGTCAGCTGCAGGAAGAAAATGAGATAACTGCCAACCCAGAGTTGGGGGGTTATATCTCGCTGGCCCAGCTAGCAGCTGTAACAGGAGCCCCCTCCAAAGGGGGGGTGTGGATAGGAGGAAAATGTGTGCCTGTGTGGCAGCTTCAGCATCAAGGTACCAAAAGGCCAACAAAGGTAAAGAAAAACATGTATGAAGGGTAGAAGCGTTGGAGGGGTTCCCCCCCTCAGCTGCAGTTTTGCAAAGGGGTCCTGGGGAGAGAAGGGGCCAGAGAGGAGAAGCTGGGTCTGGGCAGGGAGGGGCTGGGGATGCCGCCAGAGGGGAGGGGGCTGACTGACCCAACCCTCTTTGCTGCCCCTGTGATGCTTTTTGCAGTTATCCTTCCTGACAGCTTGACTGTAGTCCCAGTCCCAGCACTCAGGGATTGGATTCGGAAGCTGGCAGAGAGGCTGCAACAGATACCAGGAACCGACTCAGAGCTCTCTGGATGGCAGTGCTAGGAACACCTAAGATCCTGCGCAGAAACTTCAATCTCTCCAGCTTGCGATGGAAGAGTCAGGATTGAGGAAGAGACACACCTGCCACCCTCGGGGCGTGGATGGATTCTTCTCTCAAAGGAAGCCCCCAAAGCTCTGGGAAAGGTGGCCTTTAAGGCCGGTTTATGGCATCGTCTCATCTCAGGGACCTCGAGGCTCCTTCGTGCCCCCCCATTTCCTCCTTCCTCTTTGGCAGGGCAGAACTGGGGGGGAAACCCGAAGAAAACCATTTGGGAAAAGCACCATTGCGATAAAAGGGCTTCAAGTCCAGCAAGACGTGCATCGGGGACGCAGAGCGAGGCAAGCGAGGGGCAGAAGCCCCGAAGAGCGAAGCCCAAAGAAAGGCAGGATCGGGCCCGAGACGCGGGAGGGGCTGCCTGGGGGCCGCGGGGGGAGCCTGGCCGGAGCCCCCCCGGGAGGAAGAAGCGGGGAAGCGCCCCCCACCCCACGGGAGACACCCCGGAGGGGGAGGGGCGGAGACGCAGCCCCGGGAGGCCCCCCAACTCCGCCGGCCTGGATGGGGGGGCAGTGGGGACCCCCAAAGATCAAAGGGAGCCGCTCGCCTCTCCTCCGCGGGGGGACGAAGCCGAACCTCGCTACTGCGCAGGCGCCAACTGGCTGATTCGAGGGCGGCGATTGGTAGGAGGACTCCTCGGGGCGGTCCATTCAAAGGAAAGAGGAACCAGGAACAGACCTGGCAGCGAAGTCCCGCCTCCACTTCCGGAATCGAATAGAGCTGAAGCGGTGTAATGCATTCGGCCGCGGACGGGCTGGGAGCCAGGTAGGGCGCAAGGGATGCTGGGAGTCGTAGTCCGAGAGGCGCTCTGGTGGAGGGGGGGAGAGGGAGCCCGAGGGATGGTCTGGCGGGACGGGCGCTGGGAGGGAGCCCTGCCCGGAAAGTCTCACTGAGAGGCCGAGGCTTCGGCTTTCCTCCCCGGGCGGGGCTGGGACTCCCCTCCGGGGAAGGGACGAAGCCGTGACCCGCCTCTCCCCCTTCTCCCCTGCAGGAGTTCGGGCGAGCCCGGCGGAGGAAGCAAGGAGGGGGCGCGCAGCAGCCCCGGGAGGAGACGGCGAGAAAGGCCCGAAGGGATCAGCCGACGGGGACTCCGGGAAAGGAGGCCGCCTGGAGGGAAAAGCGGGGAGCGGGAAACGGGCGGAGATCCCGAGACGGGCCTGGAGGGCGGAGGGTCCCTCAGAAAAGGCGGGAAACTCGGGAAACGCCACAGAATCCAGGAGGGAGGAAAGAAATATCAGTGCCCGGAATGTGGAAAATCCTTCAAAAGAAATGGAGATCTTAACAAGCATCTAAGAATCCACACAGGAGAGAAACCATTTAAATGCTCTGAGTGTGGAAAGAGCTTTAGTCAGACGGGACAACTTTATGTACATCAGAGAATCCACACTGGAGAAAAACCGTATAAATGCCTGGAGTGTGGAAAGAGCTTTAATCAGGCTGGACACCTTTACGCACATCAAAGAATCCACACAGCAGAGAATCCGTATGAATGCCTGGAGTGTGGAAAGAGCTTCAGTTTGAGGGAAAACCTTTATAGACATCAAAGGATCCATACAGGAGAGAAACTGTATAAGTGCCTGGAGTGTGGAAAATCCTTCAAAAGAAATGGAGATCTTAACAAGCATCTACGAATCCACACTGGAGAAAAACCGTATGATTGCCTGGAGTGTGGAAAGAGTTTCAGTCAGACGGGTCAGCTTTATGTACATCTAAGAATCCACACAGCAGAGAAACCGTATGAATGCGTGGAATGTGGGAAGAGCTTTAGTCAGGCTGGACACCTTTATGCACATCAAAGAATCCACACTGGAGAGAGACCATATGAATGCCTTGAATGTGGAAAGCTCTTCAGTCTGAGGGAAAACCTTTATAGACATCAAAGGATCCACACAGCAGAAAAACCGTATAAATGCCTGGAGTGTGGAAAGAGCTTTAGTCAGAGTAGCACCCTTTATGTACATCAAAGAATCCACACTGGAGAGAAACCAAATAAATGCCTCGAGTGTGGAGCGAGCTTCAGTTGCAGGGGTAGCTTTTATGTACATCAGAGAATTCACTCAGGAGAAAAACCATTTAAATGCCTGGAGTGTGGAAAGAGTTTCAATACCAGCGGAAGTCTCAATAGACATCAAAGAATTCACACTGGAGAAAAACCATATGAATGCCCGGAGTGTGGAAAGAGTTTCAATACTGGAGGAAGTCTCAAAAGACATCAAAAGATTCACACTGCAATAAAACCGTATGAATGCTTGAAGGTGGAAGAAACTTAGTCTGGGTGAAGGAATCCTTAGACATCAATGGATTCACACAGGAGAAAAATTGTGTGGAAAGAGCTTCAATGAGAGGAGCAGTCTTTATAAACATCAAAGAATCCACTCATGAGAAAAACCATATAAATGCCTGTTGAAAGAGTTTCATTGTTGATAGAGACCTCCCTAAGCAATAAAGCAGACATGTCAAACACAAGGCCTGCCAGCTCAGTGTGGCCCACCAAGGTCCCTGATTTGTCTCCTGGAGCTTTTCCAAAAATGGTAAGGGACCAGCCCCAGCTGTTCCAGCCCTTGCCCACCCTAACCCCGCTGGACGCCCTCCTGGAGCATGCACAGGAAACATCAAGCCCCTCCTGGCCTCACTCCATTATGCCCAGCCACGCCTTGCTTTGATGGGCCTCTCCTCATCCAGTTCTGCTTTGCCAGGCCTCACCTCACCACAGCAGGCTCCACTTTGCTGGGCCAGCCACCAAAGCACTGCTGAAAACAGCAGAGTCTGCACGCCTGCCTTGCCCACATCAGCCATGCTCTCCACGACGCGCTACAGCTGATCTGAGGCGGCTGGCCAGACACTGAAGCATCGTCAAAAACAGATTCTGTGTCCGCGCCTGCTATGCACTCACCTGTCATGCCCCGAGGCTCGCCGTGCCAATTGCGCAGTTCTACCACTTATGGTTGCAGGCCTTGAGGCTCATTGCACCAATTGCACCAGTGCCACCACGAGCATAACCTGAGCGATCGACACAACAAGCCTCATGGCGTGATGGTGTTAGCACATAGTAGGCACGAACACAGACTATGCTGTTTTCGGCAGCGTACGCCCCCCCCATGCCTTTGCTAAATTGGGGTGCTGTCTCTGAGAAGGTTCTCCTCATGGCCACTGTTCTATAAACCAAACCAGGGGTTCTATCTGGCCTTAATGGATGGTAAACAAAGATGATTAGGGGGCTGGAGGGTAAAACATATGAGAAATGTTTGTGGGAATTGGACATGTCTAGCTTAGTAAAAAGGACTAGGGGTGGTGACATGATAGTAGTGTTCCAATATTTGATGGGCTGCCATAGAGAAGAAGGGGTCAACCTATTTTCCAAAGCATCAGAAGGCAATAATAGATGGAAACTAATCAAGAAGAAAACCAGCCTAGAACTAAGGACTTGTGAAAACAACTAACCAGTGAAAAGGCTTGCCTTCAGAAGTTGTGGGTGCTCCATCACTGGAAGCTTTTAAGAAGAGATTAGATATTCCATCATCTGGAATGGTATAAATTGAGCCTTGGTGGAGCAGTGGGCTAATGCCTCCTTAAGTAACACCAGCTGCCTGCAATTAGTGCAGGTTCGCATCCCACCAGGCTCAAGGTTGACTCAGCCTTCCATCCTTCCGAGGTAGGTAAAATGAGGACCCAGATTGTTGGGGGCAATAAGCTGACTTTGTAATAATGCCGCTTGGGGTGTGTGAAAGCCCCAATAAGCAGGCATATACATAGAATGAAGGCTACTGCTAAGCTTGTAAGCCGCCCTGAGTCTTCGGAGAAGGGCGGGATATAAATAGAATTAAAATAAAAAAAAAATAAAATAAATAAATCTCCTGCTTGAGCAGGAGGCTGGACTAGAAGACCTCAAAGGTCTCTTCCAACTGTTATTCTTTGAGAGAAGCACTGCCAACCTCTCCCCCTCCCCTCGTCCCTTTCTGGGCACAGAGAAGGAGGGAAAGAAGCAGGGGAGGGAAACAGGAAAGAAGGAAGGCGATGGAAATGAAAAGGAGGGAAGGAAGGAAAGGAGGATGAAGATTGGAATGAGAGGGAGGGAGGGTCTGAGGGAAGTCCTAGCCTTAGCACTTGGCCACCAGCAGCCCTGCTGCCTTTTCGCCATCCCCTGGTGGTTCCCATCCTATTACTGAGGATGCTTTGGTTACAAAGGTGGGTCTCCTCGCATGGGGAGAGAGTGGGCTTCCCTCTGACCCACGCACTTTGCCCTCCTGCACCCACCATGAGCAACTTGGCCAAGGAGAGCGAGCAAAGCAGTAGCAGCCTTGAGGAGATAAGCACAGCTGGGCATCCTCTTGAGGAAGCTGGGCTGCGGGCTGGGTGCTTGACCTCCACTGCCCAGGGCTCTGAGCAGCAGGGTGGCACTGTCCCACCCCACCCCCCATGGCCTGAGAGGGACGGTGAAGCTCCTTAGTATTACTTTTGCTTTCGTTAGCAATTCAAGTTATGCGGGCCATAACTTTGGCCTTGTACTATGATGTCTGTGTTGCAGGAATATATTTCTTGCCGAGGGCCAAGAAACGGGTTTCTTGTTCTTATTTGCACTTTCTTGTACCTTTTATATTTTTATCATAACCTTGTAATGTACCTTTCTGCCTTGGCATCTGGGTGCTTGTAACTTCTAACCGCAACAACCAGGGACTTTCTCAGCCTGAATAACAGACAACATTTTTCAATGGTACGTGCTAGATGATTCAGCTGGCTGAAAATGTCTCTTCACAACAGATTTATTTATGTAGCTCGTGATGCCTCTTCCCATGCAAACGCTCTTCCTTTTAATACAATGCTCTTTCTAACGGTTATCCTTAATATTATAGGATGTGTTAACTTACGGTCCTTGTTTCTGATGCAACAGGACTTCTTACCATCCAATCTTTTGTACTTTTTCTGCTATGTGTCTCCTGGGCTCCTCTTGTCATTAGGGGAAACCTCTTTCTTAGATAACTGTAATAAGTTGCTTTTAAATGATCTTCTGACTCAGCCTAATCTGAACAATGTACTGTGGCAGAATCTAGGCGTCAGACATGCCCCAACTGGGTCCCTTAGGAAAGACTTCATCGGATTGGAGCAACAGGTGCCTCTGCTACAAACCAATTCTGGGCTTCATCACCTGTCATTTCCCCCTTTCTTTGATATAATATAACTGGGTTTTCCAAAGCTCAACCCCATGTTTAGACCATTCCCAGATATCTGAAACTCTAAATTGGATGCTCGTGACTGGTCCCCTTGTTTTTAAAGCTTTTTAGCAGAAACAAGAGACTCTTAAGGCCAAAGAAGCTTTGGGAGATACTATCCATATTCTCAGCACATAGGAGAACTAGGGTCGAAGGATGGAGGCAGGGGTAAGCAGAAGACAGTCAGATTAGCTGTCGAGGAGCGGAGGTGGAAGGTGGAGGTCTAAATACAGCCCCGTGAGAATTTTCTAAAGAGGCTTCACGCTGGTCAGCACATTTCATTATAAATGCGGAATGAGAAAAAGTGACATCCCTTTCTACTGCATTCTCCACATTCATCAAGATTTCTCTCAAATGGGATCAAATGTAGGTTTAAAACCCACAAAAGCTATATGCAGTGACTTTGTACATGGCATTTTCTTTTAATTAGGTTTCAAAAGTTTTATTAGTTTGTAATATACAGTACGTAGGGACGCGGTGGCTCAGTGGGTTAGGACGCTGAGCTTGTCGATCAGAAGGTCGGCAGTTTGGCAGGTCGAATCCCGAGTGCCGCGTAGCAGAGTGAGCGCCTGTTACTCGTCCCAGCTTCTGCCAACCTAGCAGTTAGAAAGCACGTAAAAATGCAAGTAGAAAAATAGGGACCGCTCCGGTGGGAAGGTAACAGCGTTCCGTGCGCCTTTGGCGTCTAGTCATGCTGGCCACGTGACCACGGAGATGTCCTCGGACAAGCGCTGGCTCTTCGCCTTTGAAATGGAGATGAGCACCGGCCCCTAGAGTCGGAAACGACTAGCACGCATGTGCGGGGGAACCTTTACCTTTTAATATACAGTACAATAAAAATACAAAAGTAAATAGCGGAAAAGATGGGGAAATGGAAGGGGAGTAGAGAAGTGAGGTAAAGGAGAAAGAAAAAAAAAAGGTACTGACTTCCGACTTCCTTTGGTGCAGTAAAGTAGAATATTAATTTCAAACCTCAAGTTTTTACTTTTAGAAAGTAATATAAACTAGCCATTTCGATAACATCAGTTCTAATTGGTAAAACCCAAAATCATAATTTCGTTTTTTCCCCCGCCTCAAGTCTAGAAACTGTTTCCACATAACTATAAAAGTCTCCGTATTCTTTTGTTTGATCAGTACAGTCACCTTGGCCATCTCTGCTAGCTCCATCAGAATAAATGTAGTCTTCCACTTCTGAACATAAAGTCTCACTGGTTAACGTATACAATGCCACTTTCTTTCATTTAGAAGAATGTTAGTCATCAGTCAAAATTTGCCCCCAATACATTATGCAAGAATAAATTGTGGATGCCGTTTACTTGCATCAGCTTCAACTGATTTCACAGTAAATTGTGATTATTTGGTAAAAGGTACCCCTACTTTTTCCTGATCATTTGCCTTGTCCTTCTCTGAAATTTGTGTACAGTATTTGAGGGGACAATATTTATGGTGGTGGTTGTCTGGAGCAGAACCAGGTGGAAGAATTCTTGGTCTCTATTTTGTGTGCACAATCTGTATTTTTATAAGGGGGCAGTTTCTGGCTCCTTATTCTCTTTCAGGAAAGGTTTCAGCTGGAGCCAGGATTGCCCAGAAAAGGAACAACTGAGAGGCCAGCTGGAACTCAAGCAGGAAGTAAGGAAGGCTGGACTTGGACAACAGACAGAGAAATCCAGCCTTTCTCAACAGTGCCACACTTAAAAAATGTGAATGTGGGTGTTAGATCCTATAGAGAGAGTACTGTTGTGTGAATCGAATCAGAATTTACTGGGGTGGCCAGGATACCTCGAGCTCTAGAGCACAGGTGTCAAACTCATCATGTGACACGTCGCAACTCTTTGCACCCACACGACCGTGGGGAAGCCAAAACAGTCGTAAGTGCGAAAAATCAGTCATAGTCCTTTTTTTCCAGTGCTGTTATAACTTTGAATGCTCACTAAATGAACTGTTCTAAGTCAAGGACTACCTGTAATTATGTCTAAAATTTTCAGAGTCATCCAGAGATGACTGTGCTCTGTGCGGCCCTTTCAGACCTCGCAATCAACTCTTTCTCTGCAAAGGTTCTTTTGATTCAACTGGATGGAATCGGTCTTGCTTTACTGAGGGACGAGCTCAGGCACTTCCTTACAAGCCCAAAGCAGAAGCCCACCAAAAAGAATTAAATCTTTAAGCCCTCTATGGACAGGCTCAAAGGGTCTAGTGAGCTTCAGAGAATAATAAATAGCCGTTCTTCCACTGTTTATTAAACTCAGCCCTTCTCTTTGATCACAAGTGATTATAAAAATATTAGGCGAGTTCTACTGAATAACAGGTGCTAGCCAGGGGCAGGTAGGCATGCATTACATTCATACAACCACACTCTTTAATAAAAGCGGAACGTAGAAGCCAGTAAAGAGCCTCCCAGCTCCTCCATACCCAGCGTATCCCCCCTTGTCTGGAATCACTGAGGGTCTCCTGCTGGAGCTGGGGCTCGACTAGAAGACCTCCAA
Organism: Vipera ursinii; assembly: GCF_947247035.1. Taxonomy (NCBI): domain Eukaryota; kingdom Metazoa; phylum Chordata; class Lepidosauria; order Squamata; family Viperidae; genus Vipera; species Vipera ursinii. The sequence continues at coordinate 3,820,904 of NC_139529.1, read as the reverse complement.
GGTCCCTTCCAGCCCGGTTGCTCTGTTGGCCGGTAAGAGAACGTCCTGCCTACGTCTAAAAGCACCTGGAGGGCGTCACTGGGCTCCAGCATCGGATCTCGCAGCCAAGGAGAAGCTGGCTGGAGCCTGAGAGCGGCAGGAGCAGGAATCCCTCCAGCCTTTGGGGAGTGCATGGAATGCGGGGAGCCCCCCAAGGCCGAGGGTCCCGGGCCAGGCTTCCCGGGGGAGAGGGGCGCATGGGGGGGGGGAACGGAGGAAAAGGTTTCCCATTTGGAAGATTCGGCCTAAGGTCGCCAAGGGGTCCGAGAGGCCCAGATATTAAAGGGGGGGGTTCCTGGAGGGGATCCCCCCACGCTGCAGTCTCGCAAAGGGGTCCCGGGGAAGGAAGCGGGGCTTGGGGGGGGCTCAGGAGGCGCAGAGAGGGGGTGCCCCAGTCCGGCTGCCTGGAGGCCTCGGGGGGAGCCTGGCCGGAGCCCCCAGGAGGGCGAAGGGGGGAAGCGACCCTCCCAGCATCCACCCCCTCCTTTGCCTAGGCCAGGGGTAGGCAACCTCGGCTCTTTTATGACTCGTGGACTTCAACTCCCAGAAATCCTGAGTCAGCATGGCTCAGCTTGGAAACCTCTCTCTTTCCCCTCAGCATGGCTGACTCAGGAATTCTGGGAGTTGAAGTCCACGAGTCATAAAAGAGCCGAGGTTGCCCACCCCTGGCCTAGGGAGAGACCCGGATGAGGGGGGGGGCAGAGACGCAGCCGCGGAAGCGCCCTTCAGCTCCGCCTGCCCCTCGCTACTGCGCAGGCGACATCTGGCTGAGTCAAGGAAGGCGGACGCCGATTGGTCGCTCGGGGGAGGGCGTCGAGTGGCAGCAGGACAACTCGGGGCGGTCCCTTCAGAGGAACAGGCGGAGCTTCTAAGAAAAGGACGCAGGGAGGTCCCGCCTTCACTTCCGGAAACAAAATCGGGCAACGAGCGATCTTCCTGAACCGGCGACAGAGGCGCCCGGATGTTGCAGGTTTGGCGCAGGGGATGCTGGGAGTCCCGGGAGGCGGTGAAGGGCTAGATGAGGAGGCCGAGGCCTGGGCTGGTGGGAGGGCGCTGGGAGGGAGGCCCGTGGCAGGCGGAGGCTTCGGCCTTCCTCCCCGGGCGGGAGAGGCTGGGACTGCCCTCCGGGAAAGGGGGCGATAAAGTGACCCGCCTCTCCTTCGCCCCTGCAGGAGGAGGGCCTGTGGAGGAAGAAAGGAGGTGCCGCCTGGGAGGAGAGGAGCCCCGCGGGGAAGGCCCGGAAGGGATGAGCCGAAGGGGACTCCGCGAAAGGAGGCCGCCTGGAGGGCGAACTGTGGAGCAGGAAACGAGCGGAGACCCCGACACGGGCCTGGAGGGCGGAGGGTCCCTCAGAAGAGGCGGGAGACCCGGGAATGCCAAGAGAATTCAGGAGGGAGGAAAGAAACATGAATGCACAGAATGTGGAAAATCCTTCAAAGGAAATACAGGTCTCGAAAGGCATCTAAGAATCCACTCAGGAGAAAAACCATTTAAATGCCTGGAATGTGAAAAGAGCTTCAGTCAGAAGGGCGACCTTTATAAGCATCAAAGAATTCACACTGGAGAGAAACCATTTAAATGCCTGGAATGTAAAAAGAGCTTCAGTCAGATGGGACACCTTTATGTACATCAAAGGATCCATTCAGGAGAGAAACAGCATAAATGCCTGGAATGTGGAAAGAGCTTCAGTCAGAGAGGAAATCTTTATGTACATCAAAGGATCCATTCAGGAGAAAAACCGTATAAATGCATGGAGTGTGGAAAGACATTTATTTATGCTGGAAGCCTACGCACACATCAAAGGATTCACACAGGAGAAAAACCATATAAATGCATGGAGTGTGGAAAGAGCTTCAGTCAGACAGGACACCTTTATGCACATCAAACAATGCACACTGGAGAGAAACCGCATAAATGCCTGGAGTGTGGAAAGCGCTTCAGTCAGAGGGGGCACCTTTATACACATCAAAGGATCCACGCAGGAGAAAAACCATATAAATGTCTGGAGTGTGGAAAGACCTTCAGTCACCCAGGACATGTTTATGCACATGAAAGAATCCACTTAGCAGAGAAACAGTATAAACACCTGGAGTGTGGAAAGAGCTTTAGTGAGAGAGCAGATAGAAGACTCGGGAATCCCCAAACAATCCAAGAAGGAGGAAAGAAATATGAATGTACAGTATGTAGAAAATCCTTCAAAAATAATGGAGATCTTGAAAGCCATCAAAGAATCCACACAGGAGAAAAACTATTTACATGCCCGGAGTGTGGAAGGAGCTTCAGTCAGAGAGCAAATCTTTACACTCATCTAATAATCCACTCTGGAGAGAAACCATATAAATGTCTGGAATGTGGAAAGAGCTTCTGTCAAAGAGGAAACCTTTATATACATCAACTAATTCACACTGGAGAAAAACCGTATAAATGCCTGGAGTGTGGAAAGAGGTTTATTCATGCTGGAAACCTCCATAAACATCAAAGGATTCACACAGGAGAGAAACCATATAAATGTCTGGAGTGTGGTAAGAGCTTCAGTCAGACCGGACACCTTTATGCACATCAAAGGATTCACACAGGAGAAAAACCATATAAATGTCTGCAGTGTGGAAAGAGCTTCAGTCAGACTGGACACCTTTATGCACATGAAAGAATCCATTTAGGAGACAAACAACATAGACTCCTGGAGTGTGAAAACAGCTTCAGTGAGAGGAGATCAGACGAAACACTTGGGAATCCCCAAACAATCCAGGAGGGAGAAAAATATCAGTGCACAGAATGTGAAAAATCCTTCAAAAGGAATGGAGATCTTGAAAAGCATCTAAGAATCCACACAGGAGAAAAACCTTATAAATGTTTTGAGTGTGGAAAGAGCTTCAGTCATAGGTGCAGCCTTTATGTACATCAAAGGATCCACTCAGGAGAGAGACCATATAAATGCCTGGAATGTGGAAAGCATTTCAATAACGGAGGAACTCTGTATAGACATCACATGATTCACACAGGAGAAAAACCATATAAATGTCTGGAGTGTGGAAAGAGCTTCAGTCGGAGAGAAAACCTTTACAAACATCAAAGGATCCACACAAGAGGAAAACCTTATAAATGCCTTCAGTGTGGAAAGAGTTTTACCGACGGCACACACCTTCATCAACATCAAAGGATTCACATGGAGAAAAAACGCTAAATATGCCTGAGTGTGAATGAACGAACCTTTATTGTCAAAGTACAACATGTATACATTGAGATTGGTTGAGCCTCCCTTCGTGCCCCCCCCAACAACTCACACAGACAACAAACCCACCATCTTGTTACACCTTGTGAGCTAATTGCACAACACACTGGTGGAAAGATCTTCGCTCACAATACATGTCTGAGTAATTGAATGGAACTCAACTGAATTCAATTGAATAATTTGTTTAGCCAAATGTGATTAAGACACACAAGGAATTTGCTTCCGGTGCAGAAACTCTCGTTGTACGTGCAAAGCAACAGAATAATGATAACAGAATAACAGAGCTGGAAGGAACCTTGGAGGTATTCTTGTCCGACCCCGTTCAAGCAGGAGACTGTATGCATTTTGAAACAAGTGGCTGTTCAGTCTATTCTGAAAAACGTAGTGATGAAGCATACAAAGCTGCCGAAGGCAAGCTGTCCCACTGGTTAATTGCCAAATATTGGAACAGTGCTATCGTGTCACCCCTAGTTCTTCCCATCTCTAGCGACTAGCCATAGCCAGTTCCCACAACTGTTCTTCGTGTGTTTTAATCTCCAGGGTCTTAATGATCCTAGTTGCTTGGCTTTGCACTTTTCCCAAAGTCTTAACATACTAAGGCTTTGTAAAGTGGCACTAATACTTCATGTGGTTGTGATTCTATGCCTCTGTTTATACAACCCAGGATTGTGTTAGCTTTTTTGGCTGCTGCTGCTGCAACAGTGCTAGCTCATATAGATTCCAAGGTCCCTCGCACAGTTACTGTTTTTGAGCCAGGTTTTGCATAATGTGTACTTGAACCTTCGGTTTTCCATGCCTAGGTGTAAAACCTTGCTTTTCTCCACATTAAATTTCATGATGTTGGATAGGGCCCATTGTTTTAAGTCTGTCAAAATCTCTTTGGATCCTGAGCTTGTTTTTTGGGTTGTTGGCTATTCCTGCCAGCTTAGTGTCAGCTGCAAAGTTGATGAATTCCCCTTCTATTCCCTCATCTAAGTCATTAATGAAGATATTGAAAAGTACTGGCCCTAAGAGGAACGTTGTGGTACTTCACTGCTTACTTCCCTCCATATAGAACCCTGGTTGCTGGGGGGTCACTTGGTGGTGTCTTATGACCCCTCCTTCTCACGGGTACTAATCCTGCAGGAAGGGCCGATTTAACTGCCACCCCTGGTGCTGGGGCCACAGTGATTGCTGCTGTGGGGGCGGCCGTGGTCCCATCTTCAGTGGCAGATGTGGTTGCCCTATCAGTCACTGGCTGGAGGTGGAATCATAAGTTTCCCATGCAACAATACAACATTATTTCCTGTCCCACCCCCCTCCCCCAGACCAGACCAAATTCAGCCAATGGGATGCCACCAAGATGTTTTTTTAAAGAAAATATGTTTATTGAGGTTTTTTTACATATCGCCATCAATATTTGATAATGTTCTGTCCAGGTTTGTATTTACAAATAATTAAGTTTCTATAGTTCCATATTCTACATAATATCTTAACTTGATTTTCTCTTCTTCCAATAATTTTCTCTTTTATCAACCTTAGATTAGTACATTTCTTGATAATTTTAGAAGATAACAATTAGGTATCTACAAATAACCCCCACCTCACTCTTAAGCTTCTTTTCTAATTAATCATTTAGATCACCTTGTCATAGATCCTGTTTTTAGAGTTCTAATTTAAATTTATTCTCCACACAATATTCAAAAGAAAATATTTTAACATTAAAATTTTCTTAATGTTAATTACACTTATTGAAATCTTTTTCCACATATGAACCATCCCAACACTTAATTTTTCATAACTTGAAGCAGAAAGAAAAGAATATACTGTTTTTTAAAAAATCATATCCCTCTTAAGCTAAAATACATTTATAATAAATGTTTCATTCTTTTTAAGCATATCCCAAGTCTTCAAAATCCATTTTATTTAAGTATTTAGTACATTTCCCTCATATAAATATCTCAAACTTTTTTATGTTTCTCATATCATAGCCAAGAATTACTGTATTGCTTATCCCTCGTCTAAGCTAAGATTCATTTGTATTCAACATTTTATTTCTTTAACCGTATTCAAACAAGTGCTTATTCCATCAAATGAGTCCCCTCATCTAATTTCTTAATTTTGGCTTTAGCCCTTTTATTTTCCCAAACATTTTTCCTAATCAGTATGTTCCATTGAACCCAAAAGATCTTCGCATGATTTTGTAGATATTGTTGTAGACACAAAAGATGAGTCAAGTAAAGTGTTTTTGGGAAAAAATATCTCAATAATTCCTGTGTAAATCAAACCTATTTCTGACAGTCAATTAAACTAAAGGTTAGTAGCTGATGAGACATACTTAGTAAAAGGAAGAACTGTGGCCATTGCAGTAGTAGATGGTGAAAAATTGTAGTTGGCACACATTTCTCCACAGGAACTGTGTGTGGAACCAGATAGCATAGAAATTGAGGAACTGAGCCTTATTCATGGGTACGGCGACACGAGTAGGAACGGTAGCAAGGAAAGTAGTGGTCAGAGCAAGGAGAGGGAAGAACAAGAAACTAACGCAGTGTTGGTCAGTTCCAGGAATAGGGAGGTGACTCAAAGGTCAGTCCCGAGAAAGAGAAATGGGATGGCTATTGGGCAGCACCAGAATGCTAGAGGTGAGCACAGTGCTAAGGTTTAAAGCCTGCCTCAAAGATTTGTTGCTACCTGGCCCAATTGTCACACTTGATGACTGCTAGTCCATTTGGTCCTTGTTGCAATAAATTGTTGAAATGTAAGTATTGAGTTTGTGTGTCAACTTAAAAAAAAAACCTCTGGATCCTAAAGTGATGGTTTCCTTGTGTGTTGTCTCGTTTCTCTTTTTCCCCTGACAGATCTTACTAATGTGCCCTTATAAAATTCTGACTTTGAACCCTTTTTGGATGGGACTTCCTTTGAGGTTGGCAGAGGACCCGTTAATGGGGGGGGGGACATTTTCATTTTTCTTTTAACCTTGGTAGAACCCTTGCCATGTTCCTTGTCCGCCTAAGCAGCTGAACTTGCAGCCTTAATTCATGCTTGTTGTATAACCTGTTAACACTCTTGGTTCAGTTGTTCTGACATCAATTTTGCTGGTTCCTTCAGGCCCAGCAGCAAACGATGACACTTATTGCAAAGTCTAGCCCCGTGGTGGCGAACCTATAGCACGCGTGCCATAGATGGCACGCAGAGCCCTCTCTGTGGGCATGTGCGCCGTTGCCCCAGTCCTATGCCTTCAGCTGGCTTTTATAAAACTTTCGATTTAGGCCTCCGCTGCCATACGCAAAAGTTCAATCAATCAATTTCAACTTCTCGCGGGGAAAAAAATCTCACAAAGTTGGAATTGATTGAACTTTTTAGTCCCACCCAGTCTGCCCTTACTACTGCAGCCACACGCACCCAATCGGCCATGCCTACCTGTCACCTGACGATACATAAATGGGTTTTGGGTTGCAGTTTGGGCACTCGGTCTCTAAAAGGTTCGCCATCACTGGTCTAGCCTATTCTGCTCATTTCCTAATGTCAGCTGCAAGAAGATAAATCACATGGTTTTTGCTGCGATGCACATTTTTTCACCTGGACATTTTGTCCCTCTGGGGATACCATAAAACACTCCATACCTGAAGGAGAATTCAAATGGCAAAACTACCCAAATTCTCTGAACGGCCATGGAAACAGAACAGAATTTGGTCAATTGGGGAATTTGCAGCAAGAATAAAAATGCATTCTCCTCCCACAGCCTGTTGGAGGAGTTAAAAAATAAGGACATGATATCAATGTGTCAGTTCAGATAAAATAAGTAAATGTGGCAATTGATATGAGCTACCCAGGTAGGCAAGGAAAAGGTTAATCTTTGCACTGGAGGAGGTTACTGTTCTACCCCCATTACAATAATAAAATTGTCCCCTGATCTTTCTGAAGGTTACCCCAGCTCTGGATTGGCTGTTTCTATCTCAAGTAGGATCAAAGATTAATAAAAGGCCACAGTGTTTAAGAGGAAAATATATGCCTTTGTTCGAAATGACACAGAATTAACTTCAAGGCTGTTTGACATCTAGATGAAATGATTATTATACTGAATGCACAAAGCCTGTCAGGTCCACCATCCTGTACTTTCATTCTTTGGAAGGGGGGAGGGTGAGAGGTTTGCTGGCATTTCGGCTTCCTTTTTACTTTGCTGTAACTACTTGGTAATTTAGGGAGGGGGATATCTGCCGGTGGACTGGTGAGGGGGGGGCTGTGGGCTTTTGGAAACAAAAGAATCCCCTTTCCTCTGCTCTGGCTTTTCAGACTTCACCTTGTCCTGCCTCAGTCACCTCTTTCTCGCTGAGGCAGTTCCTTAGAAAGCCATAACAGAAGGGCACCAAAAAGAGTAAGTCTTATTGCTTTAAAGCCCTCTATGGACAGGCTTATCAAATCAAAGGTTGTAGAGAGCTTCAGAGAATAACAGCAGTTCTTCCTCTGTTTATTAAACTCAGCTTTTTTCTTTGCTCAGAAGTGATGATAAAAATCTTAGGCGAGTTCTACCGAATAACAGGTGCTAGCCAGGGGCAGGTAGGCATCCATTACACTTATACAACCACACTCTTTAATAAAAGCAGAACGTAGAAGTCAGTCAAGAGCCTCCCAGCTCCTCCATACCCAGCGTATCCCTTGTCTGGAATCACTGAGGGTCTCCTGCTGGAGCTGGGGCTCGACTAGAAGACCTCCAAGGTCCCTTCCAGCCCGGTTGTTCTGTTGGCCGGTAAGAGAACGTCCTGCCTACGTCTAAAAGCACCTGGAGGGCGTCGCTGGGCTCCGGCATCGGATCTCGCAGCCAAGGAGGAGCTGGCTGGAGCCTGAGAGCGGCAGGAGCAGGAATCCCTCCAGCCTTTGGGGAGTGCATGGAATGCGGGCCGAGGGTCCCGGGCCAGGCTTCCCGGGGAGAGAGGGGCGCATTTGGGGGGGGCGACGGAGGAAAAGGTCCGACATGCCCAGATATTAAGGGGGGGGGTCCTGGAGGGGATTTCCCCCGCGCTGCAGTCTCGCAAAGGGCTGCCGGGGAAGCAAGCAGGAAAGGGGGGCGCGATTGGTGGGGTCCAGGAGGCCCCTCGGCCCGGCTGCGGGGTGGGGGAGGGAAGAGCGGACCCCCAAGTTCAAAGGGAGCCCCTCCCCTCATCTCCGCGACGGCAACAAAAACCCCGCCGCGTCTGCGCAGGCGCCATCTGATTCAACGAAGGAGGAGGCCGATTGGTCGCTCTGGCGATGGCAGCGATTGGCAGGAGGGCACCTCGGGGCGGTCCCTGTAGAAAAATAGGCGGAGCCTCCAGGAAAAGGGCGCAGGCGTGAGATGGCTGATTCGAGGAAGGAGGGCGCAGATTGGTCGCTCGGGGGAGGGCGGCGATTGGCAGGCGGACAACTCGGGGCGGTCCCTTCAGAGGAACAGGCGGAGCTTCTAAGAAAAGGGCGCAGAGAGGTCCCGCCTCCACTTCCGGAAACAAAACGGGCAACGAGCGATCTTCCTGAACCGGCGATAGAGGAGTCCGAACGTTGCAGGTTTGGCGCAGGGGATGCTGGGAGTCCCGGGAGGCGGTGAAGGGCTAGATGAGGAGGCCGAGGCCTGGGCGGGTGGGAGGACGCTGGGAGGGAGGCCCGTGGCAGGCGGAGGCTTCGGCCTTCCTCCCCGGGCGGGAGAGCCTGGGACTGCCCTCCGGGAAAGGGGGCAATACAGTGACGCGCCTCTCCTTCGTCCCTGCAGGAGGAAGGCCTGTGGACGAAGGAAGGAGGCCCCGCGGAGCAGCCCCGGGAGGAGACAGCGCGGAACGCCCGGAAGGGATGAGCCGACGGGGACTCCGCGAAAGGAGGCCGCCTGGAGGGCGAAGCGGGGAGCAGGAAACGGGCGGAGACCCCGAGACGGGCCTGGAGGGCGGAGGGTCCCTCAGAAGAGGCGGGAGACGCGGGAAACACCACAATATCCAGGAGGGAGGAAAGAAATATCAGTGCCCGGAATGTGGAAAATCCTTCAAAGCAAATACAGATCTTGAAAGGCATCAAAGGACCCACTCAGGAGAGAAACCATTTAAATGCCTGGAATGTGAAAAGAGCTTCAGTCAGATGGGACACCTTTCTTTACATCAAAGGATCCACTCAGGAGAAAAACCATATAAATGCCTGGAGTGTGGAAAGAGCTTCAGTCTGAGGGAAAACCTTTATAGACATCAAAGAATCCACACAGCAGAGAAACCATATAAATGCCTCGAGTGTGAAGAGAGCTTCAGTCACAGGGGAAAACTTTATAAACATCAAACGATCCATTCAGGAGAAAAACCGTATAAATGCCTGGAGTGTGGAAAGAGCTTCAGTCATAGTGGAAACCTTTATGTACATCAAAGGATCCATTCAGGAGAAAAACCATATAAATGCCTGGAATGTGGAAAGAGGTTTGCTTATCAAACAAGCTTCCGCACACATCAAAGGTTTCACACAGGAGAAAAACCATATAAATGTCTGCAGTGTGGAAAGAGCTTCAGTCAGAGAGCACATCTTTATGTACATCAAAGGATCCATTCAGGAGAAAAACCGCATAAATGCCTGGAATGTGGAAAGAGCTTCAGTCATAGGTGCAGCCTTTATGTACATCAAAGGATCCACTCAGGAGAGAGGCCGTATAAATGCCTGGAATGTGGAAAGAGGTTTGTTTATCAAGGAAGCTTCCACAGACATCAAAGGATTCACACAGGAGAAAAACCATTTACATATATGGAGTGTGGAAAGAACTTCAGTCGGAGAGCAAATCTTTATACTCATCTAATAATCCACTCAGGAGAGAAAAGATATAAATGCCTGGAATGTGAAAAGAGCTTCAGTCAGAAGGGCGACCTTTATAAGCATCAAAGAATTCACACTGGAGAGAAACCATTTAAATGCCTGGAATGTGGAAAGAGCTTCAGTCAGAAAGGAAACCTTTATTCACATGAAAGAACCCACTTAAGAGACAAACAGCATAAATGGAGAACAGATGGAACACTCGGGAATCCCCAAAGAATCCAGGAGGGAGGAAAGAAACATCAATGCTCAGAATGTGAAAAATCTTTCAAAAGAAATGGAGATCTTGAAAGGCATGTAAGAACCCACACAGGAGAAAAACCTTATAAATGCTTCGAGTGTGGAAGGGGCTTCAGTATGAGCGGCAGCCTTTATAAACATCAAAGGATCCACTCAGGAGAAAAACCTTATAAATGCCTGGAATGTGGAAAGCATTTCAATAATAAAGGAAATCTGTGTAAACATTACATGATTCACACAGGAGAAAAACCACATAAATGCCTGGATTGTGGAAAGACCTTCAATCAGAGACAAAACCTTTACAGACATCAAAGAATCCACACAAGAGGAAAACCACATCAATGCCTTGAGTGTGGAAAGAGCTTTACCGACGGTACACACCTTCACCAACATCAAAGGATTCACATGGAGAAAAAAACGCTAAATATGCCTGAGTGAATGAATGAACCTTTATTGTCAAAGTACAACATGTATACATTGAGATTAGCTGAGCCTCTGTGCCCCGCCCAACAACTGACAGTTACAACAAACCCACCATCTTGTTACACCATGTGAGCTAATTGTACAACACCCCGTTGGGAAGATCTTCACTCACAATACATGTTTGAGTAATTGAATGGAACTCAGTTGAATTCAATTGACTAATTTGTTTAGCCAAATGTGATTAATACACACAAGGAATTTGCTTCCAGTGCAGAAGCTCTCGTTGTACGTGCAAAGCAACAGAATAATGATAACAGAATAACAGAGCTGGAAGGAACCTTGGAGATTCTGTAGTCCAGGCTTTTCAACCAGTGGTGTACCACCTGTAGTACTTTGTCATGTGGCAGGTGGTACACGACTGTCCTAGAGTAGTGTGCAGACGGCTGACCCAACAGTGCCTGCTACTGCAATGTATTTTGCAGATATTTTTCGTGATAGCTTGGTATACTGCCCTAAAACCTAACCAGCTTACAAGTAGGCCAAAACAGCGCCCCCAAATGAATCCGCCAAGGACTCATCTTTCCTGCAAGAAACCTCCAAAACTAATCCAATCAAGTAAAAAAACAGCCCAGCATATATTGCAACTCATCCTCCCAGACTCCACTGCTAGATTATGGCTTTGCCTTTTCAAGTGAAGAAAATGGCGCTGTTCATTTTTTGTTTACCGTAAAATTTAAGTCCATTTAAATTTTTGCAAATTTTTATTAATGAGTCAGTTCACCCATTTCTCTTTCTTTTTTGCCTTCTGACCTGAGCCTTAGTGCTACTTTCACAGTCTCATTAACATTTCAATCTATGTGGGCCATAACTTTTGCCTGATACGATGAAGTCTGTGCTGCGGGAATAAATTCTTTGCTGAGGGCCAAGAAACGGGTTTCTTGTACTTAGTTGCATTTTGTTGTAACTTCTATATTTTTTATCATAACTTTGTAATGTACTTTTCTGCCTTAGCATCTAGGTGCTTGTAATTTTCGAACTGCAAAACAATCAACTTTCTCAGCCTGAATAGCAAAGGACTTTTTCATTTATACATGCTAGATGATTCACCTGGCCAAAATGATATGTTCACAACAGATTTATGTTACCTGTGACTTTTTCCCATGCAAACATTCTCCTTTTAATACCATGCTTTTCCAAATACAATGCTGTGTGGAGAGAGAGTTTCCTCCTTTAAATTTCTGGGAGTCTACCTCTGTGAAGATCTTACCTGGAAAGTTAATACAACCCAAATGGCCAGAAAGGCCCAACAGAGACTCCACTTCCTCAGGGTCTTGCAGAAGAACAGGGTAGAACAATAGCTAATGACCCTCTTTTACTGGTCTACTATAGAGAGCGTTCTCTCGTATGTTATTGTGGTTTGGTATGCTGGTCTGACAGCTGCAGATAGGAAAGTATTACAGAGGGTGGTGAGCACAGCACAAGACATTGTGGGCTGTCCCCTGACACCACTGGATGACATCGCCAGGGCTTGCTGCCTTGGAAGAGTGAGGAAAAATTCTCAGGGATGACTCACACCCTGGTCGATATCTCTTTACTCTCCTACCATCGGGTAGGAGATATACAGGGAGTGCAGAATTATTAGGCAAGTTGTATTTTTGAGGATTAATTTTATTATTGAACAACAACCATGTTCTCAATGAACCCAAAAAACTCATTAATATCAAAGCTGAATATTTTTGGAAGTAGTTTTTAGTTTGTTTTTAGTTATAGCTATTTTAGGGGGATATCTGTGTGTGCAGGTGACTATTACTGTGCATAATTATTAGGCAACTTAACAAAAAACAAATATATACCCATTTCAATTATTTATTTTTATCAGTGAAACCAATATAACATCTCAACATTCACAAATATACATTTCTGACATTCAAAAACATAACAAAAATCAGTGACCAATATAGCCACCTTTCTTTGCAAGGACACTCAAAAGCCTGCCATCCATGGATTCTGTCAGTGTTTTGATCTGTTCACCATCAACATTGCGTGCAGCAGCAACCACCACTGTTCAGAGAGGTGTACTGTTTTCCCTCCTTGTAAATCTCACATTTGATGATGGACCACAGGTTCTCAATGGGGTTCAGATCAGGTGAACAAGGAGGCCATGTCATTAGATTTCCTTCTTTTATACCCTTTCTTGCCAGCCACGCTGTGGAGTACTTGGACGCGTGTGATGGAGCATTGTCCTGCATGAAAATCATGTTTTTCTTGAAGGATGCAGACTTCTTCCTGTACCACTGCTTGAAGAAGGTGTCTTCCAGAAACTGGCAGTAGGACTGGGAGTTGAGCTTGACTCCATCCTCAACCCGAAAAGGCCCCACAACCTCATCTTTGATGATACCAGCCCAAACCAGTACTCCACCTCCACCTTGCTGGCGTCTGAGTCGGACTGGAGCTCTCTGCCCTTTACCAATCCAGCCACGGGCCCATCCATCTGGCCCATCAAGACTCACTCTCATTTCATCAGTCCATAAAACCTTAGAAAAATCAGTCTTGAGATATTTCTTGGCCCAGTCTTGACGTTTCAGCTTGTGTGTCTTGTTCAGTGGTGGTCGTCTTTCAGCCTTTCTTACCTTGGCCATGTCTCTGAGTATTGCACACCTTGTGCTTTTGGGCACTCCAGTGATGTTGCAGCTCTGAAATATGGCCAAACTGGTGGCAAGTGGCATCTTGGCAGCTGCACGCTTGACTTTTCTCAGTTCATGGGCAGTTATTTTGCGCCTTGGTTTCTCCACACGCTTCTTGCGACCCTGTTGACTATTTTGAATGAAACGCTTGATTGTTCGATGATCACGCTTCAGAAGCTTTGCAATTTTAAGAGTGCTGCATCCCTCTGCAAGATATCTCACTATTTTTGACTTTTCTGAGCCTGTCAAGTCCTTCTTTTGACCCATTTTGCCAAAGGAAAGGAAGTTGCCTAATAATTATGCACACCTGATACAGGGTGTTGATGTCATTAGACCAAACACCCCTTCTCATTACAGAGATGCACATCACCTAATATGCTTAATTGGTAGTAGGCTTTCGAGCCTATACAGCTTGGAGTAAGACAACATGCATAAAGAGGATGATGTGGTCAAAATACTCATTTGCCTAATAATTCTGCACTCCCTGTAGGAGTATAGCCAGCTGTAGCAACAGGCTGAAGAACAGCTTTTATCCATGGGCTGTTAGGCTCTTGAACGGGAAATAATTTTATAAACTCTATGTATGATTGACTTGCGAGGCTGGTGTGTTGTGCAATTAGCTCACATGGTGTAACAAGATGGAGGGTTTGTTGTCACTGTGAGTTGTGGGGAACACGAAGGGAGACTCAGCCAATCTCAATGTATACTTGGTTGTACTTTGACAATAAAGGTTCATTCATTCCTGAAATGGTTATGCTTAATATGGGATGTTTAACTGTCCATGTTTCTGACGTAACAGGATTTCTTCCATTCAATCAAGCCTTGGTGGAGCAGTGGGCTAATGCCTCCTTAAGTAACACCAGCTGCCTGCAATTAGTGCAGGTTCGCATCCCACCATGCTCAAGGTTGACTCAGCCTTCCATCCTTCTGAGGTAGGTAAAATGAGGACCCAGATTGTTGGGGGCAATAAGCTGACTTTGTAATAATGCCGCTGTGGTGTGTGTGAAAGCCCTAATAAGCAGGCATATACATAGAATGAAGGCTGCTGCTAAGCTTGTAAGCCGCCCTGAGTCTTCGGAGAAGGGCGGGATATAAATGGAATTAAAATAAAAAAATAAAATAAATAAAAATATTCTTTTGTACGTTTTCTACTGTGTGTGTCCTGGGCTCCTCTTTTCATTACGGGAAACCTCTTTGTTACGATTACTGTAATAAGTTCCCTTTAAATGATCTTCCAACTCTGTCTATTTTGAACAATGTACTGTGGCAGAATCTAGGTGTCTGTCCTGCCCCAACCGGGTCCCTTAGGAAAGACAGACCCTCGACTTCATCAGATTGAAGCAAACGGTGCCTCTGCTACAAATCAATTCTGGGCTTCTCGGGCCTTCATCACCTGTCATTTCCCCCCTCCATTTCCCATCACGTACACACAATCATATTGTCCATTTGTCCACTCCAAAGTACCACCCTGGCAGGACCTGACACTAGGGCTAATTTGGCCCCCACTGTTGGGGGTGTGACAGGGCTTCTCCCTGTCAATCTTTGATATAATCTAAATGGGTTTTCCAAATGTCAGTGCCATGTAAGACCATCCCCAGATATCTGAAACTCTTGTAAATTGAATGCTCTCAGTGGTCCCCTCATCTTTAAATCTTCTTAGCAGAAACAAGAGACTCTCTAAGGTGAACTCAGCTTTGTGAGATACTATCCCTATCCTCGGCATGTAGGAGGAGAAGTAGGGCCGGGGATTGAGGCAAGAGTAAGCAGGAGTCAGATAAGCTTTCGAGGAGTTTAGGTACAAGTGAAAGAAGGCAGAGGTCTAAATACAATCCTGTGAGACTTTTCTGAAGAGGTACTAGGTTGATCAGCACATTTCATGCAAATGCTGAATGAGAAAAAGTAACATCCCTTTCTACTGTATTCTCCACGTTCAAGATTTCTTATCAAATGGAATCAAATGTAGGTCTGTTTTGTTTTATTTAGAAGAATGTTAAGTCATCAGTCAAAATTTCCACCCGGTACATTATGCAGGAATAAGTTGTGGATGCTGTTTGCTTGCATCAGCTTCAACTGATTTCACAGTAAATTGTGATTATTTGGTTTTAAAAAAGGTACCCCTACTTTTTCCTACAGCAGGTCGACTTGATCATTCGCCTTGTCCTTCTCTGAAATTTGTGTACAATATGGTGGTGGTTGACTGGAGCAGAACCAGGTGGAAAAATTCTTGGTCTCTATTTTGTGTGCACAATCTGTATTTTTATAAGGGGGCAGTTTCTGGCTCGTTATTCTCTTTCAGGAAAGGTTTCAGCTGGAGCCAGGATTGCCCAGAAAAGAAGCAACTGAGAGGCCAGCTGGAACTCAAGCAGGAAGTAAGGAAGGCTGGACTTGGACAACAGACACAGCCCCAGAAATCCAGCCCTTCTCAACACTGCCTCACTTAAAAAAATGTGAATGTGGTTGTTAGATCCTATAGAGAGAGTACTGTTGTGTGAATCGAATCAAAGTTTACTGGGGTGGCCAGGATACCTTGAGCTCTAGAGCACAGGTGTCAAACTCATCATGTGACACGCCGCAACTCTGCACCCACACAACCATGGGGATGCCACAACAGTGTGAATCGAATCAGAATTTACTGGGGTGGCCAGGATAACTCGAGCTCTAGAGCACAGGTGTCAGGCTCATCATGTGACACGCCGCAATGTTTTACACCCACACGACCGTGGGGAAGCCAAAACAGTCGTAAGTGCGAAAAATCAGTCATAATCCTTTTTCCCCAGTGCCGTTATAACATTGAACGGTCACTAAATGAACTATTGTAAGACAAGGACTACCTGTATTATGCCTAAAATTTTCAGAGTCATCCAGAGATGACTGTGCTCTGCGCGGCCCTTTCAGACCTCGCAATCAACTGTTCCTCTGCAAAGGTTCTTTTGATTCAACTGGATGGAATCGGTCTTGCTTTACTGAGGGATGAGCTCAGGCACTTCCTTACAAGCCCAAAGCAGAAGCCCACCAAAAGGAATTAAGTCTTTAAGCGCTCTATGGACAGGCTCAAAGCGTCTAATGCACAGGTCTGCAACCCGCGGCTCCGGAGCCGCATGTCTCCTGCGGCTCCCAGTCCTCTGCCATGTGCAGTCCAAAAAAAAAAAAAAAGGTGAGACTAAAAAAGTTCAACCAATCAATTCAAATATGCAGGGTAGGTGCATATCTCGCCTTGGCTCCACTCTTCAGTCAAACCCTGTTCTGCGCATGTGTGCATGTACGCGCATGCGCACACATTTTTTGCGGCTCCCAGTTTTTCCTTTTGTGAGGGAACCGGTTCCGAGTGGCTCTTTCACTGTTTCAGGTTGCTGAGCCCTGGTCTAGTGAGCTTCAGAGAATAATAAATAGCTGTTCTTCCACTGTTTATTAAACTCAGCCTTTCTGTTTGCTCGGAAGTGATGATAAAAATATTAGGCGTGTCCTACCGGGTGCTAGCCAGGGTACATGTAGGCATGCATTACATTTATACAACCACACTCTTTCATAAAAGCAGAAAATAACATAGTCAAGAACCTCCCAGCTCCTCCATACCCAGCGTATCCCCCCTTGTCTGGAATCACTGAGGGTCTCCTGCTGGAGCTGGGGCTCGACTAGAAGACCTCCAAGGTCCCTTGGTCCAGCTCGGTTGTTCTGTTCTGTTTCCTGGCTACATCTAAAAACACCTTGAGAACATCACTGGGCTACCTCAAGTATTTAGTGCAAAAACAAGAAGGAAAGTAGTTGTTTCAAATCTTTAAAAAGTTACTTTTGGGTGACCTAAGTTAAAAGCTGCCAGATCAAATTTGTCTCAGAGCCAAGGAGAAGCTGGCTGGAGCCTGAGAGAGGAGCAGGCAGGAGCAGGAATCCCTCCAGCCTTTGGGGCGGTGCATGAAATACAGGAGGAGCCCCTCCAGGCCGAGGGTCTCTGGCCAGGCTTCCCGGGGACAGAGCGGCGCATTTGAGAGACGGGGCTGGGAGCGGACCCCAAAGTTCAAGGGGGAATAAACCCCCTCGCTACTGCGCAGGCGCCATCTGGCTGATTCAAGGAAGGCGGACGCCGATTGGTCGCTCTGGGAAGGGCGGCGATTGGCAGGAGGTCTCCTCGGGGCGGTGCCTCCAAGAGGAACAGGCGGAGCTTCTAGGACAGGGGTAGGCAACCTCGGCTCTTTTATGACTCATGGACTTCAACTCCCAGAAATCCTGAGCCGGCACAGCTGGCTCAGGAATTCTGGGAGTTGGAGTCCACGAGTCATAAAAGAGCCGAGGTCGCCTACCCCTGGTCTAGGAAAAGGGCGCAGAGAGGTCCCGCCTCCACTTCCGGAAACAAAGCCGGGGAACGAGCGATCCTGCTGAAGCGGCGATAGAAGAGCCAGGATGCACTTTTGGCGTAGGGGATGCTGGGAGTTGCAGTCGGGTAGGGTGTCTTCCGGGGGGAGGGAGGCCGGGTCCGTGAGAGGCGGAGGCTTCGGCCTTCCTCCCCTCTGGAGGGCCTGGGACCCCCCTCGGGAAAGGCACCAAGCCGTGACCCGCCTCTCCTTTGCTCCTGCAGGAGGACGGACGAGCCCGGCGGAGGAAAGGGACGCTCCCCGAGAAGAGATGGAGGGGAAAGGCCCAGAAAGGATGAGCCGAGAGGGACCCGGAAAAAAGAGGCCGCCTGTAGGGCGAAGCGGGGAACAGGAAACGGGCAGAGACCCCCAGACGAGCCTGGAGGGCGGAGGGTCCTTCGGGACAGGCAGAAGACTCGGGAAACGCCAAAGAACCCACAAGAAATACGAGTGCACGGAATGTGTAAAAGCCTTCAAAAGAATCGACCATTTTCAAAGTCATCTGAGAATCCACTCAGGAGAAAAGACAGGAGAAAACAAATACGAATGCACGGAATGTGGAAAACCCTTCCGAAGAATTGATCATTTTCAAAGCCACCTAAGAATCCACTCAGGAGAAAAGAAATATGAATGCGCAGAATGTGAAAGACCCTTCAGATCAAATGGAGACCTTGAAAAGCATCTAAGAATCCACACAGGAGAAAAACCTTATAAATGCGTGGACTGTGGAAAGAGCTTCAGTCATATGAGCAGCCTTTATGTACATCAAAGGATCCACACTGGAGAGAAACCGTTTAAATGCCTGGAGTGTGGAAAGAGCTTCAGACATAGGAACAGCCTTTACGTACATCAAAGGATCCACTCAGGAGTAAAACCGTATAAATGCCTGGAGTGTGGAAAGACATTTATTGATGGTGGAAACCTCTATAAACATCAAAGGATTCACACAGGAGAAAAACCATATAAATGCCTTGAGTGTGAAAAGAGCTTCAGTCAGAGCAGAAGCCTTTGTGCACATCAAAGAATCCACATAGCAGAGAAACAGCATAAACGCTTGAGGTGTGGAAAGAGCTTCAATGAGAGGAGAACAGACAGAGGACTCAGAAATCCCCAAAGAATTTGCCAGGGAGAAAATGCACAGAATGTGAAAAATCCTTCAAAAGAAATGGAGATCTTGAAAGGCATCTAAGAATCCACACAGGAGAGAAACCATTTAAATGTCTGGAGTATGGAAAGTGCTTCACTTGGACACCTTTATACTCATCAAAGGATCCACATAAGAAAAACCACGTGAATGTTTGGAGTGTGGAAAGAGCTTTACTGTGAGTGGATGTCTTTTAGTCCAACTCGCTTCTAAAGCAGGAGACCATACTTAACCATTTCAGACAGGTGGCTGTCCAGTCTTGTCTTAAAAACCTCCAGTGATAAAGCACCTACAACCTCTGAAGGCTAGCCGTTGTCCTCACTATTAGGAAGTTTCTCCTTAATTCCAGGTTGCTTCTCTCCTTGATTAGTTTCCAACCATTACTTCTTGTCCTGCCCTCTGGTGCTTTGGAGAATAGGTTGCCCCCCCTTCTTTGTGGCAGCGCCTCACATACTGGAATACTGCTATCGTGTCAGCTCTAGTCTTTCTTTCCTTTTTGACAGACCCGCCATTGGTTGAGGTGTCACAAGCAGGGACTCCCATTCCACTCTTGGGTCCCATCACTCGCTCTGTAAGAGATGCTATTGGGGATTGAGGAGTTAAGCAGCACCCCTGGCTTATGTTTACACGTTTCTGAGTCACCCAACCCCATTATGACTCAGGGTAGTGAATTGAGTAGCCATGGATGTTCTTCAAATTGTGACATCATCCTGTAAGGCGGCTAACTTGCATAATCCTCATAAAATAATTTCTGTAGCTCAGGTGAACTGTAAAATCCTTTCTGTTGTCTCAGGATGATCGTTTGCTTGCAGATATTTGGTGACCCAATTAGGTAACACAATCAGTGCAAGTAAGTGAGTGGCTTGCTCCCTGTTAATACAAAGTAGCTTGCCCTGCCATTATTTTGGGGTTGCGGTCCTCTCCTTGATAGTTGCTTGTTTTCTGCTTGATTTTTTTGTCCGGTGTTAGTCCTTGCTTATCTGGGTGTTCACTGCTGGAAAGGATGTATTCTGGTCTTTTTGTTTCTTCCTTAGCTTTTTGTTATCTTTTTTGAATGGTGTGCATATGTGGGTTATCTCTATGTGACTATTGACGGCTGAATTGCATAATTTACGCTACTGGAACAATGGCATCCTTTGTGATGTGGTGATACAATGACATTTTTAAGGGGTGAAGTGGTGCATGGGATGGCACCACTGGATAACAACACCCCTTGTTGCCCTTCCTCCAGCAGGGGTGCTGAAAGAGAGCCTCAGTGCTGCTGAATTTCCCCAGCAGATTTTGAGAACTCTCTTTAATGGCAGCTTCCCATTTCTGAATGGGATGATTCAACCAGGCACCTTTGCCACCTTCAAGCTGCTCCTCTCTTAACTGCCCTTCACGCCTTTCCTCAGTTCCAGGACTAGGAACTGAATCCCAAGGTGGGAGGGGGGGAGCGGGCTGACAGCCCAGTGGCTCAGCTTCTGGATTTTGACATTTTATGGACGCTGTTCCAATATATTTTCTCAAAAAGGCTGTTTTCCTGATTTTTTCTTATTTTATAGCTAAATGCCCTCTAAGCCTTTGCAGAAAGGAGAAGCCCCAAAATCATTCTGAAAAGTCATTGAGAAACAGGCATGGAAGGCAATAATAGCCTTTCTGTTTGCAGGGGACCCTCAAAGGCTCAGAGGACTGGAGCATCTCCACTGGTATAAAAGGAGATATTTAAGGGGGGGCGGGTGCAGAGGGGAGAAGGGTAGGCTGAGATGGGGGACCAGGAGGGATGCAGTATTAAATGAAACAGAGGGGGGGGGAGAGAGTCGGCTGTTCTCAGAATACAAGAACACCAAAGGTGACCCAAAGAAGGGGAAGTCCAGAAGATGCAGGACCAGGAAGAGATCTATTCCTAGGGGATCCATTAACGACAGGCTTGCCTCCAGCGTGGAGTGGATTCAAAAGTCATCAGAGCAATTTATAACAATCATTTGAACTCATTTGTAAAACGCCCAGTCACTGGGAATTGGGTGGCATGTCAATTAAAGTAATATTTATTACAATACATAGATTAGCATAATGAAGGAGTCTTGGATGCTGCCTTTCCTTCCAGCAGGGAGAGAAACCGGCTGGGGGGAAGCCAGGTGGACTGAGGCCATCTGCATTGGGGGAACTTGGGGGGGGGGCATTCCCAGCTTCAACCCCTCCCCTCAGGAGAAGGAAAGGGGGCCATTGGGAGATGCACGCCCAGCTCTGGGCAGACCCAGAACCAGACGGGGCTTCGTGGGCCGGGAAAAGGAGCAGCTTAAGAGCAGAAGGGTTCGGGGGGGGGGGGAAGCCGAGGCAGGCAAGGAAGAAGCTAGAAACATCCCTTTATTCCATCTATCGCAGCCTGCAAAGCTTCCCTTTCCTGCCCTCTCCTTCTACCGGGCAGGAAAGTCCGAGCAGCCTCCGTATCCAGGAAGCCGAGATACGGGCAGGGAAGAAGAGCAGGGCAGACGCCCTCATCCCACCCCCTCTCCTCCTGCGCCGCTATGCGGAGGGGGGTGGGTGAGCGATCAGAGCGTGCCCCCCCTGTTTTCCCAACGCACAACCCTGCGAGGTAGGCTGGGGGGAGGGAGGGAGGGCGAGGCCCGCCTGTCAAAGCAGCCCCTCTACCCAGCCCCATTGATCCCTGACGTTGATGTTGCAACGGCTGCCAGGGAGACACGCGGAACGGCTGCGCTGCTGGGATGCTCCTCTTACAGCGGAGGGGCGGGGCCAAAGCCCAGAGGGCGAGCGGGAAGGGCGGCACTAGTAGAGAGCGAGGGGCGGAGTCATACCGCGGGCCCGCCAATGGGATGGCGTATAACGCCCCCCGCATACAAATGCGCTCCAGGGGGCAATCCCACAGACAGAGGCGGAGCTTGGCAAAAAGGGCGCGAAGCGATGAGGGAACGAAGTTCCCAGTTTCAGCGCCCTCGATGGGGGTGGGCCGCGGTGGATGCTAGGTTGCGTCAGGGAACGGAAGAGAAGCGGGGAAGGGGCAGGATAGAGCGGGGAGCTCGAGGAATGGACTGGGGGGGCAGTCCAGTTGCGCCTCGCGACCCTCCTTCGACCTCAAAGGATTCCCAGAGTGCCCTGAAAGGAGCTGAGGCTTCGGCCTCCCGAAGCTGTGTGGCTGCAGCTGCCAAAAAAGCGAATGAAGTCCATGGAGGGATAGTACCCCCTTTATGCTGCTTTGGTAGGACCACACTTGGAATATTCTGCCCAGTTTTGGTCACTGCGATACAAAAAGGACACTGAGATGCTAGAAAGTGCCTAGGAGGGAAACGGAGATAATTAGGCTAAAATATACGATGGACGTTTGCAGGAAACGGCCACATTTAGTCTCACGAAGGACTAGGGCTGACCTAATAGCAGTCTTGCAGTATCTGAGGGACCGTCACAGGAAACAGTGGGTCAGCCTATTCTCCCAAGCATCTGACAGGCAGGACAAGAAGCAACGGACGAAGAGAGATCCAACCTAGAACTAAAGGGAACTTTCCTGACAGAACAATTAACCAGTGGAACAACCTACCTCTCAGAAACTGTGAATGCTCCAACACTGGAAGTTTTTAAGAGACTAGATAGCCATATGTAGGTCTCCTGCTTGAGCAGTACATTGGACTCGATAGAAGACCACCAAGGTACCGTCCAACTGAGTTATTCTGTAGTTCTGCAAGTCCCTTCTGGGATTTCTTCCAAAGGAAATTCAGGATTTGGTATGTCATTATGCCTTCCCAGTGATATGGGGGCACACTGTCTCCTTGTTTGTTGGACGTGGTCGTTCTGGCTTACAGGTAAGAATAGACTGAAGCTTTGTATGCTCAGCCTCAAAGAGAAGCCTGTCCTCCCTTAATATAGTCCAGAATACTTATCATCAATTTGGATCCAAAATGGTGGCAGCCTTAAACATCCAAGGAACAACTCAAGAAACTTTGATATTAAAATCTAGCATAATGTGTAAATCGAGAAGGATGTGAGACACAAGGGTGCCATCTGAGGGCAGGACCCAATAAGCCATGCCTAACTTCTCTGAACAGGAAAGCCACCAGTGTGCGTGTGTAAAACTTATCAGTAACTAGATTGATCCAGACTCAGAAAGCACTGGAAAGTCAGATAATTAATTAGTTTTTAATCCCCCCCTCCTTAATGGCTGGTGGGAGACTTTTATTTTACAAAAAGAGATTCCAAATAACAACAATTTCCAAATCGGAGCCAAAACGGGTCACACCTTTCCCTTCCTTCTAAGCACTCACATTTGACCAGTTTCTTCCCATTCATCTTTGCTGGACTGAAAAGGGGTAGATCAGCATGTCAAGTGAGAAGCCCAAATTTCCAACTAAGCCAAGGCAAGTTTCTGTCCAGAACATTTGAAACACAAGGATGTCTCCTCCAACCCACTAGAGGATCTTCCGAGTTGGGGGCCATCTGAAGGCGCTCAGTCCTAAAAGCAGTGGGATCCTAGATCGGAAGGGGCCTTAGAGATCATCTCATCCAACCCCTGCCCAGGTGAGAATCCAAGATTCCTGAACCACTGATAGATGGACGTCCAGAACCCCATGAGGCCTCTCCCACTTCCCAGGACAGCCTATTTTGGTAGTAAGCTTCTGTTGCCGTAAGAATGATAATCCAAAACTTATCAAAATCCTGGTAATTTAAACCATTGTTTCTTGTCCCACTTTCTGAAACAAAGAGAAGAAATGAAACGCCAGTCCAGGATGAGGGCACAGAAGACTCACATTAACTCCATGGAGCTTGGTTTGATAGCTTTGGTATAGTGTGTTTGTTTCTCCCTAGTATGCAGGCCTAGTGAGATGAAACTACACTATTAAACCAACTGAAAATGGGATCTCATATAGGACTGTTTCTCTTGCTCCAAGGCAGCAACAAACACCACCTTCCTAGCTTGAAAGTGTGCGTAAACACGTGTGTGCAGTGCAGCTATGTGCACATACAAGGTCTCACTCTCATCTTCTCTGCCACATCCTACAAGAAGAAAGTACAAACATGCCCACTGGCTAGACTTCATCCTGTGCCCCTGGAAGAAAGCATTTCTCTAAAAACAATCCTGCAATCCGGAAGATTGGGAAAAAAAACTCAATTGAAGGAACACAGCAATGTGTTACTTCAAACAAAGGTCTAACTAAAGGGAAATTTGAAGACATCTGTTCTGATCACTCTGGATCTTTTTCTCCTCCTTTGATCAGAGGTTCCAGCAATTGGGGGTCTTCAACTAAGAGTTCGAGAATGTCTTCACCTGCTACTCGCCTCACTTTCTCTCCTTTGGCTGCGAGGATTTCCTCAATGTTCCTAATTCAGAAAGAAAATCATGTTACGAAGAAGGCTGGGAGCATTAGCTGTGACAAGCAAAAACCTTGCTTGGTGCACATTATAGCTGCCTCTAATGCAACACTAAGCAAGAAATCCCCCAGGTAACAATGACTCTACAATATAAAAAACAAGCAGAAATAATTTTTGATCTTTGTCTTACTTTAATTACATGAAGGCTATCTTATGGATTGGCTGTTTTGTTTATCTGTTTCATTATTCTTTCAGCCTTCTCTTGTTGAGAAAAAGCAGTAACAACCAACAATAATGGAATAAAATGGTTTCTGTGGGATTTTATCACATAAGGGATTCTGGCTTGGTGCTCATTTTGCAAGCCAAAACAAAAGATTTGTGGATTATGAATTCTGATGTGTCCATCATATCAGTTCTGAACAGTTCCCAGGAATTAATTCCAACTTCAGCAGGTGAAGCATCGAACTCTGAAGAACAGAAAGTGGGCAAAGGACCGCATACTCGCCTTTTCCCCTCCAAGTCGGAGAACCAGCCCAGGTTATCAGCAATCACATGATGGTTGTTGCACCCTGAGCATTTCACTATCACGACTCCATGATGATAGGCTACCTTGGAAATAGTTTTCGCAGATCGTGTCCTGCATACCTGAAACAGAAACCAAGTTCAATTACGTATGTTTCATAGTGGTTCTCTGGGATATTAAATTTAACAATTTTAACAAATAAATATCCAAGGGTAGGTTAATTGAGGGAGCTGTCCATTTGTTTAGGTATGACTTCTTTTATTACATTTGGAGAGCAGCCCAGCTCCCAGTGACTCTGGGTGGCTAACAAAAGAGAAATAAAATGGGAAAGAACATGTACACCAGGCAAAACACTTACTGTATTACAAACCAAAGCTCCCTGTGGTTCGACAAACAGCGTAACACCCCAGCCCAGGAACAAAGCCTCCTCTATAAAGACTTATTTGTCAGATGAGCCATGCAAATCTCAACCTTTTTCCAGAGAAACCATCCTTGGGTCAAACCCAACACCCCATATCTTCACAAGCACCTTCAAGGCAATTTCTGAGCAGCAACACTAAGCATTTGGATGTGTTTTTTTTTTACTTTCCGGTGCTAGACAGCATTTCCTGGTGGTCCCCCATCCAAGCTTTCCTTCCCAGAGCAACCAGGCTGTCCAGGCGCAGGCCGAGAGTCACCCGGCTGGAGAAGCTTCCCCAGTGCCCAGCTGAGAGTCCCCACAATACACTCACTGGCAAGGGGAGCCCTCTCATTTGCATGGCCTGCTCAGTTTGGCCAGACTTAAGTTGATTTGAAACGGCCTGTTGAACCAAGCCACATCTTGGGATGTGCAAAGCCAGGAATGGGGAAGCAGGTCATGTGAACAGGGCCTCAGGTCCCGCTGGGTTCTTTAGGTCGTTTTAGGCCAGGGGTCTTCAAGCTTGGCCCTTTTATGACTTATGGACTTCAACTCCCAGAATTCCTCAGCCAGGCATCCTGGCTGAGGAATTCTGGGAATTGAAGTCCAAAGTCATAAAAGGGCCAAGCTTGAAGACCTCCTGTTCTAGGGGATCGCACAATTCATCCCTTCCCTCTCCCAGCTGATGGCACACGGCACAAATGACGCCCGCAGCCTCCCTCTCCGTTCCGCCAGCCGAAAGATGGCGCTCGCGCCCTCCCTTTCCGTTCCGCCAGCTGCCAAGATGGCGCCCGTAGCTCCCCTCGCCTATGTTTTCTCCCGCTGCAAAGATGGCGCCTGCGTCCTCCCTGCCTTCCGCCCGCTACAAAGATGGCGCCCTCGCTTCGCTGCATTCGGCCGCTTCCACTCGTGGGCTTCCTTCAGGAGGAGCGGCGCGCCCCACGCGAACCCACCTTGCACGTGAACAACAGCCGGTACTGCGCCGCCGCCGCCGCCTTGGCGAGCTGGTTCTCCTGTTGTGGCCGCTCTCCAGGGCCCAGCGTCAAGGCCCGTCGCCGGGAAGCCGCGGCCGGGGTTGAGGAAGCCGTTGCCCTCCGCACCGGCCACCTGCCCAGCCCCCGTGCTCCGAATCCCGTGGTTCCCGGGCCTTTGCAGTTACCGAGGAAGCGCCAGCGGGGAGGCCGGAGGAGCGCTTTACAGGCCGCGGCCGCCATCTTTATTCAGGGAGGCGCCGAGGCCTTTCCCGGCCCTTGACTTACAGCCGAGCAGCAACGCCGCTACCGGCCACCAGGGGCAGAAAAAGGACGTGTATTCGCGCCCCCTGCCGGCCCTCGGGAGCCCTGCATCCCAGAGATGCTCAACCCGGGGGTTTTCTTCAGAGGGCAGCTTGCAGCCTGGCTTCCTGCCAAGGAAGTGAGGCACTGGCTGGCCTAGATTAGAACCTCACAACAACCTGCCCAGGTAGGCTGGCCAAGACTAGAGGTTGAGGTATGCTGGCCAGCCTGGTGAATGGCAAGAATGTTGGGGGATATACTTCAGCAAACTCTTGCTCCCATTCAAACAACACAACTCCCTCCACTTAGTATCTTAACACACAAAAGTTCACAAGTACCAAG
>NC_139529.1:3708400-3793976 GCF_947247035.1 Vipera ursinii | reverse complement strand
CAGTAACGTGCCCTACCAGTGCTGGTTGGGTTGTGTGTGTGTGTGTTTTTCCCTTGGTGGTTCCTTGATTAGGGTATTGCTTTACACAATTTACGATGTTCACATGAAGATATTGTTTAAGGGATGAGGTTGTGTGTGGGATGACACCACTTGTTGCCCCTTCCTCTCTCGGGATGCCAAAGAGATTCCCCAATGCTCCTGAATTTCTCCACACATTTTTTAAAAAACTGTGTTTGCGGGTGCTTCCCATTTCTGAATGCAACAATTTAGATTGGCATATGGATGGAAACTAACCAAGGAGGCAATGAAGGAAAAATTTCCTGACAATCAACCAGTGGAACAGCTTGCCTCCAGATGTTGTGGGTGTTCCATCACTAGCCTTACTATGACTTTATAAAGGGAGATAGGCAAATAATAAGCAATAGTAAGAATAAGCAAACAAACAAACATTTTAAGTTTAATAGAACCTGCTCTTCTTCCAAACTTGTTTTGGCCAGAAATTCCCTCCCAAATTGCAGCCCTGGGTCCACAGCTGTTCCCTTTTATGTGGAGGGAACAGTTTTGATCTGGATTAAAAGAACGGCTCCATTTAGCGACAAGCTTTTGACGGCAAGGGTTGTCACTGTCTTTTCGTTCCCTTTCCAAACAGGCTGGCTCTTAAAACCGCGGTGGCTGAGCTGAAGCCTTGTGTGTTTCCCCCAGAGATCCTCTCCTCTCAGCCCTGTGACAGCCAGAGAAACAACTCAAGAATTCCCCAAAGCATCTCCCCCCCCCCCCGGGCAGAGAAAAGAACAGAGAAACCAATACTCACACACAAACATGATTTTTCGGCAGAGCACGAGTGTTTCAAACAAGAAATATCACCAGAATTAAAAAAGGGAAGGGGAAGAGAGCCCTGAGGTGCCCCATGGCATCGCTGTCGTGGGGGAGCCAAAGGTCAGCCATGGTCTGCAGAAATGTTGAGTGGGGGGGCACTGGGGAGGAATGAGCGGTTGGGTTAACAAAGCATCTATTTGTAAGTCAGGCAGCCTCAGCGGGAGAAAAGCCTGCTGGGTCTCTTGGAAAAGGAATAATTAATAGGACAACAGTAACAGTATAAGAGAGTTGGAAGGGACTAAGATCTTTCAGTCTAACTCGCTGCTCAAGCAGGAGACCTTGTACTTTTCTGGAGAAAGGGCTGTCCAGTTTCAATATAATACTTCTAAGAATAGAATAGAATAGAATAGAATAGAATAGAATAGAATAGAATAGAATAGAATAGAATATGAAATGGAGAGAATAGAATAGAATTAGAATAGAATAGAATTAGAATAAAGAATAGAATAGAATAGAATAGAATTACAATTAGAATTAGAATTGAACAGTAGAGAATAGAACAGAATAGAATTAGAATTAGAATAGAATAGAATAAGAATTAGAATTGAACAGAAGATAGAGAATAGAATAGAATTAGAATAGAATTAGAATTAGAATAGAATAGAATAAGAATTAGAATTGAACAGAAGATAGAGAATAGAATAGAATTAGAATAGAATTAGAATTAGAATAGAATTGAACAGTAGAGAATAGAACAGAATAGAATTAGAATAGAATTAGAATTAGAATAGAATAGAATAAGAATTAGAATTGAACAGAAGATAGAGAATAGAATAGAATTAGAATAGAATTAGAATTAGAATAGAATAGAATAAGAATTAGAATTGAACAGAAGATAGAGAATAGAATAGAATAGAATTAGAATAGAATAGAATTAGAATTAGAATTAGAATAAAACAGACGATAGAGAATACAATAGAATTAGAATTAGAATAGAACAGAAGATAGAGAATACAATAGAATTAGAATTAGAATTAGAATTAGAATAGAATAGAAGCTGGAAGGGACCTTGGAGGTCTTCTAGTCCAGCCCTCTGCTCAAGCTTTCAAGAAGAGACTGGATAGCCATCTGTCAGAAATGGTGTAGGCTCTCCTGCTTGGGTGGGGGTGGGGGTTAGACTAAATGACCTACAACAGGGATGTCAAACTGCCAGCCTGTGGGCCGAACGCGTCACTAGGAAACTGCGCCCACCCCATTGCCGGCAATGGAGAAAAAGCTCCGATACATTGCGCAACGTCACGTGACATTGCGAGTTCGACATGACTGACCTACAAGGTCCCTTCCAACTCTGTTGTTCTGTTAAATAAAAACTGGTCGCCCTTGGAGGTCTTTGGTACAATCCCCTGTTCAAGCAGGAGAACCTATACCATTTTGGACAAATGGCTAACCAGTGTCTCCTTTCCACTGGTTAATTGTTCTTGTTCTCCCACTGTTAGGAAATGTCTCCTTAGTTCCAGGTTGGTCCTCTCCTTGATTAGTTTCCATCCATTGCTTCTTCTTCAGATGCTTTGGAGAACAGGCTGCCCCCCTCTTCCCTGTGGTAGCTCCTCAAGTACTGGAAGATGCTATTATATCACCCCTAGTCCTTCTTTTTGTTAGACCAGACTAGGGGTAGGCAACCTTGGCTCTTATGACTCATGGACTTCAACTCACAGAATTCCTGAGCCAGCATG
Organism: Vipera ursinii; assembly: GCF_947247035.1. NCBI lineage: Eukaryota > Metazoa > Chordata > Lepidosauria > Squamata > Viperidae > Vipera > Vipera ursinii. The sequence goes on along the minus strand of NC_139529.1, from coordinate 3,791,427 downwards.
GGCTGGCTCCTTCATGACTGGTGGACTTCAACTCCCAGAATTCCTCAGCCAGCATGGGGGAACTATGGCCCCTTCATGACTCGTGGACATCAACTCCCAGAATTCCTGAGCCAGCATGGCTCAGCTTGGAAACTTCTCCCTTTCCCCTCAACGTGGCTGGCTCAGGAATTCTGGGAGTTGAAGTCCACGAGTCATAAAAGAGCCAAGGTTGCCTACCCCTGGACTAGACATAACAAGTTCCATTTCCCCTTCCTTCCATCACATGACCACATTTTGGACACTCATCCACCGGCCCACATTTACGGCCGTTTGCAATGCCCCGCAGTCACATGACCACAATTTAGAGTGTTATTGCTGGAAACACAATTTCTGGTAAAAACCTGCTTCTTAAGTGAAAAATGGGACGGCTTTAGGATGGCCATGCTTGCTTAACCACCCACCCACAAAAAAAGGTAACTGGACATAGTCACATAGTAACCTGCTTTACAGTGCAATGTACGACCAAATTGTGAGTCATAGGTCACTGCTGGAAGAACCTTGGAGGTCATCTAATCCAACCCGCTACACAGAATTATTCATTTTCACCATGAGGCTCCCAATTATGCAGTGGGCTTATTTGTCTCGGGGTTGTTACTAATCGAGAGGCGAAGATGGCTTAAAGAGGGCCTGTTTTCTCTGGCTCCTTTCAGAGGCAGGAATGGATGGATCCTAGATGGCACAGAACTCCTGGGACTCGGGCTGGGGGGTTGAAGGAGAAGATCTCATCCTTGGCAATGTCAAAAGAAAAAAAAAACACCTCTGCAGAATTCCACAGTTTAGATGTCAGTTGCATGGACCAGAAGATGCTGTTTCCATGGCAGCAGATGAAGGAAAATGCAGCAGAGAGTAGAATGCTCAGGTGAAGAAGGAAGTTTAAAAAAAAGAGATGTTTTCTTATGCAAAAAAAGAGCCTCAATCCATTTATATCATATTCATAAATGTATGTTTAAAACATTATTCCATGGATTCTGCCATCTCCCGAGGAGGAGGGAACGGATGTGTATTGAGCCGGTATTAGGCATTTCAAAGGAAAAGAGAAGCCTTTTGAACTGGGGGAACAAAAGTGGGGGTTAGGGTAGGAACATCAGGCTTGTGTCACGGAAGAGAGCAATAAACATAAAAGGTCCTAAGTTCCTTTTTCCCACGAGAGGGATGATACGAGGTAAATGATGGGGGACTGACCAAATGGGGTTAAGGGGGGGTTGAACCGGGAACTCTTTATAAGGGTTTAGTTTGTAGAACAATACTAAGTCCTGTCTTGTATTCCTACAACCAAACATGTCATAGTAAAGATTCCTTTTGGACTAAGATTTGGCTCCAAGAGTTTTGTCTTCCTAAGACGTGGTTTGGGGTGGGTCCTGACATTAGACAGGACTTGCACTGAAAGTCAACCTGGAAGGAGGAACCTTACCGGGGGACTTTGCAAATAAATATGATGTCTGACGATGAAGCAAGAGAGGAGGGAAGCCCCACGGAGAAGGAGTCTTCCTCCCAGCCAAATTCCCAGAAACAGTGGGAAGCTGAAGTGTCATATTCCTCCTGGGAGGAAACGGTGGAGCAGCACAAACGAAAACCCCGGTGGTTGATGGGCGTTGGAAGGAAAAGTGAGTGGGAAAAGGCTTCGGGAGAAGCGACCCTGAGACGGAGCGACCACCAACCGGAATGGAAACAAGAGATGGAGAGCTCCCTGCACGCCAGTGAGGAAGAGCGGATTCTGGAAAAAGCTATTGACTTGATGAAAACAACCCTGAGCTCACTAAGGGAGGAGAGATCTGGAAACCGCAACCCATGCAACACCTGGGGTCGCAACTGGAGGGGTAATGGAAGGGATCCAACACCTGAAACCCCAGGGCCGTCCAATGGAACAGGAGCCGCTGACTCAGCGGTACACCCCCCCCCCAGACCCACAGACGGGGATCAAGATGAGGTTTGGGGTAGAGGAGCATAATACATTTTGCTGATGCAAACCTCCACCATAGAATGGCAGCATTGATACTTGTGGCACAGATTTGTTTATTAATTTTTCATGCTATAAGGCAATTCTGCGTAGCTTATAGCTTACAGATTTATTTATTTATTTTTTTAAAAAAACCAAAGTATTTAACAACCCATGACAACCCCTTTCTCACTCTTGCCCAAGCCAGCTGCGAACAACCCACAAGAACTCCAGCTGCGGTTTAGCACAAAGGGCATCTACCGTGTTTACAACAGTCCTGTAAGGTAGTCTGTAATTGTCAAGTCAGTAGAGGAGTTTGTAAAAGACCTTCAAAATGCAGTATTTTGAGGGGGGGAATGCTCTGATCCGCATGGTTATGCTGCAAAACCGTCTTGAAAGAGTTAATTCTGCTTTATTTTAAAGCAGCAGCAAATGCAGAGAAATACAAGTGGGTCTTTATTTATTAAACGTATATATATCGCCCACTTCACTATCAAGATATATCCATGTTCACACCAGGCAGACTTTAGAGACCTACAGAGTAACAAGAGTTGAAAGGGAACTTGGAGGTCATCTAGCCCAGCCCCATGGTTAAGCAGGAGACACTATACCATTTTGGACAAATGGCTGTCCAGTCTCTTCTTAAAAACCGCCAGTGATGGAGCACCCACCACTTCTGGAGGCAAGCTGTTCCCCTGGTTAATTGTCCTCACTGTCAGGAAACTTCCCCCTAGATCCAGGTTGCTTCTCTCTTTGGTCAGTTTCCAACCATTGTTTCTCATCCTTCGCTCTGGTGCTTTGTAGAATAATTTGACCCCCTCTTTGTAGCAGCCCCTCATATACTGGAATAACTGCTATTGTGTCTCCCCTATTTCTTCTTTTCTCTAGACTGGCCAAACCCAAGTCCCGCAGCCGTTCTTCGTTCTTCGTGTGTTTTGGTCTCCAGCCCTTGGATCATCTTAGTTGCTCTTCTCTGAACTTTTCCCACTGTCCCCCATCTTTTTTGTGATACGGCGACCAAAACTGGAGTCGGGCAAGAAACCGGGTGTCCCTGAGTTGGGACCCCAAACCCCTGGCTGACCTGGGGGCCAGCGGCTCCATCAGAGCCCCCGACAAGCCGCTTTCCCCAAAACCTTGCCGAGGTCTCCAGCCCAGCTCCACCTGTAGGCCGTTCTCACGACCTTCTGGCCGACGCAAGGCTAGCTCGCCGAGCGGATGTTGGCAGCAGCCGGCTGCGCGGCACACAGAGGCGGCAGGAAAGCCTCGGTGATCTTGTGGAGCAGGAGGACGGGTTTCAAGTCCTCATGAAGGCGGATTGTGTGTGGGGGGGGGAAGGAGGGAGCGATGCAGCGGAGGGGAGGGGAGGAAGGCAGGCAGGAGGGGGACCCTCCCTCTCTTCCAGCTGATTTGGACAGCCCCTCCTCGGAGGGAGGGGGCGGGGCAGGGGCGCCGACGTCACAGCCGAGGGTGGGTCCCAAGCCAACTCTCCCTCCCTCGCCCGGGCAGCGCAGGCAGGCAGGCAGGGTGGATGGACGGCCAGGAGACCCTCCGGGGGGCGAGCAACAGGCGCCTGCAGTCCAGGTGAGGCACAAGAGGGAGCTGAAAGGGGGGGGGGGAGAAGTCCCTGGGCATTGAGGCGCCCGCGGTGGGGGAGGAAATGGGGCGTTGGAGGGGTAAACTAGCTTGCCAGGTTTCCTTAATCCTGGTTTGAGGGGTTGTGTGGAGGAGGAGGAGGAGGAGGGGGAGCTGAGGCAGCACTAGCACTTCTGTCCCCCCCCCTTTGGGGAGATGGGATGGGATGGGAATCATGGTTCTCTCTGCCCTCCAGACTGGAGCAGGGTAAGCCAAGCCCCATTAACCGTGATGGCTCAGGTAAGCGTGTGTGGTCTCTTGAACTTGGCTAGTGAAGGAACCCCCTTTCCCGGCGGGCTGTGTGGTGTCATGAACGGACCGGACGGGCTACCTTCGCAGCTAACGTGAAGGCCGCCGGGTTTTCCCCAGGCAGGCATTTCTGCAAGTGGTTTTAACGAGCATCCCAGGCTGACACACACACCAACCAAATTGGTCCCGAATTGAAGAGCGAGCCGAATCAACTCAACTAGGGTGACGATGCTGTCTTGTTAATCAGGGTGGGGAATTGACCCCCTTTGGGGAAGTTGCGCGCCGGGGCAAAAGAAGGCAACCAGACTTGGCAAACGTGTGCGCGGGCGGAGCTGCAAGGAAGTTTCCCCAAGCCTGGTGGGTTGTGTGAAGGAGGTTGCTTGCCGAAAGAAATGCGTTCCCGGCTGATTTTCAGCTCCAAGTTCTGGTTCAGCTTGTCTCCACTGAGCTAACGCACTTCGGGGTTCCCCACAGTTCACAAGTCCGACAACCCGCGGTTAAAATTTTACAAGTGTGAATGCAACGATTGATGGTGTGACCTGGTTAAAAATGGGTTGTAGGGATGTGCCCGCGCTGGGCACATCTCTACAACCCATTTTTAACCAGGTCACACCATCAATCGTTGCATTCGCACTTGTAAAATTATTTTGGCATAGCAGATCTAAGAAACTGGGAGACACTGAGTTGGGCGCAAAGCCAACTGGATGACCTTGGGCCACCCACTCACTGTCTCGGAGCCCCAGGAAAGAGGCCATGGAAAACCACTCCTAGTCGGCTCCACCTGTGGCCTTTCTGACAGTATTCCTGCACATCTGGCGGAGGAGGCTGCGGGCTCCCGCTGGGCCGGCTTCCTCCTCGCCAGTCCAGTCCAGCGACTCCCCCGCTGGCTGATCGGATTTTTGCAGCTGGTTGCGCTGCGCGGAGGCGGCAGGACAATCTGGAGCGGGAGAACAAGTTCCAAGTCCTCATGAAGGAGGGCTGGGGGATGGAGAGGCGACGAAGCAGGGATGCCAACGGGGCTGTGGGGGGTGGTGGTCCGCGCCCCGTCTGGCCGGAGGAGAGCAAGGCAGGTAGACCCCCCCCAGCCCCTCCATTTCGCTCCCCCCCCGGCGAATCCGGGCAGCCTCTCCTCCCCTGAGGGAGGGCCCCCCCCTCGCGCGTGGCGGGGGCGGAGAGCGGCGCTGACATCACAGTCGGGCGTGGCCAGGCGACCCCCCCCTCCCGCCCCGGTGTGGAGCGCAGACAGCGCGGATGGCCAGCCAGGCGCCCCTCCGGGGGGCAAGCAAGAGACGCCCACAGTCCAGGTGGGCACGGAGGTCGGGAGGGGGAGAGGCCGGCTGGATGCTCTTGCGGGGCCCCACCTGGCCCTGGCACCGCCTGCGCTCTGTCAGCCGTCCCCAGCCCTGCCCAGCTGAACGCCCGCAGGGTCCGGATCAGGCCGGGTGGGGGGCACGGAGGAGGAGACCCCAGTCTACCTGGCTGGGCACGGACCTGATGGGTTTGTTCACCTGGGTGTTGGGTCGTGGGAAGCCCACCCAACAGCGTCCTGGCCGGAAGAGGGGTGGAGGCAGGACCCTTCACTTGGAGGGGGGGTGGCAGTGGGCTTTCAGTGTCTGTTAGGAGAATCGATTTGGCTTTCGCCAGCCTCAGTCGGGCACAGCTTTGGTGGGACCCCCTTGCTTCCCTTTGGCAGGATCCTATGCAGAGTCGTAAATTGAGTTAATGAGACGCCATCCCAGCTAACGTGAAGGCGCCCAGCTTTTTTTTTTTTTTTTTTAGCATTTCTGTAGCCGTTTTAGCAAGCCGGGCACATCTCAGACTGGCATTGCCCATTTCCTGATCGTGCGCAGTTAGGCTTTAGCACATACAACATTAAATAACAGAGTTCAGAGGATCCTTGGAGGTCATCTAGTCCAACCCCCTTATTTGAGCAGAAGACCCTATATCACTCTGGACGAATCTCTCCTTAAAAGCCTACAGTGATGGATCACCCATGATTTCTGTGGCAAGCTGTTCCGCTGGTTAATTGCCCTCACTGTTAGGAAGTTTCTCCTTAATTCCAGGTTGCTTCTCTCCTTGATTAGTTTCCACCCATCGTTGCTTGCGTGGCCGCCTTCTGCTTTGGAAAATAGACTGACCCCCTCCTCTTCTTTGTGACAACCTCTCAAACTCTGGAATCCTGCTATCATGTCTCCCCTAGTCCTTCTCTTCTCCAGACTAGCCATACCCAGTTTTCCTGCAACTGTTCTTCGTATGTTTCGGCTTCCAGGTCTTTAATCATCTTCGTTGCTCTTCTCTGCACTTTTCCCAAAGTCTCAATATCGGCGACCAACACTGAATGCAGGATTCCAGGTGTGACTTTACTGAGGCTTTATAAAGCGGTACTAGAACGTCACGTGATCGTGATTCTATCCCTCTATTAATATAGCGAAGGGACGCGGTGGCTCAGTGGGTTAGGACGCTGAGCTTGTCGATCAGAAGGTCGGCAGTTTGGCAGGTCGAATCCCGAGTGCCGCGTAACAGAGTGAGCGCCTGTTACTCGTCCCAGCTTCTGCCAACCTAGCAGTTCAAAAGCACGTAAAAATGCAAGTAGAAAAATAGGGACCACTCCGGTGGGAAGGTAACAGCATTCCGTGCGCCTTTGGCGTCTAGTCATGCCGGCCACATGACCACGGAGATGTCCTCGGACAAGCGCTGGCTCTTCGGCTTTGAAACGGAGATGAGCACCGGCGCCTAGAGTCGGAAACGACTAGCACGCATGTGCGGGGGAACCTTTACCTTTATTAATTTAGCATAGGATTGCTCTCTCTAAAGCCAACATACATGTCTTGGCTTTAGAGAGAACCATTTTAAAAGCAGCTTTTTCCATCCCTCCATCCCTAAAAGAGCATCCTCGGTCAGCCCTGGATCTCTCTCTCTCAAAACAATAAATAAATAAAAATGGCTGAGATTTTAAAACAGGTTTGTCCCATTTCGCACAGTGCATCAAGCCAGAATATGGCTGCTTGTTGTCGGCTCGAGCCTGTGGACCGGGCCAATTGTAGTTTATTCATCAAACCATGATTACTTATTGAATTGCAGGAGATGATACATGGGGAAGTCCTCGACTTACGGCCCCAATTGAACCCCAAATTTTATGTTGCTTGAAGTGAGTTTTGCCCTGTTTTTTACAACTTTTCTTGCCACTGGTGTTAAGCAAATCGCTACACTTGGTAAATTTGTAAGACGGTCGTTAAGGGAAATTGGCTTTCCCATCGTTTTTGCTTGTCAGAAGGTCGCAAGAGGGGATCACGTGACCCCAGGGACACTGCAACCGTTCCTAAGTGCGGACCAGTTGCCAAGCCTCTGAATTTGGATCACCTGACCGTGGGGAATGGTGTAGCTTTGAACGGTCGCCAAATGAACTGTTGTAAGTTGAGGATTGCCTGTATTGCATTCTCTATTACAGCAGGTGATAAGGAAGTGTGATCTCTTGTGTTTGTCTGACACACTAGGCCAGTGTTTCTCAATCTTGACCATTTTGACTTGTGTGGACTTCAACTCCAAGAATTCCCCAGCCAGTAATACTAAGGTTTGAGATACTTTGTTCTAGGCTGAAGTGGTGCAAGGTGTATGGACTAGACTAGAGTAGAATAGAATCTGGACTGGACTGGACTGGACTGGACTGGACTAGAATAGAATAGAATGGAATAGAATAGAATAGAATAGAATAGAATAATAGAATAGAATGGAATGGAATGGAATGGAATGGAATGGAATGGAATGGAATAGAATAGAATAGAATAGAATAGAATAGAATAGAATAGAATAGAATAGAATAGAATAGAATAGAATAATAGAATAGAATAGAATAGAATAGAATAGAATAGAATAGAATAGAATAGAATAGAATGCAGAATAGAATAGAATGCAGAATAGAATAGAATGGACTAGAATGGACTAGAATAGAATAGAATAGAATAGAATAGAATAGAATAGAATAGAATAGAATAGAATAGAATAGAATAGAATAGAATAGAATAGAATAGAAAATATGGAATGGAATGTGGAAAGGAATATGGAATGGAATAGAATGGATTGGAATAGAATAGAATAGAATAGAATAATAGAATAGAATAGAATAGAATAGAATAGAATAGAATAGAATAGAATAGAATAGAATAGAATAGAAAATATGGAATGGAATGTGGAAAGGAATATGGAATGGAATGGAATGGAATGGAATAGAATAGAATAGAATAGAATAGAATAGAATAGAATAGAATAGAATATATGGAATGTGGAAAGGAATATGGACTGGACTGGACTAGAATAGAATAGAATATGGAATAGAATAGAATATGGAATAGAATAGAATATGAAATAGAATAGAATATGAAATAGAATAGAATAACAGAGTTGGAAGGGACCTTGTAGGTCATCTAGTCCAACCTCCCGCCAAGCAGGAGACCCTACACCATTTCTGACAGATGGCTGTCCAGTCTCTTCTTGAAAGCCTCCAGTGATGAAGCTCCCACAACATCTGAAGGCAACTTCTGTTCCAATGGTTGATTGTTCTCCCTGCCAGGAATTTTTTCTTTATTTCCAGGTTGAATCACTCCTTGATCAGTTTCCATCCGTTATTCCTTGTCTGGGCTGTGTTGTGAGAATCCGATTTGATTGGAATGGTATAAGGCGTCCTGCCTTGAGCAGGCAGCTGGACTAGAAGACCTCTGAGGTTCCTTCCAGTCCTATGGATGTATGTTTGATGTGCTTAACCAGCTTAAATGCCTTGAGTGTAAAGTCCATTTTCAGCCAAAATAAATAAATGAGAAAATTGAAGTTTTGGACCTGCTAAATATTTACATGCACTAAATGCTCTGTAAAACTAAGCAGAATCAGACCGAGCGGATGGGAGGCCACCAGGAAAGTCTACAGAACTTTTAAAAATACACCAGAGAGGAAAGCTGTGGCAAAAGCATTTCCTTGCAATTCCAAGGAAAGCGCATGATTTTGCAGCGAGGCTGGGTTGCAGCTGTCAAAACAGGCTGGAGTCCCACCGCAGGATGAAGCCCTGATAATGCTGGCTTGTTGGAGGGAAAGTGGGCTCAAACGGCCAAGGAGAGCCTCGTGGCGGCATTTGAGGAAGGGACGCCCGCGTTGTTGACTCGCAACCCTCTACTTTGGGTTGCAAAATGAAAGGTTTTTGCCGCAAAAGCCTGGGGCTGCGTTGATCCTCCCAGACTTGATTTTTCAAACCTTCCAAATAATAATTCGGCTCCCAGCAGTCCCAGCCCAGTGGGGGATAATGGGAACTGTAATTCACCATTTCTCCTGAGCCAGAGGTTTAAAATATCATCAGCTCCCCACACAAAAGGGGGGGAAAATAGTATGTCTGAAGACCCAAAAAGGCATAGAAAACAGATTTTTGTCTCATTTCTAACCGCACTGCAATGACCAAGCGTTTTCCTTGGCTCCCGACTGGAATGTCGTCTGTTTTTGATCCCTGGAGCAGCTGGCCATCACAAGTGGTTGCCCAAATTGGATTTGGTTCTTTGAGAGATCCTGCAGTGGCTTACTTGTGGGTAAACAGAATATTTGGAAAGTAGGCAGCATATAAAGGAGGCTGGGCAGTCAAGGTGATTGTGCTTTTGGACTACAGTTCCCATCAGATACAGCCTGGCTGGGTGTCCGAGTGCTGCAATTCAAGCCTATTCATTTTAGGATAGAATAGAGCTGGAAGGGACCTTGGAGGTCTTCTAGTCCAGCCCCCCATTTCTTAATCAGTGATCTAAAGGAGGACCATGGACATTGTAGTACTGCACTGTTGGAGGAAGCCAGCGGGGCTAAAGTTTTGCATTGTTCCAGCACTTTCTCCCCCTCAAGATGTGTGTTTTTTTAAAAAAGAAATATTATTGATTCTTCAGTTTTTGTGCCCTGGTTTTGTGCCGCTTCCATTTCAGCCCCTGTCTGGGCACAAATACTCCTTTTTCCGTTGCCCCCGCCCAGGGTTTCCCTCCTTTCAGCAGACTGGAAGTCCTTGACTTACAACAGTTCACTTAGCGACTGCTCAAAGTTATAACAGCTCTGGAAAAGGTGACTTGCGACCATTTTTTCACTGTTAACGGCGTTTCCAGCATCCTCGTGATCACGTGATCAAAACTCATAGACGATTGGCAAGTGGTTTGTATTTATGACCGTCGCAGTGTCCCCAGGGGGGTCATGTGATCCCCTTTCCCGACATTCTTCCAGGGGCAAGCCAGATTCATTTAACAACCGGGTTACTAACTTATGAAAATAAGTTGATCCCCCTCTTCCTTGTGGCAGCCCCTCAAATACTGGAATCCTGCTATCGTGTCCCCCTTGCTAGTCCTTCTTTTCTCAAGACTGGCCATTCCCAAATCCTGCGGCCGTTCTTCATATGTTTTGGTCTCCAGGCCTTGGATCGCCTTAGTTGCCCTTCCCTGCACTTTCTTCAAAGTCTCAACGTCTTTTTTTTTTGTAAAGTCTTGGCAATGCCACGCCATGCCACGTCCAGCCCCATGAAACGTGGCTGGTTTTCCACGCTTGCTTCCTCTCTTCTTGTTTTTCTTGGATCTCCGGTGGTTCTCTGGCAGTTGATCCTCAGCAGAGCGTGTAATCAAGTTTCAGCCCACAAGAGCCCACCGGCTGTGCCAAATTGTCCCCAGCTCCTGGCGTTGGCCTCACTGCCTTGAGTAAATACAGTGGCTTGGTTTTTTTTCCCATGGTTTCCCCCCCCCCCAGAAGTGGCTCTTTTCCCTTCTCTGAGTTTAAACCTCCACTTTTCACTGGTCCACGAAGCTCATTTTGTGTTTCTCCTAAATTATTCCAAGAATGCAGGCTGAAAGAGATGCATGTTTGCCAAAGCCTAAATTGTCATAAATGGGATAAACTTGTATGGTGCAAGAGCCCCTTGCAACAGACTCTCCCTTCTTCAAGGCTGACCGTGCAGCTGTCTGAGTTAAGCGCTGGTCCAGGACAGCCGCTGCTAAATTATTATTATTTTTTGACGTCTCAGGAAGGGCAAGTGAAGAGCATATAATATGTTCCCTATCCCAAACTCTCTTCAAATATGAAGTGGCTGAACCCAGTGCAAAACGAGCACTCCTTTAGAAATCCTTGGAGCATAAAAACTGGCAGAGGTTGGAGGTGGTGGAACGCCACTGAGAACATGACAGAAGCACTGCCCAACTATCGTGATGGTTGTCAAAATTCCATTTATGGCACTTTTGGTTATTCACAGCCATGGTGGATTCCTGAATGGGGCAGAGTGTTAAACTAGACCAAAACTTTGGTTGTGTGGACTTCAGCTCCCAGAAGGAGTCCACACCTCTTAAAGTTGACAAGCTTGAGAAACTCTAAACGAGATCATCTCCAGGCTCGCTTGCATTCTGTGATCCGCGGAGGAAGATCTCTGTGGAGATTCTCAGTCACCCAGGACACAGTTGTCCCAAACATGCTTTTTCAAGAGGCAACTGGACTTTCTTTTTTTTTCTTGGAAGAAGTTTCACTTCTCATCCTCTTCAACTGTGGCTGGGGAGTGGAAGGATTTATACTCCTTGCAGACAGCTGGTCATTTGCATTCTTTTAGAGCAGGGGTCTTCAAACTTGGCCCTTTTATGACTCGTGGACTTCAACTCCCAGAATTCCTCAGCCAGCATACCTGGCTGAGGAATTCTGGGAGTTGAAGTCCACGAGTCATAAAAGGGCCAAGTTTGAAGACCCCTGTTTTAGAGAGTCCTGGAGTGAGCCTAAATGGACTCCAGAAGATGGTAGAGGACAGGAAGGCCTGGAGGAACGTTGTCCATGGGGTGACGATGGGTCGGACACGACTTCGCAACTAACAACAACAGAGTCATTTTTCTAAGTCCTATTTATGGAGCTGTGTCCCACCTAAATTGAGGGAAGAGCCCCAGCCAGCCTTCCCACGCTCACCTTCCCAAAGCTCTCAGCCCCCATAATCCTCAGCCACAGCTAGGCAGGTGGCAAAGACAGCGGTCTGGAGAAGGTCCTGATGTTCCCCAGGAGAAGGAGCTAGAGAATTGTGGGGTCAGCGGTTACAACCAGATATAAATAGCGATGGATATTGTCCTAGAACAAAGTATTTCTGGTCCAGTGAGATTTTTGGGCACGAGAACCTCACTCAGAACTTGGAAAAGTTTCACAACTCTACCCAAAAGTCTGAAATGTCAGGAAGTGGCTGAATTTGCAGGGCGTCCCTTGTTTTGCTCAGTCTTGGCTTGTCCTAAGGGCCAGCCGTGATGGCTTCCAAACCAGGACCATCGTTTTTTAGGATTATACTTAAGGCCAATTGTGGCCTTAACAAATCATACGTTGTGCATTTTTAAAAAATGTATTTATATCTTGCCTTCATTATTTTTGCATATAACTCAAGGCGGTGAGGCGATCTAATACTCCTTGCTCCTCCTTTTTCTCCCACAACAACCCTGTGAGGTGGGTCGAGCTATGAAAGAGTGACTGGCCCCAGGTCACTCTGTTGGCTTTCACGGCTAATGCGAGACTAGAACTCAACCCTCTCCTACTGGTGGGCCCAAAGTCACCCAGCTGACTTGAGTCTGGGGATGCAAAGTTCAAGAGTAATCTAGATTCTAGAGTCTATGGCAGGGGTAGGCAACCTTGGCCCTTTTATGACTTGTGGACTTCAACTCCCAGAATTCCTCAGTCGGCCACTTTGATGAAACTGCGGGCTTGGATCCAGACCAGGGGTCTTCAAACTTGGCCCTTTTATGACTTGTGGACTTCAACTCCCAGAATTCCTCAGTCGGCCATTTTGATGAAACTGCGGGCTTGGATCCAGACCGGGGTCTTCAAACTTGGCCCCTTCGTGACTCGTGGACTTCAACTCCCAGCATTCCTGAGCCAGCTTGGCTCAGCATGGAAACCTCTCCCTTTCCCCTCAGGAATGCTGGGAGTTGAAGTCCACGAGTCATAAAAAAGCCAAGGTTGCCTACCCTGGGACTATGGGGATGGTAAACAGCTTGGGGGAGGGGTGTCAAAATTATTTTTGATCTGCTTCACAAAATTGTTTGATGATGTTAGTTTTTTCCCTCCTGGGGAGAGAGAGAGGGCTGCACAAATGAATTTATCATTTTAGGAGGTTGCAGCATCACAGCTTGGGATGCCCCAGGCTGCAAGGGTGCTACAGAGAGATGGAATTGTCCAACTCACACACCATTTTTCTGGTTCTCAAAAGTCTGAAATTCCTCCTCTGTTAAATTTCCTGGCCAGCCTCTACCAGCTGGTAAATACAGACCTGCTTGCAGGATTTTGTATCTGTCGAAAATCAATAAATATAACACACAGAGCCTTCATATTGACTGATACTGAATCCGAGCTGTCATTCTGGTCAATCAGAGCTGTCGTTCTGGTCACCTACTTATTTGTCCTGATTCCATCTATTTGTTTCAACCCATAGCAATATTTTTATCCAGAACGTTTGCAAACATTTTAACATGCCGTTGCTTAATAGCATATGTCTCCCTTACTTTATTTAGATGTTCATCTTCCTTGCGTTCTGCAGTGCTTGCTGAAAAGCAGTAGAGGTCTGTGATGTGTTAATGCCAAAGGAAAAAACAGAAAAGCTTTTAATGGGCTAATTTTGCAGACTTGAAGTGCTGTGTTTGTAGATGCTGTGTCTTCTAGTCCAGCCCCCTGCTCAAGCAAGGAGACCCTATGCAATTTCAGACAGCTGGCTGTCCAATCTCTTCTTAAAAACCTCCAGTGATGAAACACCCACAATTTCTGGTGGCAAGCTGTTCCACTGGTTAATTGTCCTCACTGTCAGGAAGTTTCTCCTTAATTCCAGGTTGCTTCTCTCTTTGATCGGTTTCCAACCATTGTTTCTTGTCGTCTGGTGCTTTGCAGAATAATTTGACCCCCTCTGCCTTGTGGCAGCCCCTCAAATACTGGAACGCTGCTATCATGTCTCCCCTATTTCTTCTTTTCTTTAGACTAGCCAAGCCCAAGTCCCACAGCCGTTCTTCATATGTTTCAGCCTCCAGGCCTTGGATCATCTTAGTTGCTCTTCTCTGAACTTTTTTTTCCAAACTCTCAACATCTTTTTCGTGATACGGTGACCAAAATGGGCTGCAGTATTCCAGGTGTGGCCTCAGTAGGGTTTTATAAAGCGGTACTAATACTTTGCATGATCTTGATTCTGTGCGCCTGTTTATGCAACCCAGGAAAGTGTTAGGTTTTTTTTTGCTGCTGCCGCAACACTGCTGGCTCAAAGTCAAGCGATAGTCCACTACGATGAGGGAAAAAGGTTTGTTCTCCCAGCTTGTGGGTTGGTTTCCGAATATTGTGTTACCAGGCTAGGTAAGCTCAGTGGAGCTTAGGGGATGTCGGCGTTTTTCTGTCTACAAGGGTGTGTCAAATGAGGGTCTTCTGATGGGTCGGCTGTGAGTCACCAGAGAGAGGCTGGCGATGGTTCTTGTGATGGAGAGGTTACCACAGGGTGATTGGAAGGTGAACTGGGAGCGAGAGGGGCTTGCGTGGGTTGGTTGGGGGTTGGTGGTGTCCCTGGTTGGCTGTGCGGTTGATTTGCATTCTGAGGTGTTCGTAGGCTGGTTGTGGGTCGATGTGTCTGTGGATGGAATTGCTTGTGGAGCGCCAGGCTTCGATGAACTCACCAGCCTGGCGGGTGGCAGCGTGGCCGACGATTTTAGTGTTGCTCCAATCAAACTGCCGTTGTTTGGTGTCAATGTGGGTATGGATTAAGGATTTGGGAGCATGGCGTTGGACTGCCAGCCGGTGTTCGTGGATCCTGGTTTTTAATTGGCGTGATGTTTGTCCCACGTAGAAGTGGCTGCAATCGTCATGGTTGATTTTGTAGATTACGTTGCTTCTGTCATCCTTCTGTGTCTCGTCTTTGGTTCTGGATAATTCCGGGCGGAGTGTGGCTGTGGGTTCGTGGGCTATCTCTATTCCTAGGGGTTGGAGAATTCTGGCTGTCGTTTCCGACACCCCTTTTGTGTATATAGTAGGTTTATTCCACACAAACATTCACCCTCACGGCCGTAGTTCCGCGCCCCTGTTCTAAACGCACAAATGTTTGTGGGCCTTCCCTGAACATTTATCAGTTCACGCTAAAAAAAGCGGTGACGGGTGGATGGCATTGATAGACAGCTGGAACCCCCCCAGGTTTAAGGCTGGTCTCAAAACCCGCCGTGGGCCTTGCTCCCGGATTTCCCAGACAAGTCAAAGGCAGATTTTGGTCCGAGCAAAGCAAGAGTTGAGTTTCAACACGGCTTCCCCTTTGTCCCTGCCTGAACCTGGTCAGCATTTTTTCCCCAAAATGCAACGCTCCCCCTCTTCATCCCAGTTGTTGGTAAGCGTGGCACCAGCTGAGAATTTCCAGAAAGTGGTCTTTTGACCAAGATTGTTTGTCTGTTTCTGTTAGGAGGATGGAGGCTTCATGTTTGGAATTGGCCCTGGAAGGAGAGCGGGCGTGCAAGGCAGGGGATTTTCCTTCCGGAGCAGCCTTCTTTGAACACGCAGTCAAGGTGGGGACAGAGGATCTGAAGACCCTCAGCGCCATTTACAGCCAACTGGGCAACGCCTACTTCTACCTGAAGGACTACGCCAAAGCTTTGGAGTACCATAAGCATGACCTCACGCTGGCCAGGTAAGGGCTCGGCAGCCAGAATTGGCCTCTCTGGAAAAAGGAAGGAGAAAACGAATCTGGGGCTGCAATGCTTGAGCGACGCCATGTTTGCAAAAAGTCCACCCCAGGAAAAGAAAACCAGAATGTTCAATCTCCTGATTTTCCCTTTGGGGGTGGTGGGATTGGATTGGAAAAGTAAGAGACATGATCTTTTGGAGAGAGGAAAGGTGGTGAGGGGGCTGGGAAAATGAAGGAAGAAAAATAGTCAAAAAGGTGAATCTGCTGATAGCTGATCAATATGACAGGGACTTGGAGTCTTAGTGGACGATCACTTGACTAGGAGCCAGCCGTGTGTGGCCGCCGCCAAAAAAGCTAATACAATCCTGGGTTGTATAAACAGAGGCATAGAATCAAGATCACGCAAAGTATTAGTACTGCTTTATAAAGCCGTAGAGGGACGTGGTGGCTCAGTGGGTTAGGATGCTGAGCTTGTCGATCAGAAGGTCGGCAGTTTGGCGGGTCGAATCCCGAGTGCCGCGTAACAGAGTGAGCGCCTGTTACTCGTCCCAGCTTCTGCCAACCTAGCAGTTCGAAAGCACGTAAAAATGCAAGTAGAAAAATAGGGACCACTCCGGTGGGAAGGTAACAGCGTTCCGTGCGCCTTTGGCATCTAGTCATGCCAACGTCCTCAGACAAGTGCTGGCTCTTTGGCTTTGAAACAGAGATGAGCACCGGCCCCTAGAGTTGGAAACGACTAGCACGCATGTGCGGGGGAACCTTTACCTTTATAAAGCCCTAGTAAGATCATACCTCAAATAGTGCAGCCAATTTTAGTCACCATATCACACAAAAGATATTGAGACTTTGGAAAAAATTCAGAGAAGAGCAATTAAGATGATCAAAGGCCTGGAGACTAAAACATACGAAGAACGGCTGCAGGACTTGGGTTTGGCCAGTTTAAAGAAAAGAAGAAATAGGGGAGGCATGAAAGCAGTATTCCAGTGTTTGAGGAGCTGACACAAGGCACAGGAAGTTAAACTATTCTCCAAAGCACCAGAGGGAAGGATGAGAAACAATGGGTGGAAACCGATCAAGGAGAGAAGCAACCTGGAATTAAGGAGAAACTTCCTGACAGTGAGGACAATCAACCAGTGGAACAGCTTCACTCCAGAAATCATGGGTGCTTCATCACTGGAGGCTTTTAAGGAGAGACTGAACAGTCACAGTTCTCCTGCTTGAGCAAGGGGCTGGACTGGAAGACCTCCAAGGTCCCTTCCAGCTCTAGAGTAGGTATATTCTAGCTCAGCCCAAGTGGAGAGATGCCTGCAGAGTATTCAAAAGGAACTTCACCTTAATGAGTGCAGCAGAGATGAGGGCTGGAAATGCCTCTTGCAGTTTGCAAGACAAAAACCAGGCCCCACATGGGCTGGGTGTTGTGATTCAGGGTCAGCCTGTGGGTTCGGCAGTTGGGTCGGACGATTCAGAGGAGGAGGAGGAGGGGGGTGTTGGAGAGGTTGCTGAGGGGGTTGGAGAGCTTGCTGATGAGAGCCCTCAGCCAGGCCCCTCCCACCTGGTCATGACGCAGACCCAGCTGTGTGAGCCTGACAGCGTGGATGAAGATGACCCACAGCTGGCCCTGTTCAAGGACGCCTGACGCAGGAGACAGTCAATCAGGAGTAAACAGAGGAAGGCAATGGGGCACCTCGGAAGGAGGCAGAGAGAAGCCACGCCCTGAACTGTATAAAAGGGGAATGCGTGGGAGGGCTGGTTTGCTGAAGGCAACCGCTTGAATAGCTCCTGTTTCATGGTTCGTGTCTTGTTCTGTTTGCTTTTGTGTCCATAAATTTGGCAGGCTTAGTTCCAGCCTCTTGCCTTCTTGTAAAAGGGGTTGTCCCTGCCTTTTCTGCAGGGCCGGTAGCAGGCTGGTACAGAACACTGGGCAAGATAAGGAGGCAACACCTATATGCCCCATTTCCCATCTTTTTCCTGGGGAGAGAGAGCGTAGATGGCTCTTTTTGTAACAAGAAGCCAGCTTCTTCCCCACTTTCCAATGCCAATGTCAGCTTGTAAGGGGGCCGGGAAAGAAATGGAAGAGAGAGCGGATGGAGACCCTCAAGAGATTGAAAGTGACTCTTTTGGAGAAACAACTTCCTACCTGCAACTTGGCTGGGAAGAAGCATTTTGAGTCAAAGAGACTCTGCTTTAATAAACTCTCTGGAGCCTCTTTTTTGCTTTCCCAGATTTTGCATTTTCTTGGAATACTAGTACAGGTGGTCCTCGACTTTAATGACTGCAATTGAGACCAACATTTCTGTTGTTAAGGGGGACACTTGCTAAGCGAGCTTTGCCCCACCTTTCTTGTCAACTGCAGTTGACATTAGTAATCCAGTTTTAAGGGAATCTGGCTTCCCCATTGGCTTGGCTTGTCAGAGAGGGGATCACGTGACCTTGGGGCACAGCAGCGGTCATAAGTATGAAACCGTTGCCAAGCACCTGAATTTTGAGCATGCGATCAGGGGGATGCTGCGAAGGTCGTAGCTGTGAAAAATGGTCGAAAGTCGCTTTTTTCGGTCACTAAGCGAATCATTGTAAGTTGAGGACTTGCCTGTATTAATGACATTACTGAGCTCCACAAACCTCTTGCTTCTTTGATCTTTAGGGCAGGGGTTTCCAGCCTTGGGAACCTGTGGACTTCAGCTCCCAGAATTCCTCAGCTGGCCATGTTTCATCCATGCTGGCTGGGGAATTCTGGGAGTTGACGTCCACAAGTCAAAAAGTTCCCAAGGTTGGGGACCTCTGTTTGAAAAGGTAAAAGGATGCCTTAATTTCATCTCTTAACCCACCCGTAAAAATGTGTAAATGCCGAGAAAAAACCCCACAACATTTTCAGTTCTTCTCCCTTGGATAGCATTGCTAAGATACCGTGCCAGAGCAGGCTGAAGGAGGAAATGCAATGCCCACCCCAACCCCCAACCCCAGCCATGTTTTACTTCTTCCTGACTTTCTTCCAAGAGAAACTCCCAGTATCTTTTCCCAATGCCCGCAGAACCATCGGGGATCGGATCGGAGAGGGCAAAGCCAGCGGCAACCTTGGCAACACCCTGAAAATCCTGGGTCAGTTCGACGAAGCCTTGGTTTGTTGCCAGAGGCATTTGGACATTTCGCAAGAGCAAGGAGACAAGGTAAGGAAGGGGATCCTCAGCGGGCATCCGGCCTCTGGCTTGGGAAAACAGCAGCATTGGGTGGGGAAGAGCGGAAGAGAGGAGAGCTCTGAGGCTTATGCAGTTGCAGGTGGCAGCTTTGAACTCTCTTGAACATTGGCCAGTCTGGGGGTGTCCACTCCCCCCTATCTCTATGGCAAGTTGAATAGTGATAGGCATCTTAGCAATTCGGCCTTGACAGCATGCGTTCATGATGAGAAATTGGGAGAGGGGAAAGAGCCTGATGAAGACCAGGATTGCTCAGACCCAGTTTGTGCCAGCAATCAAAGTGGTGCACCCTGAACAAGAACGTGAACTACTCTAAACATCTCGGCATTCTCAAAACACCTAGGCCCGTGGTGGCGAACTTATGGCACGTGTCATGGGTGGCACGACCGTCGCCCCAGTCCTAGGCGTTCAGCTGGGTTTTATAAGATCTTTTCACTTTAGGCCTCTGCCGCCGTGTGCCAAAAAAAGGGGGGATTTCAATCAATCAATCTCAACTTCTTGCGGGGAAAAGAAAATTCAATCAATTTAAACTTCTCACAGGAAAAAAAAACTTACGAAGTTTGAATTGATTGGTTGAAGATCTTTGGTTTGTGGGACTTCCCACAAGCTGTCATGCAGGTTCACCACCCAGTCTGCAGCCAGGGCGGATGCACGATGCGGATGCGGGCTTTGTCCCGTCTGTATTCTTCCATATAGCTGAGGACTTGGGTTAGGAAAAACCCCAAGCGTGGTGGCTCCCCACTGAATTTCGCCTCCAGGGGCAACAAAGTTGGAATTGATTGATTGAACTTTTTAATCCCACCCAGTCTGCCGTTACCACTGCAGCCAAACGGGCCACAACCACCCAATGGGCCACGCTCGCCCAATGGGCCACGCTCACCAGACACCGGACGATACATAACTGGGTTTTGCGCTGCTAATTGGGTACTCGGTCTCTAAAAGGTTTGCCATCACTGACCTAGGCGGACTCTTGGCTGAAGGCGGACTAGCCGTGGGTGGAGAGGCCGGGATGTGGGGGCAACTTTCCGTATGGTTTTGAGCGCGGGAAATTCAGTTCCAGCCTGGCTTTACGGCAGCCAGCATCTTTTGGTAAAAGAACCTTTTGGTTGAACCCAATGGAGTTGAGGGTCTTTCTTTCCTAAGGGACCAGACTGGGGCATGTCTGACACCAGTACCTGCGGCATGATAAGACTGTGAGTGTGGCGATCGTTGGAAGGACCCCACCCCAGGAGCTCTTTTCTTTTTTTCTTTTTGATAGGTGGGGGAGGCCCGAGCACTGTACAACATTGGCAATGTCTATCATGCCAAAGGCAAGGAGGCATTGTGGACGCTACCCCAGGAGGAGCCAGGCCAGTTGTCCCAGGGGATTCAAGAAGCTCTGCAAAAGGCGTCCGAGTTTTACGAGTGAGTGAGTGGTCTTCTCCAGGTGGAGAGGAGTGTTGGGGGGAGGGTCCCATTGAGGCCCCACAAGATTCAGGGTGATCCTTGTGCACTCTCCATCTTGCCAGCAGCCCTCCTGGGTTGCAAAGCTGAGGCCACTGCTTCTCAAACTTTCCCCTTCATTACCGCAAATCACAAAGTCTTCTCAAACTTCAAGGACCGGTCGTTAAGTCCTTTCCTTCAGCACCGTCATAACTTTGAACAGTAATAACTCGAGGACTACCTGTTTTATAAAAAAATATCACAGAAGGATCTTTATGTTATCTCCATGTGTTATCGTTGGAACACTTCAGGAGGTTTCTGAATATATTTTAGTAGCCGCGCCAGTGAATTTACATGCCCCTGTTGTAATAGGGGAAGGGGTCTTAACCAAGAAAACACACTTTTACCTAATTTTGGGATAATTTATTCAGGTTTGGGAAGCAATGGCCTGTGGTGAGTCTGGAGCTTCTGATCTCCAGGAATATTGGGGGTGGGAAGCCTTGCTCTTCCTTTTTTTTTTTTAAAAAAATTAGTTTTTATTAAAGTATTTTAACAGAACAAAGGCAATCTATGCTTAGAAAAAAAGTATGAAACAGTAATAGAAAAAAAAGAAAGGAACCGTTTCTGAACTTCTTTACGATAGGTAGGTAGGTAGAAAAAGGGAAAGATGATAGATATATAGATATAGATATAATAGATATAGATATAGACAGCGGTGGGATTCAAATATGGGAACAACCGGTTCTCTGCATGGATGCCACTTCCGGAAGTCCATTCTGAGCCTGGGCAACAAAAAATTAGCAGTGTTGTGATTCAGGGTCAGCCTGTGGGTTTGGCAGTTGGGTCGGACGATTCAGAGGAGGAGGAGGGGGGTGTTGAAGAGCTTGCTGAGGGGATTGGAGAGCTTGCTGATGAGAGCCCTCAGCCAGGCCCCTCCCACCTGGTCACGACGCAGACCCAGCTGTGTGAGCCTGACAGCATGGATGAAGATGACCCACAGCTGGCCCTGTTCAAGGACGCCCGACAATCAGGAGTAAACAGGAAGGCAATGGGGCACCTCGAAAGGAGGCAGAGAGAAGCCACGCCCTGAACTGTATAAAAGGGGAATGCGTGGGAGGGCTGGTTTGCTGAAGGCAACCGCTTGAATAGCTCCTGTTTCATGGTTCATGTCTTGTTCTGTTTGCTTTTGTGTCCATAAATTTGGCAGGCTTAGTTCCAGCCTCTTGCCTTCTTGTAAAAGGGGTTGTCCCTGCCTTTTCTGCAGGGCCGGTAACAGGCTGGTACAGAACAAGCTACCAGTTCTGATGAAGTGATGTGAACTGGCTGAATCCCACCGCTGGATATAGAGATAGAGATAGAGACAGAGATATAGAGACAGAGATGATAAAAATAAAGCGTCCACGAAAGAGACCTAAAACGAGACGGATCAACAACATCAGCACATGTGGCAGGCCCAATTGGCAAAAGGAACCTCGGGACTGTATGGGCTGGAAACAGGCGGAAGACGCCTTCATCCTGAAGTGGATGGACAATGGCTAAAATGATGATTAAATAAAATGATAGAAAGGAGTTGTATATTGATCTAGATCTAAAATTAGAACTATCATCTGTGTCTGTATCATCTATCTATGTCAGTCCTATCTATTATCTATCTAATCTATGTTTATCATATCTATATGTCTATATCTATCATATCTATCTTATATCTATCTACTTATCTATCTATCTACTTATCTATCTTATCTATCATCTATCTATCTATCATCTATCTATCTATCTATCTATCTCTATCTTTCTATCTTTCTATCTCTATCTATCTACTTATCTATCTATCTACTTATCTATCTTATCTATCATCTATCTATCTATCTATCTATCATCTATCTATCTATCTCTATCTCTATCTTTCTATATCTATCTATCTGTCTGTCTATCTATCTATCTATCTATCTATCATCTATCTATCTATCTATCTATCTATCTATCTATCTATCTATCTATCTCTATCTTTCTATCTTTCTATCTCTATCTATCTATCTATCTATCATCTATCTATCTATCTATCTATCTATCTATCTATCTACCTACCTACCTACCTACCTACCTATCTATCTATCTATCTATCTATCTATCTATCTATCTATCTATCTATCTCTATCTATCTATCTATCTATCTATCTATCTATCTATCTATCTATCTATCTATCTATCTATCTATCTACTTATCTACCTATCTATCTATCTATCTATCTATCTATCTATCTATCTATCTATCTACCTACCTACCTACCTACCTATCTATCTATCTATCTATCTATCTATCTATCTATCTATCTATCTATATCTATCTATCTATCTATCTATCTATCTATCTATCTATCTATCTATCTATCTATCTATCTACTTATCTACCTACCTACCTACCTATCGCTATCTATCTATCTATCTATCTATCTATCATCTATCTATCTATCCTTTCCATATTTTACCTAATCATCAAGCCCACAAATCACAGGTTCCTTTCTTTCCATTTTCAGCCAGAGGTCCATAAAAGGTTTCCAGTCACCAATAAATGTAACTATTGTCTTCTCCTTGGAATTCTTCTTGGGTGCCAAGAAGTTGCTGAGAACTCTTAAGGTGCCTTTGGCTCCCCTTCCCAAACACTTCAGGTGTTCAGATTTCATTTGACTGGCGTCTCTACCTTTTGCCTCCCTTTGAGAAGTTGGGAGAACGAACCCCTCCCACGGCCTTCCTACCCACTTAAAGCCTTTCCAACCCCATTATTCGTGCGGTCTTGGAAAGTTACCAGTCAGGGTTGGGGGAGAGACCACCAGGAAATCTCGCAGCTCCTTCCTCAGTGGGCCTCTGGAGGGCAGGATCCCAAACTGAGCCCTAGGCAAAAGCCTAAGGGAGAAGTGATAAGTGAAAAAATGGAAGGGTGGCGATGCTGCTTGTCAGGACTGCACAATTTTCCTACTTGAAATGGCCCGTTTCTGGCTCTTTTCTCAAGGATTAAGGGCTGCTTCTTTCTGGCTTACTCCTAGGAGAAACCTCTGCCTCGTGAAGGAGCTGGCCGACAGAGCTGCACAAGGCAGGGCTTACGGGAACTTGGGCAATGCCCACTACCTGCTGGGCAACTTCAGCAAAGCCATCGTCTTCCATAAGCAGGTGAAACACTTGTGTATGTGTGTGTGTTTGTGTGTGTCTCCTTTCTGACCCATTGTGTGGTTGTTAGTTGCGAAGTCATGTCAGACTCATCACGACTCCATGGACAATGTTCCTTCAGGCCTTCCTGTCCCCCCACAGCCCCATTGGCATCCCTCCTTCGTCGCCTCTCCATCCCCCCCTTCATGAGGACTTGGAACTTGTTCTCCCGCTCCAGATTGTCCTGCCGCCTCCGCACAGCGCTTGTTGTTAGCTGTGAACTCATATCCGACCCATCGCAACCCCATAGACAACATTCCTCCAGGCCTTCCTGTCCCCCCACAGCCCCGTTGGAATCCCTGCTTCGTTGCCTCTCCATCGCCCCCTTCATAAGGACTAGGAACCTGTTCTCCCACTCCAGATTGTCGTGCCGCCTCTGCGCAGCACTTGTTGTTAGCTGTGAAGTCGTGTCTGACCCATCACGACCCCATGGACAACATTCCTCCAGGCTTTCCTGTCCTCTACCATCTTCTGGAGTCCATTTAAGTTCACGCCTACTGCTTCAGTGACTCCATCCAGCCACCTCATTCTCTGTCGTCCCCTTCTTCTCTTGCCCTCAACCTTTCCCAGCATTAGGCTCTTCTCCAGTGAGTCCTTCCTTCTCATTAGGTGGCCAGAGTATTTGAGTTTCAGCTTCAAGATCTGGCCTTCTAAAGAGCAGTCAGGGTGGATCTCCTCTAGGACTGACCAGTTTGATCGCCTTGCAGTCCAAGGGACTTGCAGGAGTCTTCTCCAGCACCAGAGTTCAAAGGCCTCAATTCTTTGGCGCTCAGCCGTTCTTATGGTCCAACTTTCACAGCCACACATTGCAATTGGGAAGACCATAGCTTTGGCTATACGCACTTTTGTTGGCAGGGTGATGTCTCTGCTTTTTAGTGTGCTGTCTAGATTTGCCATGGTTTTCCTCCCCAGGAGCAAGCATCTTTTAATTTCTTGGCTTCAGTCCCCATCCGTGGTGATCTTGGAGCCCAGGAAAATAAAATCTGTCACTACCTCCATTTCTTCCCCATCTATTTGCCAGGAATTGAGAGGGCCGGATGCCATGATCTTGGTTTTCTTAGTGTTGAGTTTCGAGACCCATTGTAGAGATCTACAGCATTTGGTGGGGGGTGGGGAATGGGAATCAGGGCCATGCAGAGCCTTACAGAGATATCTTGGGGGCTATACTTCAAAGGTTTATTACAACAATATATACAAACCTTACCAATAATTTGACTACTAACTAACTATTAATTGGGTCCAATTCTACGGATGACTGCAACAACTAACGGTTTAAATTCCAGTCCCAATTCTGACTATGTGTAAATAAAATCGGGGCAGGGTGTGTGTTTTTGGGGGCTGAATTTTGAACAAAGCAATCATAGCAGTAGCAATAGCACCTAGACTTATATACTGCTTCACAGCGCTCTACAGCCCTCTCTAAGCGGTTTAAAGAGTCAGCCTCTTCCCCCCAACAATCTGGGTCCTCATTTTACCAACTTCGGAAGATGGAAGGATGAGTCCACCTTGAACCAGCCAGGATCGAACTGCTGGCAGTCAGCATAATTAGCCTGCAGTACTGCATTCTAATCACTGTGCTACCACAGCTCATAGGTAGGTAGGTAGGTAGGTAGGTAGGTAGGTAGATAGGTAGATAGATAGATAGATAGATAGATAGATAGATAGATAGATAGATAGATAGATAGATAGATAGATAGATAGATACCAGACAGACAGCAATAGCAATATCACTTACACTTACAGCCCTCTCTAAGTGGTTTACAGAGTCAGCATCTCACCCCCAACAATCTGGGTCCTCATTTTACCGACCTCGGAAGATGGAAGGCTGAGTCCACCTTGAGCCGGTCAGGATCGAACTGCCGAACTGCGGGCAGTTGGCAGTCAGCAGAATTAGCCTGCACTGCGCCACCATGGCTCAATAAGTGTGCCATGTGCTTTTGGGAACTCCTTGGTTCTTTGGTTGCCAAATGTACGTCAGCTGGGGAAGACTGGGATGATGATGCCCTAATGAAGAGGTGACATCCCTTGCAGTGACACCCATGACTTTATCCATTTCAGAGACTGAACATTGCTAAGGAATTCGGAGACAAAGCGGCCGAGAGGAGAGCGTACAGCAACTTGGCCAACGCGCACATCTTCCTGGGGACCTTCGATATAGCTGCAGAGTATTACAAGTAAGCGATGGGTCTCTCGGGAGAAGCCAAGATCCTCCCAATCTGACCTGTTTGGATTCTTGGCAGTAGATCAGCAAAGGGGTCCCGTGTCCCAGTACTTCAGCTCTTGTCCTAAATGGCAGAAATAAACATGGGAGCCTCCAATAGAAAGAGCATCTTCCTAGCTCAAGGTTGAACTGGGAAGTCCTTGGTGCTCTCTGAGCTTGGTAATTGGCCTGCAGACATTTCATTACCTGACTAGGGAACATCATCTGTATGAGGGAGGATGGGATTCACTCCTTCTTTTGTATGTCTATGGAGATATCTCAGTCACCCAGGTCATAGTTATCCCCAAGGTTGCTTTTTCACGAGGCGACTGGACTTTCTTGTTTTTCCTTTGAAGAGGTTTCGCTTCTCATCCCAGAAGCTTCTTCAGGTTCTGACTGAATGGCGGGCAATGGAAGGATTTATACTCCTTGCAGACGGCTGGTCATTTGCCTCCTTTTAGAGAGTCGTTGAGGCCACCTGAGTAATGCAAATGGATGTGGAGCCTTTTTGGAACTGCAAGGAATATAACTCCTCCTGTCCTCCACCATCCAGTCAGAGCTGAAGAAGCTTTTTGGAGAAGAAGCAAAATGCCTTAGAAGAAAAACAAAGTCCAGTTGCCTTGTGAAAAAGCTTCTTTAGGACTCTCTTTTGTATATAGTAGCTTGTCTTGCCATGTGGGGCCCATATAGTTTCATAGGGGTTTGCTTCTTAAACAGGGAGCAAAACCCCGACGCTTGATAGCACTGATGATGCGATTTAGTTGGGTAATGAAATGTCTGTCAGGAAACAGCTGAGCCCAGAGACGATCCAGGAGTCCCTCAAGAGGAGAATTCACATCTCTGGATCCGGACACTAGGGATGGAAACTCTGGGACGAAAGTGTCAGACGGAGGCCTAGGTCACAACAAAGGTTCAGTACACGGGGTGTTGACTTTTGCATTGTACTGCAGGCGGCTCTGTTCTTTCCTTCTTGAATTTTATTTTTATTTTTAATTCCATTTATATCCCGCGCTTCTCCGAAGACTCAGGGCGGCTTACAAGCTTAGCAGTAGCCTTCATTCTATGTATATGCCTGCTTATTAGGGCTTTCACACACACCCCAAGCGGCATTATTACAAAGTCAGCTTAATTGCCCCCAACAATCTGGGTCCTCATTTTACCTACCTCAGAAGGATGGAAGGCTGAGTCAACCTTGAGCCTGGTGGGACTCGAACCTGCACTAATTGCAGGCAGCTGGTGTTACTTAAGGAGGCATTAGCCCACGGCTCCACCAAGGCTCACCAATTGCTAACCCGCTGCCTCAAGTGTGGCAAGGAAGGTCGTAATATAGGGCAAAACCCACTTAAGAAATGTCTGACTTAAGAAAAATTTGGGGCTGTCTGGGCTCGGCTGTTTTCTGGCAGACATTTCATTACCCAACTAGGTCCCATCATCAGTGCTACCGAGCGGCGGGGTTTTGCTCCGTTTATATAAAGAACAAACCCCTATATTTATTATTTATTTTATTTTATTTTAATTCCATTTATATCCCGCCCTTCTCCGAAGACTCAGGGCGGCTTACAAGCTGGGCCCCATATGGCAAGGCAAGCTAGTATGTACAGAAGAGGGTCCACAAAGAGGCTTTTTCACGAGGCAACTGGATAAGGCATTTCACTTTTCATCCAAGGAGCTTCTTCAGATCTACAGCTCGCTCTCATTCTTCTTGCTTTCTCCTAAACCTGGAGAAAATATTTTGTCCATCTGACCCAGAGTTGCCTTATGCAGTACCTCCGTCTTTTGGCAGAGAAAAACAAAAACTCTGTGCAACTTACTTTAAATGTCAGAGGAGAAAATCCCTGTGGGAGATTTGGAAATTAAAGCAGGTTTTCTTCTAAACGCATCCTTACCTGTTTGACAAATGAGCTTTGAACATTCATAAATGCAATGACATTTTCTCTTTTTGAAACAGATAATAAAACATATTACGTGAATAGAATGGAATGGAATGGAATGGAATGGAATGGAATGGAATGGAATGGAATGGAATGGAATGGAATAGAATAGAATAGAATAGAATAGAATAGAATAGAATAGAATAGAATAGAATAGAATAGAATAGAACAGAATAGAAAATATGGAGTGGAGTGGAATGGAATGGAATAGAATAGAATGAAGTGGAATGGAACAGAACAACAGAATATAGAATAGAATATAGAATATAGAATATAGAATAGAATAGAATAGAATAGAATAGAATAGAATAGAATAGAATAGAATAGAATAGAATAGAATAGAATAGAATAGAATAGAATATATGGAATGGAGTGGAATGGAATGGAATGGAATGAAGTAGAACAGAACAGAACAGAATAGAATAGAATAGAATAGAATAGGAAATAGAATAAGGAATAGAATAGAATAGAATAGAATATATGGAATGGAGTGGAATGGAATGGAATGGAATGAAGTAGAACAGAACAGAACAGAACAGAACAGAACAGAACAGAACAGAATAGAATAGAATAGAATAGAGCTGGAAGGGAGCTTGGAGGTCATCTAGTCCAGCCCCCTGTTCAAGCAGGAGAACCTACACCATCTCAGACAGGTGATTGTCTACGTAGCCCTTTACTTGATCGCCTGAGGTTATGGCAACATCTCCCAAAAGCAACTTACAAACCGATTTTGTAGTTACCAGGCCTGTACAAACAAACACACACAATCACACACTGGGCAGTTGGCAACCAGCTCATCTTTATGCCATTTCCAGTGTCCCACTTTCACACGAATG
The DNA here is from genome assembly GCF_947247035.1 of Vipera ursinii. Lineage (NCBI taxonomy): Eukaryota > Metazoa > Chordata > Lepidosauria > Squamata > Viperidae > Vipera > Vipera ursinii. Next base: position 3,763,143 of record NC_139529.1, on the reverse strand, counting down.
CCATTTTCAACGTTTTTGTGTGTTTCTGCTATTTGCTTCCAATTTCTGGGGGAAAAACTGCCCCTTGAGTAAAATGGATTCGCTTAACAACTGTGGTGTTTGCTTAACAGCCAGAGAAAATAATGTCATAAAATCAGGTCCAATCCCAGGGTGGCTCATTGAACCACAGCAATGACTTATGACTAAAATTCCAGGTTCCAAGCCAAGGACTACCTGAAATTAGGGAAAGCTGTTATGGATTTTGTGAGGTTGATGCTTTCCCACATCTTAGAGACAAAAAACACACTCCCGCATTGGATATAGCAACTCTTATTTTACTTATTTCATTTATTACGTAGATTTGCATGCCACTGTCAGGGATGCTCCTTGTTGGAAGGTGTCCTTCAGAATTGAAGCAAAATCCTGAAATCTCTGTAGGATCTGAAAAGGATCTGTTTGGGCGGCTCCATTCAATCTTTTTCTGGCTTAGAAATTCCTTTTTTTTTTCTCCTGTATGTCTCCAAAATAAAGGAAGGAGATTTAAGACAGCCCAACCACGTCGGTCACACAGGTAATCCTCGACTTACCAACCGAACTGAGCCCCCAATTTTTGTTAAGTGAGACATATTTGTTAAGTGGCTTTGGCCCCATTTTACGACCTTGCTTGCCACAAGTGTTGGATCCCTTCAGTTGTTAAGTTAATAACACGGTTGTGAAGGGAATCTGGCTTCCCCATTGACTTCACTTGTCAGAAGGTGGCAGAAGGCGATTTGCATGACCCCGGGACGCTGCGACCGTCATAAGCAGTGCTTTTTTTGTAAAAGAAAAAGGTGCCGGAACTCACACATGTCATACAACCTGCCTTGCCTTACCCTACAAGATTCCATCCAAAAAAGGTGCCGGAACTCCGTTCTGAGCGTTCTATGAGAAAAAAAGCCCTGGTCATAAGTATGGGTTGCCAGGTCTCTGAATTTTGATACATGACCGTGGGAATTTTGATCACATGACCTTGGTGGAGCAGTGGGCTAATGCCTCCTTAAGTAACACCAGCTGCCTGCAATTAGTGCAGGTTCGAGTCCCACCAGGCTCAAGGTTGACTCAGCCTTCCATCCTTCCCAGGTAGGTAAAATGAGGACCCAGATTGTTGGGGGCAATTAAGCTGACTTTTATATCCCGCCCTTCTCCAAAGACTCAGGGCAGCTTACAATCTAAAGCACAATGTGCTTAGCAATAGCCTTCATTCTATGTATATGCCTGCTTATTAGGGCTTTCATACACCCCCCAAGCGGCATTATTACAAAGTCAGCTTATTGCCCCCAACAATCTGGGTCCTCATTTTACCTACCTCGGAAGGATGGAAGGCTGAGTCAACCTTGAGCCTGGTGGGATGCGAACCTGCACTAATTGCAGGCAGCTGGTGTTACTTAAGGAGGCATCAGCCCACTGCTCCACCAAGGCTCTTTCTTTAAATGGATTGTAAACTGGATTTCGTAACATTGCAACATACCTACTATGCTGACAATCCTCGTCTTCCCTGAGATTAAATGCATTCCTAACAGATAGACGTACTCCTGCTTGGACTCAACTCCAAGCATCCTATAATGTCACTCCCCTCCCAAATCCTGAGGCCTGAAAACAATTCTGTGCAAAGAGACCTAGTCAAATGGGGTATTTTAGCTGGGGGGGGGAAACAAGCAAACAAGCAGGGCAAGAAGTGGGGGTAGGATAATATTTGTCAGGCATCTCAAGGACATCACTCAGAAGAACAAAAGCCAAAGGATAAAAGGGTTAAGCTAGAGGAAAGGCACGTTCTGGCTGATGGTTAAGGAAGATTTCCGAACAATAAGAACAGTCTGGATTCCTGCACAGAGCAGGGGATAGGCTGGATTGCCTCAAGAGTCCCCTCTCTTTCTCCAGCCAGTGAAGCAGCTGGAGAAACCAGCCGTTCTTTTAGACCAGCCTTTCTCCATTTCAGCAGCTTCTAAGATGTGCGGATTTCAACTCCCAGAATTCTTATCAACACCTTTTCAGTGTATCTGGGATTTGAAGCCCAGACAGCCGAAAGTTGCACGGGGATGTTGCCCAGCCATTTTTCCCTTGCAAAAATGTACATATTCAAAAAGATGTCTAAAAATATTAAACTATTATATCGCAGTATTAATGGGATCAGACTAATGTAAACATTTTCAGAATGTAACAGCCTGCTGCACTAAAGAAACGTGTCTTTCAATTCTTAGGGCATCTCCAACAATATGATCCTTTATTTGTTCCTTTTCCAGATAAACACAATGGGATCTAGTCAACCTGACCTATTATAGTTGTTTTGACTCAATAACATCCACTGATTTGTAGGTCTTCATAATGTACAAGAATTCTCACCTTTCAACACATCTGGAATACCCCAGCTTAATAATAACAATAACAATAATAAAAGTTGGAAGGGACCTTGGAGGTCATCTAGTCCGACCCCCTGCTCAGGCAGGAAACTCTATCCCATTTCAGACAAATGGCTGTCCTGTCTCTTCTTAAAAACCTCCAGTGTTGGAGCATTCACAGCTTCTGGTGGCAAGGTGTTCCACTGGTTAATTGTCCTCACTGTCAGGAAGTTCCTCCTTAGTTCCAGGTTGCTTCTCTCCTTGATGAGTTTCCATCCGTTGCTTCTTGTACTGCCTTCGGGTGCTTTGGAGAATAGCTTGACTGCCTCTTCTTTGGGGCCGCCCCTGAGATATTGGAAGACTGCTATCCTGTCCCCCCTCGACCTTCTCTTTATTAAACTAGACATACCCAATTCCAGCAACTGTTCCTTGTATGTTTTAGCCTCTGATCATCTTTGTTGCTCTTCTCTGCACTCTCCACTCTTTCTAGAGTCTCGGCATCTTTTCCCACCTCTTCTCTCTCTCCTAATTTAGGAAAACCCTCCACCTCTCCAGGCAGTTGAAGGACCAAACAGTGGAAGCCCAGACATGCTACAGCCTTGGAAACACATACACACTTCTAGAAGATTATGAGAAGGCTGTGGAGTACCACCTAAAGCACCTGGCCATTGCCCAAGAGCTTGGAGACCAGTAAGAAAGATCTGTTTTCTGTTTGTTTGTTTGTTTTTGGAGCTGGTGTTGAGGCCTCTTTTGTTAGAATGGCAAACTTGCAGTTCAGGAAGATAGTTCAGTTTATGGTGAACTGGGAGGAACCGTCTAGCTCAGGGGTAGGCAATCTTGGCTCTGTTATAACTCATGGACTTCAACTCCCAGAATTCCTGAGCCAGCATGGGGGAATTATGGTCCCCTCATGACTCATGGATTTCAACTCCCAGAATTCCTGAGCCAGCATCAGGGAACTATGGGCTCTCATGACTCATGGATTTCAACTCCCAGAATTCCTGAGCCAGCATGGGGGAACTATGCCCCCTTCATGACTTGTGGACTTCAACTCCCAGAATTCCTCAGCCAGCATAGGGGAACTATGGCCCCCTCATGACTGGTGGACTTCAACTCCCAGAATTCCTGAGCCAGCATAGGGGAACTATGGCCCCCTCATGACTGGTGGACTTCAACTCCCAGAATTCCTGAGCCAGCATGGGGGAAGTATAGCCCCTTCATGCCCTTTGGACTTCAACTCCCAGAATTCCTCAGCCAGCATGGGGGAACTATGGCCCCTTCATGACTCGTGGACTTCAACTCCCAGAATTCCTCAGCCAGCATGGGGGAACTATGGCCCCCTCATGACTCGTGGACTTCAACTCCCAGAATTCCTCATCCAGCATGGGGGAACTATGGCCCCTTCATGACTCGTGGACTTCAACTCCCAAAATTCCTGAGCCAGCATGGGGGAACTATGGCCCCCTCATGACTCGTGGACTTCAACTCCCAGAATTCCTCATCCAGCATGGCTCAGCTTGGAAACTCTCCCTTTTCCCCTCAGCATGGCTGGCTCAGGAATTCTGGGAGTTGAAGTCCACGAGTCATAAAAGAGCCAAGGTTGCCTACCCCTGGCCTAGCTTATGCTGTTGAGAAATGAATGGAAGGTAACAGATGCTGACTCCCAAGGATAGGAGCTATGTTAGTCTTGGCTTGGCTTAGGTAAGTTAGCTTGGCTTGAATTAAGTCGGGTTGGGTTGAGTTGGGTTAGTTGGTGAGCTTTTGAGATACCAAGCCCGCTCATGGAGAAAACCAGCAGTTCCATTGAGATCCTATGGTAGATTTTTTTTTCCTTTGGGAGAATAGCCGGTCACTTGTCTAGTATGCCAGACATTCTCTCAATTCAGTTCCAGAGGAGACGCTTGAGATAGGCGGGAAAGAAGGGTTTTCAGGCCTTGGATACCAGCAGGATGAGGTCCATGCATTTACTTCTGGCTCTTCCCCTCCCCCCCTCCCCCATTTCTTGGGATTGCTGAGGGAAAGGAAGGACTGGCTTCCCCTGCTGTACTCATTCAATCGTTCCATTCAATCAGAATAGAGTTAGAAGGGACCCTGGAGGTCATCTAGTCCAACCCTCTGCTCAAGCAGGAGACCCTATGCCATTTCAGATAGACGGCTCTCCAGTCTCTTCTTCAAAACCTCCAGTGGTGGAGGCCCTACAACTTCTGGTGGCAAGCTGTTCCACTGGTTAATTGTCCTCATTGTTAGGAAGTTTCTCCTTAATTCCAGGTTGCTTCTCTCTTTGGTCAGTTTCCAACCATTGTTTCTTGTCCTTCCTTCTGGTGTTTTGGAGAATAAGTTGACCCCCCTTCTTTGTGGCAGCCCCTCAAATACTGGAATCCTGCTATCATGTCCTCCCTAGTCCTTCTTTTCTCTAGACTAAGGTAAAGGTAAAGGTTCTCCCGCACATGTGTGCTAGTCGTTTCCGACTCTAGGGGCCAGTGCTCATCTCCGTTTCAAAGCCGAAGAGCCAGCGCTTGTCCGAGGACGTCTCCGTGGTCATGTGGCCGGCATGACTAAACGCCAAAGGCGCACAGAACGCTGTTACCTTCCCACCGTAGTGGTCCCTATTTTTCTACTTGCATTTTTACGTGCTTTCGAACTGCTAGGTTGGCAGAAGCTGGGACGAGTAACAGGTGCTCACTCTGTTACGCGGCACTCGGGATTCGACCCGCCAAACTGCCAACCTTCTGATCGACAAGCTCAGCGTCCTAACCCACTGAGCCACTGCGTCCCTTCTTTCTCTAGACTAGCCAAACCCAAATCCTGCAATCGTTCTTCATGTGTTTTAGTCTCCAGGCCTCTAATCATCTTAGTTGCTCTTCTTTGCACCTTTTTTTTTGTAACTTGGTGACCAAAAGATGATGCCTTATTTCAGATGTGCCCTTACTAAGGCTTTACAAAGCAGCACTAATACTCCAGGTGATTTTGATTCCATGCCTCTGTTTATGCAAGCAAGGATTGTGTTAGCTGTTTTGGCTGCTGCCACACACGGCCGGCTCGTCTTTAAGTGACGGTCCACTAGGACTCCAAAGTCCTTCTCGCCGTTACTGTTTTTGAGCCAGGCTTTGCCTAATCTGCATCAAGTGTCTCGTCAAGTTTTGTGCCTAGTCTTCCCAGCTTTGGACGGCCATTAAACATAACCGGATGTTTCATATCAAGACGAAATCTGAAGCATCAGGTGAAAACTTGGATCTTTTCCCAAACCTATTACCCGGAAATCAAGCAGCCTTTCGAAGCCTGTTCTCACACGGCCCCGTTTAATCGTCCCTGTTCTTTATTTTCCTCTTTCGCCACAAGATGGCACTGCCACATTTTTTTTTCTTTTTCCAGGTAAATTTCCCAGATCTAAATGCAAGGGCCATGATGCAGAAAAGTCATGGCAAAACAGGTTTCTGCGGATTTGCTGCATTTATTATCCACTGGCTTTCCCCCCCACACTTCCCCCCCCACCAAAAAAGACACAACTTCCTGGGCTTTTGTTTTGGTTGTCAGACCTGGATGGTTTGGGGGCAGGGGGTGGCGATGGGTGTGTGTGTGTGTCTTTCTTTCAGGAAAAGATCCTTTTGAAATCCCGCTTGTTTCAGAAGCGATGATGCTGTCCGGAGTAGCTAGCTTGAGGCAGGACCTTGCAGACACTGCCTCCGTTAGTCCTCTTTTTCAGGGCCTGTCCTGACTTTGAAGGGTCACTAAGCAACCTGCCGTACGTTGAGGACTAGCTGTACAGTAAAATTCCTGCGCAAATAAGATTTACAGGAGGACAGAAGTAAGCACAGGGAAAAAAAATGGTGTTCTGTCTAGACGTCTAGATTTAGATCTGTATGAGAGAAGCTTAGCAGTTCAGGCGGTTGTCAGCTGGCCACGATGTATTATAAACCAGGGCTTTTCAACCTTTTCACCCATTGTGCCACTTTTAGGATATGGCAACATTCGAGTACCACCAGTCGCCCAGCAAGGTGTCAAAAACTTGATGACCCAAACAAAAAAAAAAAGGGAAAAAGTGATGAAGTATAGATAGTCCTCGACTTACAACAGATCGCTTAGTGACTGTTCAAAGTTACAATGGCACTGAAAAAAGTGTCCCCCAAGCCACAGCTGAGCAAGACACCTGCATGCCCGCCCGGTGGCGCTCTTCCTCCTGTCCGAGGTTTTCATTGTTGTGAGCATTTCTGTTGAGGATTGGCAGCAGGGGTGGGGTGGGGTGGGGGGTGTTTGGATTTTATTCCTCCCCCCATCTGCTGGGTAGTTGCGGCAGGTTTTGGTGACTTCTGTTCTGTACCAGCCTGCTACCGGCCCTGCAGAAAAGGCAGGGACAACCCCTTTACAAACGGCAAGAGGTTGGAATTAAGCCTGCCAAATTTATTAACATAAAACAGAGCAAGACAAGACACCAACCATGAAACAGGAGCTTTAAGAAACATGAACTATCCAAGCGGTTGCCTTCAGCAAACCAGCCCTCCCACGCATTCCCCTTTTATACAGTTCAGGGCGTGGCTTCTCTCTGCCTCCTTCCGAGGTGCCCCATTGCCTTCCTCTGTTTACTCCTGATTGACTGCCTCCTGCGTTGGGCGTCCTTGAACAGGGCCAGCTGTGGGTCATCTTCATCCACGCTGTCAGGCTCACACAGCTGGGTCTCCGTCGTGACCAGGTGGGAGGGGCCTGGCTGAGGGCTCTCATCAGCAAGATCTTCAACCCCCTCAGCAAGCTCTTCAACACCCCCCTCCTCCTCTGAGTCGTCCGACCCAACTGCCGAACCCACAGGCTGACCCTGAATCACAACAACTTCACATGACCCTGGGACACTGTGACCGTCATAAATATGAATCAGTTGCCAAGCATCTGAATGTAAATCACAAGACCCTGGAGATGCTACAACATTCCAGCTGATCGGCGCTTCTTCTGGGCTCAGCAGAAGCGCCAGGATGAGCGCTGAGCTCCAGCTGGATCCTGGCGCTGATCCTGGCGCTTCCGCTGAGCCCCAACAGCCCTGCAGCTCCAGCCATCTCTTCTTCAGGCTTGTGCGGTGCTGCTACTGGTTCAGCTCATTCCCCATTCCCGCTACCACTTTTCTAGGATGGTTGTGTACAGCCTGCCAGGTGCCAATGTACCACTGGTGGTACCCATACCACTGGTTGAAAAGCCCAGTTGTAGACCAGGGGTCCACAACCCCCCCAGGCCCACAACCCACTACCGGGCTGTGAGCCATTTGGGACCGGGCTGCAGAAGCATGTGCACATCCCCATTTGCACGAGCAGTGGGCAAGAATGTGTGCACACGCTCCATTTGTGAGCGGCAGGCGTGCGTGCCCGCCACTCATGCGAATGGAGCTGCACACATCTGTGTGCTTGCCTGCTGTTCACACAGAAACATCTACCCCCCCACCCGCCCCGCCCCCAGTCCACAAAGCTGGAAAGTTTGGGGAACTGTGTTCTAGACTTAGCATGTTGGCTGGGGAATTCTGGGAGCTGAAGTCTATACAGCTTCAGTTGCAAAGCTGTCAAGGTTTAGAAATACTACTGTAAAATATGAACGGTGCATGGTATGCCCTGAAGAATGTCCATAGATCTCTGCAACAAGAATAACTGCAGTCCACTGTCACATCAATCCACGGTTCGCCTTGGCTATGTCGGGTTGAGCACACGCAATTGGTTGACTCTCCATGAAATTCTAAACCCGAACCAGGCATGTACTGCAAAGCATGAATTGGATTCTCTTAGCTGTCCAAGCAAGTATTGACTTGGGGCTCTCTGATCAAGATTAACTTTTGGAGAATGGCTTAATGTCCTTTGTGGTTTTCCTAACAATCATTCCTGATCTTGCAGAGTAGGAGAAGGAAGAGCCTGTTGGAGTCTGGAGAACGCGTACGTTTCACTTGGGAAGTATGAACAAGCCTTGCACTTTGCAGAAAAACACCTTGAAATCTCCCAAGAGGTATCTCTCTCTTGCCCTCCCTCCCTCTCTCTCTCCCACCTTTCTCTCTTCTTCCCTCTTTCCCTCCCTCCCTTCCTCCCTTTTTCTCTCCCTTCCCCTCTCTCTCCCTCCCTCTCTCCCTCCCTCCCTCTCTCTCTCCCTTCCCTTTTTCTCTCCCTTCCCCTCTCTCTCCCTCCCTCTCTCCCTCCCTCTCTCTCTCCCTTCCTCTTTCCCTCCCTCCCTCCCTTTCCCCTCCCTCTCTCTCCCCCTCTCTCCCTCTCCTGCCCTTCCCCCCTCTCTCTCCCTCCCTCTTTCCCTCCCTCTCTCTCCCTTCCTCCCTCTTCCTCCCTCTCTCCCTCCCTTCCTCTCTCTCTCTCCCTTCCTCTTTCCTTCCCTCCCTCTTCCTCCCTCCCTCTCTCTCTCCCCCTCTCTCCCTCTCCCTCCCTCCCTTCCTCTCTCTCCCTCCCTCTCTCTCTCCTTCCCTTCCTCTCTCCCTCCCCCTCTCCCTCCCTCCCTCCCTCCTTCACTCCCTCCCTCTCTCTCTCTCCCTCTTTCCCTCCCTCCCTCCCACCCCCCTCTCTCTTTATGTGTGTGTATGTAAATGCTACCAAATCTCCCTGTGCTGCTATTTTTGTTGCATATCAAAAAGACATGTTTGCAGACTGAAAGGAAATAAAATCACGGTACCCCATTCTGCACAATGTTGCTTAGTGACCAAAACAGGAAAGTGGTTTCTAAAGAGGACTTGATTTTGAAAAGATCTCTGGATAATGAAGGAAGGAAGTCAGACCTCATAACAAGAGAAGGGGAATTAGGGGATGCTGGGAGGTGCAGAAATGGGGCTGGGGACTGCTGACAGAAGTTTTCCAACCGGGACAGCGTAGAACTAAATAAACATCGGCCAACATTTAGCCCCGTACCAAAGACTGTTCCAGCCACCAATTCACAGCCTTGATACCACACAGGAGTCAAACCCTCTTGAAGATAATCCAGCAGCGTTTGAATGCCTGATGCCCAAGCAGCATTTCAGAAAGGAAGAGGAACCCGTGATTGTATTGCCAATTTACGTTGGATGATGCAAAATGCAAAGGAAAACCCAAAAGACCTCTACATGTGCTTCCTTGACTACACTAAAGCCTTTGATTTTGTGGACCAGGACAAGTTCTGGAACTGCCTCAAAGCACCAAGAGCCTTGGTGGAGCAGTGGGCTAATGCCTCCTTAAGTAACACCAGCTGCCTGCAATTAGTGCAGGTTCGAGTTCCACCAGGCTCAGGGTTGACTCAGCCTTCCATCCTTCCCAGGTAGGTAAAATGAGGACCCAGATTGTTGGGGGCAATTAAGCTGACTTTGTAATAATGCCGCTTGTGGTGTGTGTGAAAGCCCTAATAAAGCAGGCATATACATAGAATGAAGGCTATTGCTAAGCACATTGATTTGTGCTTCTTAGATTGTAAGCCGCCCTGAGTCTTTGGAGAAGGGTGGGATATAAATGGGATTAAAAAAAAATATCACTGCACATTCAGTCACTGTACTCTGATTATCGTAAGAACAGAATATGGAGACACAAAATAGCCATTAGACTTATATACTGCTTCACAGTGCTTTGCAGCCCTCTCTTAGCGGTTTACAGAGTCAGCCTGTTGCCCCCGCCAACCAACAATCTGGGTCCTCATTTTACAGACCTCGAAAGGCTGGAAGGTTCAGAATTGAAAAAGGGACATAACAAGGTTGCATCCTATCACCTATGTAGTATTCAACGTGTACCCAGAAACAGCTATTGGAAATGCACATCTGGAGGAATCTACCATTGGGGTTAAAATCGGTGAAATGGAATAGGAATAACCTCTGACACATAGATGATACAACATCACTCACAGAAAGCAAGGGGGAACGAGTGATTAATCCTGAGTGTCAGTGATGAAATTGAAACATTTGGACTGCACCTTAGCATCAAGAAAACAAAAGTCATGAGAACTGCAGAGGACACACAGGTCAGAGTGTAGATGGACAACGAGACCGTTGAAACAGGAAAGGAATTCATCTTCCTGACCATTAAAGTCAGAAGCCGCAGAGCACTTGGATGAACTGCAACGTCTGGCATGAGTAACATCTGGAAGAATTAAAGGCATCGGCCTCACAACCGAATGTAGAGTAGCTAACTCAAATATTTTTCCCAGTTGCTACTTAGGGCTGCGAAACGTGGACTCTGAAAATGGCAGAGAGCAGAAGGGTGGATGCCTTTGAACTGTGTGGTGCTGGAGGCATCTGTTATGCATCCCATGGACAGCAAAAATGACACAGAAGTCCTAGGCCAGGGGTAGGCAACCGCAGCATAGCTGGCTCAGGAATTCTGGGAGTTGAAGTCCACGAGTCGTAAAAGAGCCAAGGTTGCCTGCCCCTGGCCTAGGCCTAGGCCGCTTTATGACTGGTGGACTTCAACTCCCAGAATTCCTGACTCAGCCATGCTGAGGGGAAAGGGAGAGGTTTCCAAGCTGAGCCATGCTGGCTCAGGAATTCTGGGAGTTGAAGTCCATGAGTCGTAAAAGAGCCAAGGTTGCCTACTCCTGTCCTGGACTGAACTTCACCATAATATCATTTGAAGCCAAGATTGCTGTCATACTTTAGTTGTCAAGTTTCTGATGTATGGGCTTTTCAAGTGACTCTGAGGCATTGTTTACCTTAAAAGTCCTTTATTCAGCCTAATACACCGGCAAATGCTTGCTGGAAGGAAGCTGGAATCTGAAATCTCCACCCCTTGCACAATATATTAAAACACAATTCTCTACCTTTCTAATTTTGTCATTAATCATATTCTCCAATGAATTTAAAGAATCAGTTTCCCTTCCGTTAGAAAACCCGCCAAGGCCTTAGCTTCTTTAGTTAGAGAGATGGCCTTGAAGGTGCAATCCTACTCATCCCTCCTCCCAATCTTAAACTCAATCTCTTAAAGCAATACACAAGTTTAACATAGGAAATGGCTACTTCTTCATCTCTTGTCAAGCAATAACATTCGATGTTAGCAGCATTGACATTGGTCATGTCATGAGAGCTGATTCTCGAAAAATCAATCATCCTGGGAGCGAGAGAAGGGGATGCTCTAGCACCCATTGGTTGGAGACTATAAAACAGACATGTCAAACTTGTGATGTCACGCAACGTATCTGAGCTTTTCTCCCATTACCGGCAGTGGGGTGGGCGTGGTTTCCTGGTGACGCATCCGGCCCGCATGCCAGCAGTTTGACACCCATGCTATAAAAGAGGACACTGGGATGACCATGGTCAATCCGAAGGAGACGGTGCGAGATAGAGGGGCATGGATCCATGCGTTGGCTGAGGGCTGGACATGACTGAATGGCCAACAAGGACGATCATTTTAGAGTGGTTTTACTTACAAAGTTACCTTGATTGGAAGTGGGTTTAAGATCTGGCCCAAAGTTTTAATTCCTGGATAGAGTCAGTATATGTAAGATCCTGCCTCAACTATTCCTCCCAAGAAAGCAGAACAAGCAGAATTCTTGAAACAGGCGTCGTTTCAAAAGGAACTTTTGTTGAGGGATATTGATAGCAGAAGGGCAAAAGCAAGATCTAGCATTTTTTCGCATGCAATGTTACATTAAAGCATCCCTTTCAGACCCCACCCCAATGGCCAAATGTCTAGTTTCCTTTCATCCAATCCTTAGGCGCGAAGTTGTTAAGGGAACAAAGTTGATAAGCGCAATTCCCAGGCACCTTTTCTTCGGGGTTTTCGATTTCCTCTCCGTCTCCTCCCCTCGGCGCGGAGATGGCCCGTGGCACATTCCTGAAAGCAAAAAAGGAAAGGCATTTAGAAGTTGAGGGTCTGACAGGATATCAGCAAGAAGCAAGCCAGAAATGTTATAAATAAATCCCAAACGAAAACTAAATCAGTCTAGCAGAAGCGAGGGAAGTCGATCTTGAAATTTGAGGACCAGAATCTTGGGATAAGGCATTACCGCCTGCTCCGCTCGCCCTAGAATTAAACTGTCAGCTGCTCCAGATAAATATTATTTGCTGGGTGCAATTTGGGCTTTGCACTTTGTGGCGGGCTGATTACTCAACTCCAGATGGGAAGGGAACAATGGACGTTTCTGGGCGGGGGGGGGCGGTGGTTGGCATTGTGGCAAGAGGGTCCCCCTAATTATGGACTCGGAAGAGATGGGACCGACAGGTTGTCTCCCATTCGGGAGGACGAATGGAGGCGGAAGATGTTCCTTCTGCGTCAAGATTCCTGGAAAAAGATTCTCTACTCTGTGCAGGATTGTAGAAACTGTAAAGCGAGCCGGATCCTGGGTCTCTGAACCAGCACCAGTGCTCCTAAACCAGAGACAAATCAGCTTGTAAGATTTTATCCCCATTTCAAATGGGGGTGGGTTGACCCTATTCTGGAAGATTCAGCTATGCCCCACTTGGACCCTGGTTGTTCCCAGAGATGCTTTTTCATCTTCCATGTTGCCTCCTGTGCTGCCATGCCCAGTTCTGTTGCTGATTTCCCCTGAAAATTGCCAGGAATCTGGTAACGGCTTTTCCAGCTAACAAATTTTGTGTAAATCCCTAAGCCTTTGTGAGCCCATGCCTTTAAATGAAATAGTTGGAAATTCGCGTGCTAGTCGTTTCCGACTCTAGGGGCCGGTGCTCATCTCTGTTTCAAAGCCAAAGAGCCAGCGCTTGTCCGAGGACGTCTCCGTGGTCATGTGGCCGGCATGACTAGACGCCAAAGGCGCATGGATCGGAATAGAGCTGGAAGGGACTTTAGAGATCTTCTAGTCCAACCTCCCGCTCAAGCAGGAGAACCTACACCATCTCAGACAAGTGGCTGTCCAGTCGCTTCTTAAAAACCTCCAGGGATGGAGCACCCACAACTTCTGGTGGCAACTTCTGTTCCACTGGTTAATTGTCCTCACCGTTAGGAAGTTTCTCCTTAATTCCAAATTGCTTCTCCTCTCTGATTAGTTTGCATCCGTCGTTCCTTGTCCTGCCTTCTGGTGCTTTGGAAAATAAGTTGACCCCCTCCTCCTCTTTGTGACAGACCCTCAAATACCGGTATACTGCTATCATATCACCCTTAATCCTCCTTTTCTCTAGATTGGCCCTACCCAATTCCTGCAATCGTTCTTTGTAGGTTTTTGTCTCCAGCCCTTAATTATCTTAGTTGCTCTTCTTTGCACTTTTCCCAAGGTCTCAACATCTTCCCGACAGTTAGAACAATTGATCAGTGGAAGAGCTTGCCACCAGATGTGTTGGGTGCTCCACCACTGGAGATTTTCAAGAAGAGACTAGACAGCCATTTGTCTGAAATGGTGGAGGTCTTCGTGCCTGAGCAGGGAGCTGGACTAGAAGACCTCCAAGGTCCCTTCCAGATTTCTATTCTATTCTATTCTATTCTATTCTATTCTATTCTATTCTATTCTATTCTATTCTATTCTATTCTATTCTATTCTATTCTATTCTATTCTATTCTATTCTATTCTATTCTATTCTATTCTATTCTATTGACCTCCAATATCCCTTACAACTCTGTTACTCTGTTCTATTAAACTTTTTTTGGAGCAGGTGTGTTTTGTGTTGTGCCCTCCTTTGCTTGGATCTTTCCTAATTTGGAAAGCCCGTTGACACCCTCATATGACATCTTATGGATTTGTTAACTGGTTCATTAATGGTTGGTAGCTCAGCTTTATAGTCACCTCTTCAGCCTCTTATGCACAGAACTGTTCTGCACCAATTCTGCCCTCCTTGACTTTGTTTTAAAAATAGATCCTTTTAAATCATTTTAAAATGTGCTACCAATAAGAGCAGAACAGACTGTTTCCGCAGAAGCCGGATTCTCAACAATTTGAAGAGTCTCAACCGAGGGAGGATCTCCCTGATGGATTGGGGGAAAAGAGTGTTTCTCAACTTTTTGTTTCTCAACTCCCAGAATCCCCCTGGTGGTTCACGTCCACACATCTTAGAAGTGGCCAGAGTTGAGAAATACTCAAGATATCTTCCAACCTTACATTCCACTGTTTTAATTTATCAAAATTAAATGCCCAGAAAGTATGTCGGGGGCATTCTTAGCAAATAAAAGGGACAGATTGGTTCACAAGGGCACTGAGGAGCTTTGGCCTTTGGAAATTCACTTTTGCCAGCTACTGTAAAAGGAGGCATCCGTTTTTATCAAATAATCATTGGTAGTTGCTCCTTTTCAGATCGGGGACCCAGCTGGCGAGGTGACAGCATGCAGAAACGTTGAACAGCTGCGATCCGCGTTGGGCTTGGAGGAGAGCAGCGACGGGGCCGGTGCCCCGGTTTGTGCACGATATGAAATCCAAGGTAAGTGTGTTTTTCCAGGATCTTTTCATTTTGTCCTTCCAATTTGTTCTCTGCCTTTCTCTCGGTCCGGTGAAGAGCTGAGGAAACTTATGGGGTGGACTGGCTGTTCAGCGCCATGTAGAAAGAGTTTATTCTGCCCTCCTGTAGACTATTGGCCTCTTTGGACTGGACTGGACTGGAATTGAAAATGTGGACAGTGGAGTAGAATGGAGTGGAGTGGAATGGAATTGAAAATGTGGAGAGAGGAGTGGAGTGGAATGGAATGGAATTGAAAATGTGGACAGTGAAGTAGAATGGAGTGGAGTGGAATGGAATTGAAAATGTGGAGAGTGGAGTGGAATGAAATTGAGAATGTGGAGAGGAGCGGAGTAGAGTGGAGTGAAGTAGAGTAGAGGAGTGGAGTGGGATGGAATTGAAAATGTGGAGAGTGGAGTAGAGTGGAGTGAAGTAGAGTGGAGTGGAGTGGAGTAGAGTAGAGGAGTGGAGTGGAATGGAATTGAAAATGTGGAGAGTGGAGTGAAGTGGAGTGGAATGGAATTGAAAATGTGGAGACTAAAGTGGAGTGAAGTAGAGTGGAGTGGAGTGGAGTAGAGGAGTGGAGTGGAGTGGAATGGAATGGAATTGAAAATGTGGAGAGTGGAGTAGAGTAGAGTAGGAAGGGACCTTGGATGTCTTCTAGTCCAGCCACCTGCTCAAGGAGAACCTATACCATTTCAGATAAGTGACTGTCCACCCTCCATCCTTCTAACCATCCAGCCTCTTTTTTCCTGAATCTCTTGAACATTAAATCCTGATCTCTCTCTGTAATTATAGGAGAAAGTTGTCAGGAACATGAGTGCAGCTTAATCACGTGTGGCTGTTGTTCTTGTGAAGCTTTCATAGGGCCATAATAGCCTCAGAGCATCATTCTCAAGGTCAAATGTACCCAACTGCGGAGGACCAAATGAACTTAAAAGAAAGTTTAGCCTGGAGAGTAAAACATATGAAGAACAGCTGCAGGACTTGGGTTTGGCTAGTCTAAAGAAAAGAAGCAATGGGGGGGACATGATAGCTGTGTTCCAGTATTTGAGGGGCTGCCACAAAGACGAGGGGATCAACCTATTCTCCAAAGCACCAGAGGGCAGGACGAGAAACGATGGATGGAAACTGACCAAAGAGAGAAGCAACGTGGAATTAAGGAGAAACTTCCTGACGGGGAAGACAATTAACCAGTGGAACTGCTTGCCAACAGAAATCGTGGGCGCTACATCCCTGGAGGTTTTTAAGCAGACACTGGATAGTCACTTGTCTGAAATGACATAGGTTCTCCTACTTGAGCAGGGGGCTGGACTAGAAGGCCTCCAAGGTCCCTTCCAGCTTCTATTCTAAAGTGTGTATCTGTGTTTGTATGGAGTAAAACAGGCACCTGAATGAGTGAAGTCAGGATAACACCATTTCCCCCCCCCCCAACTCTTTCAAAAATGAAAAATAGCAGAAAAGAGACTTTTCCTCCGGAAGATTCATTTGTACCCCCTGGTAGGACTCTGAAATGGAGCCACTTTATCCGTGTTACCACCCGAGTCCCCGCTCTCAACTGGCTCTGAACTGGTTCTACGAGAAGGCTTTATCTGGCTTGTTTGCACACCTCCAAGGTGACCGAAGCCAGCAAATTGTGTGCCGTGGAGAGCACACACTCCTTCGGACCCTGAATGCCTTTCTTCTTCTCTAACTCCCCTTTTTTTTTTGGCTTTTGACTAAAACCATGTCCCTGTTTCTCTCGCTGTTCAGCTCTTGATGGGGAAGGAAATTTAATGTAAGTAAGCTTTTTGCCCTGCCCTTTCTCTCGACAAGTGAATGTTGCTAAAAAGAAAAGGTGTGTGTGTGTGTGTGCATTCTGCATCCTCCTTTATAAAATGCTGTAAGCCAAAAGCTGGCCAAACTTTTTGTGTGTGTGTTGTGTGTGTGTGTGTGTGTGTGTTTGTGTGTGTGTGTGTGATGGATCCCCTTTCTCCTGTGGTTCAGCCAAAAGAGTGTTTCTTTCCTCAAATCCTGTGCCTGCTCTGTACTCTAAGCTGCCACTGTAATTGGAATAAGGTTGGCACTGCTGTTTGGGCTGCTGAAGCCACCCAACAGAAGTGTAGCAGCAAATCCTAGGCAGGTTGAAAGGCTCTCTGGAGGCCATTTAGTCCACCCCCTCTTGGTTTGGGTAAGAAATGAGAGCCAGTTTGGTCTAATGGTTAAAGCACCAGGCTAGACAGCAAACCTTTGTGAGTTCTTCCCCATATCAAAATAACTTATCTTATGTCCGGTCAGAACTTGAAAATAACATTTAACGTAGCACAGTATTTAAACAAAATGATCCGGTTAAGATCTGCATACGTGGGACTGATTGGGGTAGATTGCAAGGGCGACTCCGAAATATAACGTTATCATATTTTATCTATATCTTAAATTTGTATTTTATTGCGATTTCATCTTAAATTGTATTTTATTTTAATTCCATTTTAAATTGTATTTTATCAAATTCCATTTTGGATTGCTTTTATCAAGTTTTGGTGATGGTTTGTTGCTGGAACTTTGCACTTTGATATGGCCCAAGGGCTAATCAATAAAGTTGTTGTTGTGAGTTCTAGTCCTGTCTCAGCCATGAAAGCCAGGATTGTTGTTGCGGAGAAAATTTTGGGGGAAACTGTCCAAACAGGAGAGCCTATGCCATCAATGACAACATACTATCTAGTCTCTCCTGGAAAATCTCCAGTGATGGCGTGCCCACAACATCTGGTGGCAAGCTGTTCCACTGATTAATTGTCCTCACTGTCTCCTTAATTCCAGGATGCTTCTCTCCTTGATCAGTTTCCAACCGTTGTTTCTTGCCTTGCCTTCTGGTGCTTTGCAGAATAAGTTGACCCCCTCTTCTTTGTGGCAGCCCCTCAAATACTGGAATACTGCTATCATGTCACCCCTAGTCCTTCTTTTATTTTTAGACTGGCCAAACGCAAGTCCTGCAGCCCTTCTTCGTGTGTTTTAGTCTCCAGGCCTTGGATCATCTTAGTTGCTCTTCTCTGCGCTCTTTCTAGAGTCTCAACGTCTTTTTTTTTTGTGATATGGTGACCAAAATTGGCTGCAGTATTCCAGGTGTGGCCTTACCAGGGTTTTTCTAAAGCGGTACTAATAGTTGGTGTGATCTTGATTCTATACCTCTGTTTATACAACCCAGGGTTGTATTAGCTTTTTTGGCTGCTGTTGCACACGGCTGGCTCATATTCAAGTGATCGTCCACTAGGACTCCACGGTCGCTCTCACAGTTACTGTTTTTGAGCCAGGTCTTGCTCGATCTGTATTTGTGTCTTTGGTTTTATAGCCTTTCATATTATATTTTCCCCTCAATTCTCAGTTGTTGTTTTTTGTTTTTTTTCCTATTTGTTTTAATTGCTTGTAAGCCTCCGGGACTTGTCTATGAGATGGGTGACTAGGTCAATCTGAATAATAAAATGGTTAAATGTAATAGGTAAAGGTAAAGGTTCCCCCGCACATGTGCGCTAGTTGTTTCCGACTCTAGGGGCCGGTGCTCATCTCCGTTTCAAAGCCGAAGAGCCAGCGCTTGTCCGAGGACGTCTCCGTGGTCATGTGGCTGGCATGACTAGATGCCAGAGGCGCACGGAGCGCTGTTACCTTCCCACCGCAGTGGTTCCTATTTTTCTACTTGCATTTTTACGTGCTTTCGAACTGCTAGGTTGGCAGAAGCTGGGACGAGTAACAGGCGCTCACTCTGTTACGCGGCACTCGGGATTCGACCCGCCAAACTGCCGACCTTCTGATCGACAAGCTCAGTGTCCTAACCCACTGAGCCACCGCGTCCCCTTAAATGTAATATTAAGCTATAAATAAATACTCTGGATGGCCATCCTCTCGTCTAGGCTTTCTGTAGGGACTTTGCAGTGCTGCTGCTTTATCTTAGCCTGTCCTTGAGGAGTGTACACATAAATGTCGCTGGGTGGAAAATAGACTCCTTTGCTCAGTCTTGTTCCCCCTCCGTGTCCACAGGATTGGTGGGAGATGCCTTAACCCCAAGCAAAAAGCTAAAGATCAAGGTCCTTTCCCTGGCCAGTTGTGTCCGACTCTAGGGCCCAGTGGTCACCTGCATTTCTTCGCCGAGGGAGCCAGCATTGTCCGAAGACATTTTCCGTGGTCATGTGGCCAGCATAGCTATATGCCAAAGGCACACGGAGCGCTGTTACCTTCCCACAAAAGTGGTACGTACCCTGTTTCCCCAAAAGTAAGGCCTACACCAACAAGAAGCCCTAGCTTGATTTTGGGGGGTGGGCCTAACATAAGCCCTATCCCAAAAATAAGTCCGAGTTTTGGGGCAAGGCGCACGCCTAAAAATCAAGCTGGGGTGGGGGTGTGAAGCTGCTCCACCTGCCCCACACCTGGTTACCTGGCAGCCAGACCGCTCCTCCCCGGCCCACTTCTTCTTTTGAGGCCTCTTCTGTAGCCAGGTCTGCATTTCTCAGTCACAGGCCTTTCCGAAAGGCCTCTGCAGCCAAGAACCAAGCTATGGATTCAGTCTGTACCTTGGTTCTGCAAGTCCTCAGCAGCCGAGCACTCGAACTATGGATTGAATCCATAGCTTCGTACTCAGCTGCTTAGGCCTTCTGGAAAGGCCTGACTGCAAAATACAGGCCCGAGTGCAGCTGCAGAACTTCGGCCCCAGAAGAAGTGGACCAGCTGGGTGGGGCTGTTGGTGCTGGAGGTGATATAAGACCTTACCCCAAAAATAAGACCTGATGCCTCTTTTGGAGGCAAAACTCAAAATAAAGACCCGGTCTTATTTTCAGGGAAACACGGTATTAATTTACTCGCATTTACAAGCTTTTGGGCTGCTAGCTGGGCAGGAGCTAAAATAAGGAACGAGAGTTCATCATGCATTGAGGGAGAAAATGGCAACATCCCCGTGCTTAAATGAGCCTGAACGAACTCAAATGAGCAATGTGTATTTTAGGATGGCAGCTTGCAGAAGATGTCTTTTCTTGTTTTCTCAACTCCGAGTCTGCTTTAGCAGCCACTTTCAGCCCTCTTCTCTTGGCCTGACCTTCTGGGTGCCAATCTCGGGGGAGGCAGTTGACTGGGAGACCAAGTTTCTGTAAAGAATTTAGCTGTGGGCTTCTTCTGACAGCAAGACAAGCTTCTCTTCTCCCCCTCCTCCTTGCTGAAGGGCGCACTTAATTACGGTTGTTTAGCTTCTCCAAGAGACTGTGGGACATAATTGCCGCTTGGCTTACAATTGGCTGGGATTGGTTGCCTCATCTCTGTGTTTAATCTTTCACTTATTTCGAGAATCATCTCTGGCTTGGGAAGAAGTTCAGAAGTGTGCAGAAAATAGGAGAAAGGTGGGGGCGTCTTCCTTCGGTGTGAAAGGAAGTTGGGGGGGGGGGGAACTGATGGACCTTGTCCCTACAAGATGAGTTGTGCAATTTCAGATGCAGACACATCTAGAGGGGTCAGACATAGGACACTTCCCATAAGTTTGGAGATCTGGGTGAAGAAAGGTAGAGCAGAATATTTTTGTATCCCAGCTCTTAGCACCTGCTTTACATAAAGGTGGTGGTGGTGGGGGCAAGCAATTATAGGACCAAATAAGATGGTTTCCAGATAATGGTATGTAAAAATTTACCTTGCCATTTTTTGCAAAATTCATTGCGTTGTGAAAGAGGCTTCTTATTTGTCTAGCTTGAGATCTTTCTCTCCCTTTCTTTCTTTCTTTCTTTCTTTCTTTCTTTCTTTCTTTCTTCCTTCCTTCCTTCCTTCCTTCTTTCTTTCTTTCTTTCTTTCTTTCTTTCTTTCTTTCTTTCTTTCTTTCTTTCTTTCTTTCCAAACACACACACACACACAGAGAGGTTGTCTTCCCTCCCTCCTCATTTTCTTTCTTTCTTTCTTTCTTTCTTTCTTTCTTTCTTTCTTTCTTTCTTTCTTTCTTTCTTTCTTTCTTTCTTTCTTGTTTCTTTCTTTCTTTCTTTCTTTCTTTCTTTCTTTCTTTCTTTCTCTACCTCTCCGTCCCCTTTGAAAAAAGGATAGCAGCCATCTCTCCTGGGTGGTATCACTAATTTTCCTACCCTCTGCAAAGGCTTCACATTAGATTTCTTGGACTAATTGATTAAAATTTAATTTATAAATGAGTTGGACTAGTTCAGGGTTTCTCAAAAGTGACTTTAAGTCAAACGCTTGGCCGCAGCGTTTCTTAAACTTGGCAATGCAGGCTGGCTGGGAAGTTCTGGAACTGAAGTCCGTGCACCTTAAAGTTGCTAAGTTTGAGAAATCTCTCTGGAGTCCTTATCGGTTCTCAAATTCTAGAGAGAGGAAACAGATGCAAAAAAAAAAAAAAGCATTCTGATGGTTAAGTAATTTAATAAAGTGATTTTTTTAAAAAAAAATCTTTACATTTGAATTGTTTTTACTTTGCAAAAAACCCTTTTTAAAATAAAACACATTTTTTAAAAAAAGTAAATAATTGCATTATCACTTTCAGCATTGTTATTTTAGGGGCTTCAGCAGGGTTAAACAAGCCACAATGCAGATAACTCACTTTGCTGCGTGCAAACCATGATGGCCTGCATCGTGGTTTTAAGGTGATACTCTGGTTCACTGCAGATGGGGACTGTAGCCAAGAAATTAAAAGACGCTTGCTCCTGGGGAGGAAAGCCATGGCAAATCTAGACAGCACACTAAAAAGCAGAGACATCACCCTGCCAATAAAAGTGCGTATAGTCAAGGCTATGGTCTTCCCAGTTGGAATGTATGGCAGTGAAAGTTGGACCATAAGAAAGGCTGAGCGCCAAAGAATTGAAGCCTGTGAACTCTGGTGCTGGAGAAGAATCCTGCGAGTCCCTTGGACTGCAAGGCGATCAAAATGGTCAGTCCTAGAGGAGATCAACCCTGACTGCTCTTTAGAAGGCCAGATCCTGAAGCTAAAACTCAAATACTTTGGCCACCTAATGAGAAGGAAGGACTCACTGGAGAGGAGCCTCATGCTGGGAAAGGTTGAGGGCAAGAGAAGAAGGGGACGACAGAGAATGAGGTGGCTGGATGGAGTCACTGAAGCAGTAGGCGTGAGCTTAAATGGACTCCAGAAGATGGTAGAGGACAGGAAGGCCTGGAGGAACGTTGTCCATGGGGTCGCGATGGGTCGGACACGACTTCGCAGCTAACAACAACAACAACAACTGGTTCACCACCTTATGGCAAAGTCAGCGATTTGGATTTGCACCAGCCCAATTTCCACAATCCTTTTCTGTTATGTTGCGTAAATGCAGCCAGTCCTACGCCTGCGTCTTGGGCAACTGAAGGTCAACCTCATTTTTTGTGGGTGAGGGGAATGTCTTTATTGCTCTTTGGGAGAAGCTGCATTCCTGAATTGGAATTAATGGGTGGGAGAAGAAAAGTGGAGGCAGCTGGCAGGCGGGGGAACTTTTGTGTCAGGAATGAAAGGCTGGTGGCTTGGAGCCAGTGAGAATTGCCACAGGTCTCTTCTAAGGGTCCCAACTATGCTTCCTACTCAGAGAGAATTTAAATGAATGATGAATAATAAAAGCATTTCTCTCCCCTCTTTTTTCCCCCCCAACAGTAAGAATGCTGGAGGGTGGCGGGGTTAACCTAAAGTTTGGGGAAATAAATCTGAGGGCCTCTTCTTCTTTTAGATCTCTTCTGTGGATGCTTTGGATCGAGTGGGATCCATTCTAGGGCTGCCTTGATCCACCTGCCATCAGGTGGATCGCTGTGCGACTGGCCCATTTTCCATTTCAATTCTTTTACTCTCTTAATGCTATCCTTTACTTTCGTTGGTTCTCTAATCCAGAGGTCCCCAACCTTTTGGGCACCAGGGACCGGTTCCATGGAGAGAGGTTTTTCCGCGGACTGGAAGGTGCGTGGTTTTGTGTGTGTTGCCTGCATCTCGTGGATGGGGCTTTGGTTGTTTGTGCGGACCGGTTGCTGGCATGCCACAGCCCGGTACTGGTCCAGAGACTGGGGGTTGGGGACCCCTGCTCTAATCCATTCATGGATAATAATAATAATAATAATAATAATAATAATAATAATAATAATAATAATAATGATGATGATGATGATGATGATGAAAGCGAAGATACAAAAATCTACTGACAATCCAAATTGCCAACTTTGCAACGACAAAGTTGAAACTGTTACACATTTAATATGTGAGTGCAGCAAAATCGCGCAAACTGATTACAAAGCTAGACATGACCGAGTTGCTAAATTAATCCATTGGGCATTGTGTAAAAAATACGACTTGCCTGTGTCCGAACAGTCGTGGGAACATAGGGTGGAAAAAGTTTTCGAGAATGAGAGGGTGAAGATCTTGTGGGACTTCCGAATACAGACCAATCGCCATTTGGAACACAACACGCCAGATATCACAGTCCTAGAGAACCGAAGTGTACAGTTGATTGATATCGCTGTACCAGGAGATGCCAGAGTCGAAGAAAAAGAACTGGAAAAAATTACAAAATACCGCAACCTGGCCATTGAAACTGTGCGATTATGGATGAAACATGTAACAGTGATACCCATTGTCATCGGGGCACTGGGAACGATGTCCAAAAACTTTGCAAAACACATCAAGAAATTGCAGCTTCCTGCAATAACTCCAGCAAAGCTACATATGTTAGAGCAGGTAGGACACACTGATCAAAAACTTTTCAGGCATAGCGGGAGGCTATTCTTGAAAATTACACTTAGCTTGCCAGATATATATATGGATCTTTGGTCATTCGGGTTTTTCCCCGCGTAGAATTTAAGGTGTAGGAGCAACGTTTCGACGGAATCCCATCCGTCATCCTCAGGCTGGTGGCTTCAGCTTCCTTCTTCTGGGAGAAGCATGTGGTAGTGGCTGTTTGTTCCTCTTTTTAAACTGCCAGAGGGGGTGTGTTCTGTGGCTGGAGGTGTGCTCTGATTGGGTGGGGGATTAGGTGTGTTCTGATTGGGTGGGAGTGTGTTTTGAATGGTGGGTGTGTTCTGATTGGGTGGGGTGTGTTTTGAGTGGATGGGCTGGTCTCAGCTGCCAGCCTTAGACCTGAGCTGGTGAGTTGTGCTGCTTTTGTTCGGCTTCGTGTTTGTGGTCCCCCACAATCCCCCACCCAATATGTGTGTGTGTGTGTGTGTGTGTGTATATGTATATATGTATATATATATGTATATATATGTGTGTGTGTAAATAAATAGATATATATATGTATGTATGTATATATACGTATATAGAGGGATGCGGTCGCTCAGTGGGTTAGGACGCTGGAGCTTGTTGATCAGAAGGTTGGCAGTTTGGCGAGTCGAATCCCAAGTGCCGCATAACAGAGTGAGCGCCTGTTACTCGTCCTAGCTTCTGCCAACCTAGCAGTTCGAAAGCACGTAAAAATGCAAGTAGAAAAATAGGGACCACTACGGTGGGAAGGTAACAGCGTTCCGTGCGCCTTTGGCGTCTAGTCATGCCTGCCACATGACCACGGAGACGTCCTCGGACAAGCGCTGGCTCTTTGGCTTTGAAACGGAGATGAGCACCAGCCCCTAGAGTCGGAAACGACTAGCATGCATGTGCGGGGGAACCTTTACCTTTACCTTTATATGTATATATGTTAAATGTTTGTTAAGCATTCAGAATACACTTGCTTAGTCCCAGACACGGGACAAATCTTATTTCCTGTTTCGGCCTAGCCCAAAGCCATCTACAGGCAGTAGCCACAGCAGTGGCAGCTCATATTTGTGTAATTCTTTTTTTTTTTGGCTTGCTAACAAAGAATAAAGGGAGACCGATATGATCATTTCAAACATATTCTTTGTTAGCAAGCCAAAAAAATTTATATATATAATAATATAATATAATATAATATAATATAATATAATATAATATAATATAATATAATATAATATAATAATATAATATAATATAATATAATATAATATAATATAATATAATATAATATAATATAATATAATAATATAATATAATATAATAATATAATATAATTAATATAATAATATAATATAATATAATTAATATAATAATATAATATAATATAATATAATATAATATAATATAATATAATATAATATAATATAATATAATAATATAATTAATATAATAATATAATATAATATAATATAATATAATATAATATAATATAATATAATATAATATAATATAATATAATATAATATAATAATATAAATAATTCTTTCTTTGGTGACTTTATTAATTGTAAGAAAATAGGTTGTTCAAATATGTGTGTGTGTGTGCGCGTGTGCGTGTGTGTGTATTTGCAGGATTAGGGTTTGAAAACTCTGCAAACACTCCCAAACGGCTTTGCCATTTCTAAAAATAGGGATGAATCGCCCCAGTGTCTGCTCCTCTGGCCCAGAACGTTACAACGCCCTAGATTACACACTTTGACAAACCTTAAAAGATAGAGGAAGCGTTTAGAAATGCCCCTAAGGATTCCCGCCTCCCCCCCTTTTTTAAAAAAAAATAATAACTTCTTTGCGGTGCCAGTTGGTAAACATGGCAGTAACGAACACGGGAGGGTGACAGAACACCGAAGGAGGAGAAATGTTCTAAAGTTGCCGGGGGTTTTTTCCGCCTAAGCTACAGAACGCTGTGTTGTCAGAGGCTGCTGATTTGATGAGGTGGAGAAGGAGGGATAAAATTCATTTTTAATTGAATTTGGGCAGATAGCAGAAGGGAGAAAAGAGAGTGGAGGTAGGCAGTAGCAGCAGCCGTTTGAAATGCACCCAGAGCCAGCTAGAAAGTGTTGAAGAAACACAGTTTTTCTGCTTCAGGTGAGCTGGTGTCCTGTTAACTTTGATGGAAAGGTAAGCGGAACGTTGCTTCTGCTTGCGGAGAAACGAGGCATAGTTCAGGTTTTTCTTAATCTGGCCTGGGGAGGCCAAGAGTTTTGGAGATGAGATTTGGCTTGAAGGCTCTGCCTGGATCCTTCTCGTGGCCTTGAAAAGCATCTCCCGGGGATAGCCTCAGTTTCCCCTTTGTAAAATGATGGGATTGCTACGGCTGGCAAGATGTCTTAACTGGTTGGGGACAAGAGCAGGAGAAGTATTTATTTATTTTTTTATTTTAATTCCATTTATATCCTGCCCTTCTCCGAAGGCTCAGGGCGGCTTACAAGCTTAGCAGTAGCCTTCATTCTATGTATATGCCTGCTTATTAGGGCTTTCACACACACCCCAAGCGGCATTATTACAAAGTCAGCTTATTGCCCCCAACAATCTGGGTCCTCGTTTTACCTACCTCGGAAGGATGGAAGGCTGAGTCAACCTTGAGCCTGGTGGGACTCGAACCTGCACTAATTGCAGGCAGCTGGTGTTACTTAAGGAGGCATTAGCCCACTGCTCCACCAAGGCTCTATCTTGGGGGGTTGGGTTTTAATCTGCTTGGGTAGCTTGGGGCTTGGGTTTTAATCTGCTTTTTAAGTTTAAAACCTTTCTAATTCCCCCCCACACACACACACTTTACTCTCCCTCCTAAAATGGTTACATCGTCATTTCAGAGAGCGTTGGCAAAGGGTCGTCTAAGCTCAGAGGTCCCCAACCTTTTGGGTGCCAAGGACCGGTTCCGTGGAGAGAGGTTTTTCTGTGGACTGGAGGGCACGTGGTTTTGTGTGCTGCCTGCATTCCGTGGATGGGGCTTTGCTTGTTTGTGCGAACCGGTTGCTTGCATGCCACAGCCTGGTACCAGTCCACTGGTCTGGATCCCCTGGTCTAGCTGTCTTTCTAAAACAGGACTCTTCAAACTTGGTCCTTTTATGACTTGTGGACATCAACTCCCAGAATGCCTCAGCCATTGTTTCTCGTCCTGCCCTCTGGTGCTTTGGAGAATAATGTGACCCCTGCTTATCCTTGTGGCAGCCCCTCAGATACTGGAACACTGCCATCCTGTCTTCCCTATTTCTTCTTTTCTTTAGACTAGCCAAACCCCAAGTCCCGCAGGCGTTCTTCGTACGTTTTAGTCTCCAGGCCTTTGATCATCTTAGTTGCTCTTCTTTGGATTTTTTCCAAAGTCTCAACATCTTTTTTGTGATACGGTGACCAAAATTGGCTGTAGTATTCCAGGTGTGGTCTTACTAAGGCTAATACTTTGTCTGATCTTGATTCTATGCCTCTGTTTATACAACCCAGGATTGTATTAGCTTTTTTGGCGGCTGCTGCACACGGCTGGCTCATGGTTAAGTGATCGTCCACTAGGACACCAAGGTCCCTCTTACAGTTACTGTTTTTGAGCCAGGTCTCACCCAAGATGATCAGGGTTTGGAGATATGAAGTCAGAGAAGGCAAACTCAGTCTGTTACCTTGGGTTAGTCCCCATCATTCCTTATGCAATCTCTCAGATTTATCATCGGGATTCATCTGGAGATGAAGAACCCATCTTTGGGACCCTGGGATTTCAGGCGGAGCGAAGAGTTGCATTCCCCGTGGTTGTGTGATCAAAATTCAGATGCTTGGCAACTGACTCATACTTACGTCGGTTGCAGTGTCTGGGATCAAGTGATCACCTTTTGTGACCCTCTGACAAACAAAATCAATGGGGAAGCCTGAGTCACTTAACTGCTATGTTATTAACTTAATCTCTGCACTGATTCACTTAACAACTGTGGCAAGCAAGGTCGTAAAATGAGGCAAAACTCACTTAACAAACGTCTCACTTAGCAACAGAAATTTGGGGCCCCATTGTCATAAGGACTATCTGCATTATAAAACAGAGCAAAAAATAACCCTGGGGCAAGAATGTTGAGTGTAAGGGGGCGGGGGGGGGCATGTGAAATGGCTGATGGGAGGAATGAGTGGCAGGTTGGCCCCAGTTGGTAGTGATTAAAGATTAGGGGATGGCATGGAGAGGTTTTTAAGAGACTGGACAGCCACCGGTCTCCTGCCTGAGCAAGGGGTGGGACTAGAACAGAAATGTCAAACACAAGGCCCGGGGGCCGGATGCGGCCCGTGAAGTGGTTTCATGTGGCCCACGAAGCCATCCTGGAAACAGGGAGGGACCGGCCCCCACTGCCTTGGCCCTGGCCCAGAGACCCTCCTCTTGCCAGAGACCCTCAGATCTGTCCCACTCCTGCCCAGGCCCCCATAGGCACCCTTGATGCGAACGATGTAGAGCTGGCCACGCCCACCCAGTAGGCAATACGCACTCTAGCCATGCCCACCCAGTAGGCCACGCCCACCCTGGCCACACCCACCCAGCCCCCTGAGGGCAACCGCAATGCTGATGCGGCCCTCCATGAAATTGAGTTTGACACCCCTGGACTAGAAGACCTCCAAGGTCCCATCCAGCTCTGTCCCAATTGAAAAAGTGCCATTGCATCAAGACCTACAGGGCTTGCTTGGTGAAAGAGATGGTTATTCAAACACAGGGGTGTCAAACTCGCAATGTCATGTGACGTGTCGCGACGTATCCTGACTTTTTTTTTTTTGCCATTGCCCGCAATGGGGTGGGCGCAGTTTCTCTATGATGCGTCCAGCCCACGGGTTGGCAGTTTGACGCCCCTTTTTTTAACAGAATCCAGTTTGGCAGATGGGCCTGGGGGTCTTGTGTTATTACGAAGGATTTTGGCAGAAAAAAGGTGCCGTTGCCAGCTCTGCCAGTAATAATAAGCGGGTTTGTTTGTGGAGTTGCCTTGCTTGGCACCGGTGAATGAAGCTGCCCTTAATCTGAAAAGGAAATGGGCAGTTTCTTGGCACCGGTTGCAGTTTGCCTGGGATGCAGTGCCAGGCAGCCACCTTCACCCCTCGGAGAATCCCTTGACACACCAGTGGCCTGCAGTCTAACCAGCTTTACGAAATGAATCGCTTTGGCCTGCTAGTCCCAGCATTAAAAAAAAATATAACGTGGCTTTTTCTTCCATAATGGAATCACAAAGCAGCTGAGAATAAACTTAGCAAAATTCTCAGAGCTCAGCAGCAGAAACTATGAGCCTCAGTTTATGACAGCAGAAGATTTTCATTTCTTGTACCATAGCAAGAGTTGTCTCAAGGTTTTCTGTTGAAAAGGAGATGGGAAGGATTCTTTTTGAGGAGGAAGAAGAAAAAGACGTTTCACTTCCCATTCAGGAAGCTTTGTCAGTTGTACTGGTGGTGGGGGGTGATGATGATGATGGTAATAGAGTTGGAAGGGACCTTGGAGGTCTTCTAGTCCAACCCCCTGCTCAGGGAGGAAACCCTGCCTATACCATTTCAGACAAATGGCTGTCCAGTCTCTTTTTAAAAACTTCCAGAGTTGGAGTATTCACAGCTTCTGGAGGCAGGTAGTTCCACTGGTTAATTGTTCTAACTGTCAGGAAGTTTCTTCTTAGTTCTAGGTTGCTTCTCTCTTTGAAAAGCAGTTTCCATCCATTGCTTCTTGTCCTTGTTGTGATTCAGGGTCAGCCTGTGGGTTCGGCATTTGGGTCGGACGACTCAGAGGAGGAGGAGGGGGGTGTTGGAGAGCTTGCTGAGGGGGTTGGAGAGCTTGCTGATGAGAGCCCTCAGCCAGGCCCCTCCCACCTGCTCACTAGGGAGACCCAGCTGTGTGAGCCTGACAGCGTGGATGAAGATGACCCACAGCTGGCCCTGTTCAAGGATGCCTGACGCAGGAGGCAGTCAATCAGGAGTAAACAGAGGAAGGCAATGGGGCACCTTGGAAGGAGGCAGAGAGAAGCCATGCCCTGAACTGTATAAAAGGGGAATGCGTGGGAGGGCTGGTTTGCTGAAGGCAACCGTTTGAATAGTTCCTGTTTCATGGTTCGTGTTTGCTCTCTTTGCTCTGTTTATGTTTTTATGTTAATAAATTTGACAGGCTTAGTTCCAGCCTCTTGCCTTCTTGTAAAAGGGGTTGTCCCTGCCTTTTCTGCAGGGCTGGTAGTAGGCTGGTACAGAACAGTCCTGCCTTCAGGCGCTTTGGAGAATAGCTTGACTCCCTCTTTTTGGGGGCAACCCCTGAGAGATTGGAACGCTGCTATCCTGTCACCCCTGGTCCTTCTCTTCATTAAACGAGCAACCGTTCTTTATATGTTTTAGCCTCCGGGCCCCTGATGCTCTTTGTTGCTCTTCTGTGCACTCTTTCCAGAGTCTCAACATCTTTTTTACATCGTGGTGACCAAAACTGGACGCAGGATTCCAAGTGTGGCCTTACCAAGGCATCGTAAAGTGGCATTAACACTTCACGTGACCTTGATTTTATCCCTCTGTAGAATAAAAGGATAGGTTCTGATACGGTGTTGGTGTTGGTGGGGGGAATGGAAGGATTTTGTGTCTTTGCAGTCATCTGGTCATTAGTACTCTCTCTGAGAGCTGTTGAGGCTATTTGGAGTTTCCACCTGAACCAGAAACAGAATCCTTTCATTCCCCCTGCCCCAACCCCCCCCCCGTCCTTTCAGCACCTGTCCTTCCATCCCCCTCAACCATATAATCTAAACTGCTAGTACCTGTCCTTCCATCTCTCCCATCGTCAGTGTAACTGATGAAGCTTCCTGGATGGGAAGCGAAACCTCTTCTTCTTCCTCAAAAATATCAGTCCGGTGAATTGCCCATTGCATTCACAAAACTGTTGTGCGTATTTGTGAGGCAGATATTTTTGCATTGGAGATCTAGGACAGGGGTAGGCAACCTTGGCTCTTTTATGACTCGTGGACTTCAACTCCCAGAATTCCTGAGCCAGCCATGCTGAAGGGAAATGGAGAGTTTCCAAGCTGAGCCATGCTGGCTCAGGAATTCTGGGAGTTGAAGTCCACGAGTCGTAAAAGAGCCAAGGTTGCTTACTCCTGATCTAGGAGAAGCCCTAGAAACAGATTTCGGTTTTACCCCCTAATATTGTGGTTCCCTATAATCCCTTACTGAGAGAGGGATAATTGTCTCTGGCTGTTGTAAAAGCTTAATTCCTAGCAATTATGTTCTATAAATATTTTCCTAAATTTTTTTCCAGCACAGGCAGCATTTATGACTTGGCCTGTTTCTATTTACCTCCAAGCCAAATGGACTTTTCTTCCTGTCTACAGGGCATTGAAGTCATCTTGCCTAGTAAAAATAAATCCCGAAATTTGTGGTTTATTTGCATGATTGGTTTTTTTAAAAATAGGTACGATATTTTTATTTGCAATCATTCAGGAATAAGAGAGCCGCGAGCTTGAGCCTCTTCTTGGCGATATCCTTTTTGATGTTTGAAAGGGATAATTATATACCTCCCTCAGTTCTCTCTCCTTTAATCACTTTTCATAAGACTTAAATGTCCATTTTCCTGACTAACCACCATGCTCTTGATTGATCCTTCTCATTTTTTCTGCCTCCTTCTTCGAACATGGGCATATTAACAGATTTACCATGGTGGGACCGTATGCAGAATCATATACAGCAAATTACTTCCTGTAATTTGGAAGCTAAACTTCAGATTTAGAAATAGAACACAGAATATAGGCAGTCCTCAATAATATGAGTCAGTTGCTGAGGATCTGAATTTTGATCATGTGACCATGGGGATGCCACAAATGCTTGTAAGTGTGAAATACGGTCATAAGTCACTTTTTTCATTCCCGTTATAACTTTGAACAGTCACTAAATTAATGGTTATGTGATCACCATCTATAACTTTCCCAGATGGCTTCTGACAGCCAGTGGAGAAAGCCAGATTCACTTAACAACTGGAGCAAAAATTCCATTCCATTCCATTCCATTCCATTCCATTCCATTCCTTTCTGTTTTGTTCTGTTCTGTTCTGTTCTGTTCTGTTCTGTTCTGTTCTGTTCCACTCCATATTCTAATTCTAATTCTAATTCTAATTCTAATTCTTACTCTTATTCTATTCTATTCTATTCTGTTCTGTTCTGTTCTGTTCTGTTCTATTCCATTCCATATTCTAATTCTAATTCTTACTCTTATTCTATTCTATTCTATTCTATTCTATTCTATTCTATTCTATTCTATTCTATTCTATTCTATTCCATTCCATATTCTAATTCTAATTCTTACTCTTATTCTATTCTATTCCATTCCATTCCATTCCATTCTATTCTATTCTATTCTATTCTATTCTATTCTATTCTATTCTGTTCTGTTCTGTTCTGTTCTGTTCTGTTCTGTTCTGTTCTATTCCTAATTCTAATTCTAATTCTATTCTATTCTATTCTATTCTATTCTATTCTATTCTATTCTATTCTATTCTATTCTATTCTATTCTATTCTATTCTATTCTATTCTATTCTATTCTATTCCACTCCACTCCACTCCACTCCACTCCACTCCACTCCATTCCATTCCACTCCACAAAATGTTGGGCTTAATTGTGGCTGAGTCGACGACGACTTTTATTCCTGGTTTGCAGTTTCGTTTGTCTTGAAATTCTCGCCAATGGCTGCCTTTTTTTTCCAGGAGCCAAACCAAAGTGGGTCCAATCAAACAGCATGAACAGCCTTGAGCTCCTGAGGTTCCCATCTGAAAAGGTAAATGGCAATCAAGGTTGGCAGTGAAAACACCACCATTCCTGTTGTTCTAATACAACCCGCCCAATCCCGAGTGCCTTCAGGATGGGTGGACTTTAACTCCCAGAATTCTCCAGCCTGGCCTTTGCTGAGTATTCTGGGAATTTAAAAATGTCCTCCTGATAGACCTCTTCACTTCCCAGAATTCTCCAATACTGACAATTTCTGAGATTCTGGGAATCAAAAGATATGCTCCAGATAGGTGGAATTCCATTCCCAGAATTCCCCACAGCACATTTTAGTGCCCACAATTTGGAGAAGGCAGTCCTAAAAGCTGAGGCACCAATTCAAAGCAAGCTGTAAGAGTAATGGTGGCTAGGAATTGAGCAAGAGGAGTGAATGGCCGCAGACAGTGGTTTGTTGTTGCTTACCTTGTAAGATATCCTTTGGTGAAGGTTGAGGCCTTTGAACTCCGGTGCTGGAGAAGACTCCTGCGAGTCCCTTGGACTGCAAGGCGATCAAACCAGTCAGTCCTAGAGGAGATCCACCCTGACTGCTCTTTAGAAGGCCAGATCCTGAAGCTCAAACTCAAATCCTTTGGCCACCTAATGAGAAGGAAGGATTCACTGGAGAAGAGCCTCATGCTGGGAAAGGTGGAGGGCAAGAGAAGAAGGGGACGACAGAGAATGAGGTGGCTGGATGGAGTCACTGAAGCAGGAGGCGTGAGCTTAAAGGGACTCCAGAAGATGGTAGAGGACAGGAAGGCCTGGAGGAACATTGTCCATAGGGTCGCGATGGGTCGGACACGACTTCGCAACTAACAACAACAACAAAGAGTTGGTTACATTCTACCCTGCTCCACCACATTTCTTTTTATGGGCAGTAGAACTTGTACCCCTTTGTTCTTTGATGTTCTGGGGGGAAGAAGTCAGAACCAGATTTTGATGTCAACTTAGACCAAGGCACTGAATCGTCTTCCCAAGGAATATCAGGAACAATTACTTGGGTATCTGCTTCTCTTAGGACATTGTCTGATCATCTGCTTTTGGGGGAATCTTCATATTTTTGCAGGAGGGTGCTTCCTTCCAGGATCACTGATGTTCTCCTTGCAGAATCGAGGAGTTGGAAGGAGCCCATGAGGCCATCCAGACCACCTCCAGCTCCATGCAGGAATCCAAATTCTAGCATCTCACACCTTGTACACAGCCAGGGCCTTATCAGGATGCTGTGGCCTTCCTCTTTTGTCTTAAACACCTGTGTAAATGGCTGAACAGAGTTGCAATAGGAGTCTGTGGAATTATTTGGGAGGTGGGGGAATGAGTAGAAATGGGCAACCTTGGCCATAATTTGAAGCACAGTTAGTCCCTTTTTCAGTCAGCATCATCCTGCATTTACATTACTTGCATGTTACATTATCCAAGTCTTTCATTTTATTTTACCTGCATGTTGTATTTTATATTATCCAATTTTCCTGGAAAGAATAGAATAATAGTATAAGAATAGGAGTAGGAGTAGGAGTAGGAGTAGGAGTAGGAGTAGGAATAGAATAGAATAGAATAGAATAGAATAGAATAGAATAGAATAGAATAGAACAACAGAACAGAACAGAACAGAATTAATTAGAATTAGGAACAGAACAGAACGGAACGGAACAGAACAGAACAGAATAGAATAGAATAGAATTTGGAAGGGATCTTGGAGGTCATCTAGTCCAACCCCCTCCTCAAGCAGGAAGCCCTATACCATTTCAGACAAATGAGTGACCAGTCTCTTCAAAACTTCCAGTGTTGGAGATTTAAATAAAACTAATCTTTGATTAATTGGCCAAGCTGCAAACTGCAGGGAGAGAATCAATCTGTTCTCCAAAGGACCAGAAGGCAAGACAAGAAGCAACGGATGGAAACTAATCCAGGAGAGAAGCAACCTGGAACTAAGGAGAAATTTCCTAACCGTTAGAACAATCAACCAGTGGAACAACCTGCCTCCAGAAGCTGTGAATGCTCCAACGTTGGAAGTTTTTAAGAAGAGACTGGGCAACCGTTTCTCTGAAACGGTATTGGGCTTCTTGCCTGAGCAGGGGGGTTGGACTAGAAGATCTCCAAGGTCCATTCCAACTCTTGTCGTTCTGCTCCGTTCTGCTTTCAACCAGCATGTGACAATTGACCAGCAAAAAACCCATCCGTTTGAGTGTCTGCCTGTTTTTTGCTGGGAAGCAAGGAACAAGATGCGCCTTTGCACACTCTGAGCATGTGCAACAAGTTCGTAATGCACACCCCACAGCAGTGACACAAGCCAAGCATACAATAAAGGGGAAGTGAGGTCACTGCAGATGGGCTTTACTGGAAAAACCTCTGCCTTGAGGGAATGGTCCATAAATTCCTTTTTTATTTTTCCAGGATCAGAATGGAGAGAGCCACCACTTAGGAGACCTCGGAATAACCGGAAAAGATTCCTTGCCTCTCTCTGGTAGATCCCATAAGTACCGGCAAAACCCGTCACTCTTGGAGGGCTACGGTGAATCTCCTCTGGAAGCCAGTGACGTCCAGGTCCAGTTATCCCAGCTGGTAAGAAGGAAAGCGAATAAATATTTCCCCGGTGCCCATCAGTGCTTTATTTTCAGTTCTTGTCTATTCTCAGTCAGTCCAGGTCATGGCTGGCCCAAAGGTGCTTTTTTCACGGGGCAGCTTGACTTCCTTCTTTCTCCGTTGAAGACCTTTCGCTTCTCCTCCCCGAAGCTTCTTCAGTTCTGACTGAATGGCGGAGAATGGAAGGATTTATATTCCTTGCAGTCATCTGGCCATTAGCACTCTTTCTGAGAGTCGTTGAGGCCACTTGGAGGTTTATCTGTGTCCTCAGGATCACCTGAGGGGTGCAAATGGGCGCGGATCCTCCTTGGAACTGCTGAAAGGACCGTGTTGTAGACTGGAGATAGACGATGTTGTATCCTCCCCTCCTCTGTTGAGAGAGGGCCGTTCAGTTTTGACCTAGATGGCCTCTTTGACCCCTCTTTCAAACCAGCGGTCCTCTCCGTCCAAAAGGTGGACTTTGCTGCCTTTCGAAAGAGCGGCCTTTTGTCTTTTAAATGCAGTTGATGAATGGCTGACTCTTGTCCTGATGGGTTTGTACTCCTATGTTGTGCCACGCATTTACGACAAAGTGGTTGTTTTGTTTCCCCAATGTACAGATCTGCACGTGGCTCCCTGCATTGTACTGCATATACCACGTTGCTCAGTTTGCGTCTGGGTGTTTTATCCTTGGGGTGGATTTTCAGATGTTCTTCTGATGGCCTACATAGGTATTACGACCAAATTACGACCAGTTGCTGAACTATAGTTCAGGTTGACGGCCTCCAAAAAGTCAGTGGCAATCTAAATTTTCGTCTTCGGAGAAGGGTGGGATATAAATGGGATTAAACTAAAAAATAAATAAAATAAAAAAATAAAAAAAATAAATTTGAACTTACTATAGCCCACCCCTATGATCACATGATCACAATCCGGGCACTTGGCAATTTGCTCACATTTATGACCAGTTGTAGCATCCTGAGGGGCATCATATGATCATATTTTGCAACTTTTATGCCAAAAAAAGAAAAAGGCATTGGTTAAGCTGGATTTCTATATACAATCACATGACCCTACTTACACCTGCAGTGACTTACAACCGGGATAAAAATGGTTGTTTAAATGGGTCAGGTCCCGTGATTTGATTTACAACTACAACGACTTACAGTGGAAAAATCTGATCCATATTGGGGTCATAAACCAAGGATCACTGTATTTTCTCATTCATTTAGAAGGACCTTGAATTTGCATACACCACGATGAAACAATAAGGTTTATCTGTTAACACCATGCATTGAAAAGAAAGGCCTTTTGAAACACACACACACACACACACACACACACACACATATGTTTTAACCCGTGGCTCAGGAGGTTAAAACACTGCCTGATATATAATCAGCCCGGGTTCGAATCTCAGATAAAGGGTATGACTAACTGACGAGAACATAAAGAGTTCGAAATGATCATCTTAGCCTCCCAAATTCTTTATTAGCAATTTGAATAATTTTAGGAAATAAGAACACACACACACACACACACACACACACACACATATATATATATATATGCAAAACCTCAGAAAACAAATATATATATATATATATATATATATATATATATATATATATATATATATATATATATATATATATATATATATGCAAAAATCTAGTATCCCCATCCCATTGTCCTTCCACGGGAGCACCAATACAAGAGCAAAAGAGCATTTTATAGAAGAGAAAGTTTGAAAGGTTTTTTTCCCCCAGGGTTTGGAGCATGCGAAAAAGCAGGAAGTGTTTTCAAATTGCATCTTTGCATTTCAAAACTCATGTTCCGTGCAGATTTTTTTTTCAAAAAAAATCTTTATTTAGGAATACAGTTACTGCAGTATTTTTCTGGCATGTAGGCTAAAACAGGTTTGCACTAATTAAAACTTGTATGGGGGAATTAACACAACGCTAAAACCACGTGAACTTTTAAGAAGCAGTGTGTACATTTCAACAGATCAGTTCTATATTTGTGCCTGAGTGAAAGGCGTTTTCATTTGAGCACAGTTGAGAAAGCCTCAAAAACTAGTAGAGGCTGAATAAAGGAACACACAATAAACACAAATATGCACGAATAACAATAAATAAAACTATGTGAACAGACTGTTCTCAGATGCAGGGGAAAGAGAATAAATTCTCCAGTCAAAAATGCAAATTTGCCCTAATCACCAAATTCACCTTTTCTGAGCAGAAGCCTTTTGATTTTTCTTTTATTTTTTTTTAGCATGCAGGAAGCACAGATGTTTAATTCCTAATGCATTTATGTTGATGATAACCCGGTTGTCAGCCACAGCCTCCAAGCCAAGCCCATTTATAGGCACTGGATAAGGGGACAACCAGATGCAAGTTGGCTGATAAATTCCAGACCTGCACAGCTTGATCTGTTTGGATTCTGGGCCATTTTTCATGTCCTGTTAGCATTAAACTGCCATTAAGATCGGGAGCCTTGCTTTGCCGAAGAACAAAAACATAGTAAAACGTTGTAGGGAGCAAAATGATCAGGGCTGATTGTTTTTTGTTTTTTTTTGAAGCTCAGTTGGTCTGCTGGGCATCGGAGACATTGAGGATGACAAGTTTGCTTCATTAATTAAACAGAAGTGAACACAGTGATTCTCCTTGGGTTAAATAATTGTCCTAGTCACCGTAAGGTAAAGACTTGGTTCTACCAAACTAGGTCCAGCAAAGGAAGAAGTCCATATCCTGGGTGGAAAACCTAAATAGCAACGAGGGGTCCTTGGTGCTCTCTGAGCTTGGTTGTCTCCTTGCAGACATTTCATTACCCAAATGAAACGACATCCACAATGAAACGAGCTCAGAGAGTAATAAGGACGCCTCGTTTCAAATTAGTCAAGGAGAGAAGCAACCTAGAACTAAGGAGAAACTTCCTGACAGTGAGAACAATTAGCCAGTGGAACAACCTGCCTCCATAAGCTGTGAATGCTCCAACACTGGAAGTTTTTAAGAAGAGACTGGACAGCCGTTTGTCTGAAATGGTATAGGGTTTCCTGCCTGAGCAGGGGGTTGGACTAGATGACCTCGAAGGTCCCTTCCAACTTTATTATTATTATTATTATTATTATTATTATTATTATTATTATTATTATTATTATTATTATTATATTATATAGGATCCCCTGCTCGAGTAGGGGGTTGGACTAGATGACCTCCAAGGTCCCTTCCAACTTCTTCTTCTTCTTCTTCTTCTTCTTCTTCTTCTTCTTCTTCTTCTTCCTCTTCTTCTTCTTCTTCTTCTTCTTCTTCATTATTATTATTATTATTATTATTATTATTACTATTATTATTAATTATTATTATTATTATTACCCTATTTTCCTCAGTTGATCAATAGCTGTGCTTTGTCTCCTAAAGAGGTGACTAACAGGTGAGATGCTACCTATCTTAAAATATTTGCTGTTCCATGAATTGGTGCTTTTCATTCCCAATCAGAAAGGAAAAGATTAAGACAAATCTTGGGAACAATCTCCTGATGGTACAAGGGCTTTTGGCAGGATACTTTCCTGGAAAATGGGGATAATCCAGGGGTAGGCAACCTTGGCTCGTGGACTTCAACTCCCAGAATTCTTGGGCCACCTTGGCTTTTTTATGACTCGTGGACTTCAACTCCCAGAATTCCTGAGGCACCTTGGCTCTTTTATGACTCGTGGACTTCAACTCCCAGAATTCCTGGGCCACCTTGGCTCTTTTATGACTCGTGGACTTCAACTCCCAGAATTTCTGGGCCACCTTGGCTCTTTTATGACTCGTGGACTTCCACTCCCAGAATTCCTGAGCCAGCATAGACTGTGGCAAAAGCAAGCAAGGGTGGCACCCATAGTAACAGGTGCCTTGGGAGCAATCCCAAAACAACTGGAGTACCACAGGCTGGAATAAGAGGGAACTTCTGTGCTTGCTAAGTACAACACATGGAGAATAGCTTGACTCCCTCTTCTTTGTGGCAACCCGTGAGATAGCAGTCTTCCAATATCTCAGGGGCTGCCACGAAGAAGAGGGAATCAAGCTATTCTCCAAAGCACCTGAAGGTAGGGCAAGAGGCAATCGATGGAAACTCACCAAGGAGCACCAGAGGGAAGGACGAGAAACTGACCAAAGAGAGAAGCAACCTGGAATTGAGGAGAACATTCCTGACAGTGAGAACAATTAACCAGGAGAACAGGTTGCCACCAGAAATCGTGGGTGCTTCATTGCTGGAGGTTTTTCAGAAGAGACTGGACATTCAGCTGTCTGTGATGGTATATAGGTTCTCCTGCTTGAGCAGGGGGATGGACTAGAAGACCTCCAAGGTCCCTTCTATTCTATTCCATTCCATTCCATTCCATTCCATTCCATTCTATTCTTATTTCTTATTCTACTCTACTCTATTCTATTCTTATTTCTTATTTCTTTCTATTCTATTCTATTCTATTCTATTCTATTCTATTCTATTCTATTCTATTCTATTCTATTCTATTCTATTCTATTCTATTCCATTCCATTCCATTCCATTCCATTCCATTCCATTCCATTCCATCCCATCCCATCCCATCCCATCCCATCCCATCCCATCCCATCCCATCCCATTGTCCCAATCCAGTTCAATTCCCTCTTAACTGTTAAAAGTGTGCAAATGGGCTTATTTCACATGACATACAATCTACAATTCTTCATCCCTGCAGAGCCTGTGTAGGTCCCCCCCCATTTTTTTAAATCTTTGAGGGAGCAGAACATAGAACAATTTTAATGCTTTTATTATAGTTTGGGGTGTGTAGTTTGTCCGATTTAATTTCTAAGGTCATTCTGGGCGAAGAAGTAGGGTTGTGGGGTCTGTGTCTCTCTGAGTTTGGGTTTTCTTGCAGACATTTCATTACCAAACTAGGTTACATCATCAGTGGTAGTAACGGATGACGTTATCTGGTTTGGCTAGTGAAACATCTGCAAGAAAACATCTGCAAACTCACAAGGCACCAAGGACCCCACAGTCCAATCCTGAGCTACGAATATTCTCTTCTAGCAGAAAGAGGTTTACTCAAGTTTGAAATCACTTAGAATGCTGATAGCTGCTATTCAGTTTCTAATATAACCATGGCTTTTTTTCTCATCGAACGCTCAGAACGGAGTTCCGGCACCTTTTTTGGATGGAACCTTGTAGGGTAGGCAAGGCGGGTTGTATGACGTGTGTGTGTTCCGGCACCTTTTTCTTTTACAAAAAAAGCACTGAATATAATTAAAAGCAATAATGATAATGATAACTTTATTATCACTTTGAATGTACACCAATCGGCATACATCAAAATGAAATTTCGTTGCCTACAGCTCTCAAAGGGTCACCACCTCCGATATATACTCCTTGTTCGGGGCCCGCTCAAATTTCACATTGTCCATTTTAGTCTCTAGGGAGTGAACAATGGCAAACAGGACAGATGGAAATGGGGCTCCATGTGGATTAGCCCTCAAATTCGCTTGTATTCTGACAACCTCGCCTTCTTTCCTTTTTCTGATCCTGACTCTTCCACCTTTTCCTTAAAGAGGCCTTGCTTCTTTTCGCCCCTGGAGCACACTGCTGCCGCCGCCACCAACTCCTCCAAAAGCCTCTCTCTCTTCCTCTGGGCCTGCCGACAGCCTCATCCAGTTCCTTCGCTCCGTAAGCTCCAGGTCCTCTCCTCCTCTGCCTCCTCTGGAAACAGCCCTGATTTGCAATACAATCCATCACTGGGCCAGCAGTCAGATCTTGCTGCTGGTAGAACAAATTCAAACAGCGCCAACGACTTTTAACGGTCTCACCAGCAGTTCCAAAACAACTAGAAACTCGCCATGCCAGCAAAGATTTTCGGTCATATGTTACCTTAGTTCCACCATGTTGCTCAAACACGTTAAAATCTTCCTGATCATGTGGCCTATAGTCCTTACTATCCCTCCTAAAAGTATTCGCCTTCAAGAGCCAATGCAGCCGCAGCCATTCCAGGCGCCGCCATCTTAAGTAATTAGTTCTTTTAACTAGGATCGCAACTTAACTTTTCTAACAAAAATGCTAGAGATTACTTGGGCTGGTTGGACTAGATCACAGGTAGGCAACCTCGGCTCTTTTATGACTCATGGTGACTATGCTGACTCAGGAATTCTGGGAGTTGAAGTCCATGAGCCATAAAAGAGCCGAGGTTGCCTACCCCTGGACTAGATCCATATTTTGTTCAAAAGAGATTTCCGGGAGTTGAAACCCGTCAATTTTAATGTTATGAAGTTCGAAAAAAAAGTGGATTTATTTCTATGGCGTCTTCCACGTCTGGGATTCCTATGATTCATTGTATGCTGGATTTTTAAGAAACCTGTGGCTATTTTGAACAGCCAGGAAGCATCTTTGGCTGGGGTTAATTGGAGGGTAAACATAAGCTCCTCTTGCTTATGTTTAATTCCTGGGTTTGAAAAATGCACGTTATAAAACTATTTTTTCCATTCACCCATTTTAGGGTGGATGGTAAAAACAGCATCTATCCTTAGTTTTAGCAAAATGGGAAAGGATGGAAAAGAAAGAAATAGAGATGTCACTTCAGGAGAGCTGCAGTCCAGGCAATGAGGGGAAAATAATCACAGTTTTATCTTAGAATATCTGAAGGACAACCCCCAGACCTCTTTTAGAGGTTTTACTAACCCCAGAGGCCATTATACCGTTTATTCAATTTTGCAATTATTTATACCAGTATGTAGCTAAAGCTTTTTATAGCTGAGACATTATTTGCGACATTTTAAGGAGGTTGGGGGGGGTTTGTTTAACTTTTCAACACTTACATCATCCCTATTAATTTTAGCAGTTGATGAAGTTTAAAACTGTTAAGCTGCAAAAATCTAAGCCTCCAGAAGCTTGAAACAGTTAGGTTAAAAAAAAATGAAACCTAGCCAAAACAGAGGGGAAAAAAATCTTCAGAAAATTAATACTGTGGCCTGAAAAACTCTTTAAAACCATCTCAAAGCACAACCCTTAAACATACTGAAAATAGAGCTTTGGGAAAAGAAAGGCCTTCAGCCGTGAACCTGTTCAGAAAGCTATTGCATCACTCAGAGACCATTTCTGAGAAGTCATTTTTTCTGGGAACCAACCAATGCCACTAGATGAGACATGTCAAGAATAACCTCTCAGGTTCCTAGCTGGAAATTGTGCATCCAAGAACATGTTTGTAAGCAGTTGGTGACTTTTAAGAACTCCAATGTGTATGGCGCCATGTTGACGGTAGCCTGGTGAGTCTTTGGCAGTAGAGTAGAATAATAAGAATAAGAATAAGAATAATAATAATAATAATAATAATAATAATAATAATAATAATAATAAGAAGAAGAAGAAGAAGAAGAAGAAGAAGAAGAAGAAGAAGAGGTGGTGGTGGTTGGAAGGGACCTTGGAGGTCATCTAGTCCAACCCCCTGCTAAGGCAGGAAACCCTATACC
This sequence comes from Vipera ursinii, assembly GCF_947247035.1. Lineage (NCBI taxonomy): Eukaryota > Metazoa > Chordata > Lepidosauria > Squamata > Viperidae > Vipera > Vipera ursinii. The sequence goes on along the minus strand of NC_139529.1, from coordinate 3,721,020 downwards.
ATTTCAGACAAATGGCTGTCCAGTCTCTTCTTAAAAACTTCCAGTGTTGGAACATTCACCACTTCTGGAGGCAGGTGGTTCCACTGGTTAATTGTTCTAACTGTCAGGAAGTTTCTCCTTAGTTCTAGGTTGCTTCTCTCCTTGACTAGTTTCCATCCGTTGCTTCTTGTCCTGCTTTCAGGTGCTTTGGAGAATAGCTTGGCTCCCTCTTCTTTGTGGCGGCCCCTGAGATATTGGAACACTGCTATCATGTCACCCCTCACCCTTCATTAAACTACACATACCCAATTCCAGCAACCGTTCCCTATATGTTTTAGCCTCCAGTCCTCCAATCATCTTTGTTGCTCTTCTCTGTACTCTTTCTAGAGTCTCGACATCTTTTTTGCATCGTGGTGACCAAAACTGGATGCAGTATTCCAGGTGTGGCCTTACCAAGGCATTGTAAAGTGGTATTAGTACTTCACGTGATCTTGATTCTATCCCTCTGTTAATGCCTAGCACTGTGTTGGCTTTTTTGACAGCTGCAGCACACTGCTGGCTCATATTTAAGTGATTGTCCACTAGGACTCCGAGATCCCTCTCAGAGAGTGGAGTGGAGTGGAGTGGAGTGGAGTGGAGTGGAGTGGAGTGGAGTAGAGTAGAGTAGAGTAGAGTAGAGTAGAGTAGAGTAGAGTAGAGTGGAGTGGAGTGGAGTGGAGTGGAGTGGAGTGGAGTGGAGTGGAGTGGAGTGGAGTGGAGTGGAGTGGAGTAGAGTAGAGTAGAGTAGAGTAGAGTAGAGTAGAGTAGAGTAGAGTAGAGTAGAGTAGAATAGATAATATGGAATGGAGAGTGGAGTGGAATAGAATGGAATGGAATTGGAATGGAATGGAATAGAATGGAACAGAACAGAGCTGCAAGGGACCTTGGAGGTCTTCTAGTCCAGCCCCCTGCTTAAGCAGGAGAACCTACACCATCTCAGACAGGTAAAATGTCTAGTCTCCTCTTAAAAACCTCCAGTGATGGAGCGCCCTTGATTTGTAGGAGTAAGCTGTTCCACTGGTTAATTGTTGTCACTGTTGCTTCTCTCTTTGGTCAGTTTCCAACCATTGTTTCTCATCCTTCCCTCTGGTGCTTTGGAGAATAGTTTGATCCCCCTCTGCCTTGTGCCAGCCCCTCAAATACTGGAACACTGCTATCCTGTCTCCCCTATTTCTTCTTTTCTTTAGACTGGCCAAACCCAAGTCCTGCAGCCGTACTTCGTATGTTTTAGTCTCCAGGCCTTGGATCATCTTAGTAGCTTTTCTCTGAATTTTTTTTCTAATCTCTCAGCATCTTTTTTCGTGATATGGTGACCATATAGTGTAAAGATATACTGTAGTGGGTAAAATAAATTACAGCTAGTCCTTGACTTGACAACTGAAAACAGAATCTCTGTCACTCAGCTAGCTATGAGATCACTGAGTAGTGCCTGATTTTAGGAACTTTTTTTGTGCTGTGGTCACTGAGCAAATATGTCTTCCCTCACCGACTTTGCTTGTTGGAAGCCCTCTGGATGTGACCCCCTCAGGATGCTGCAACCATCATGCCAAGTGCTCGAGTTTTGATCACGGTCATAAGTGCAAGGACCGGTCATAATCCACTTTTTTCAGCACCATTGAAAGTGGTGGTAGGTGGAATGAATTCTAGTTGTGAAATTAAATGGGGGGCTCCGGAGGTGATCTTCCTCGGAAGAATTTAAGTAGAATTTAATATATCTTGCCTACGATTACACAGCAGACAAAACAGCAACACGACTCTTTTATTCAACCTACGACCATTTGTTTAATGATGGTCTGAACTTTCAGCGATTGGGACGGGACCCGGAGTGACATTCTTGCCATCCGCTTGAGCGGGTCAGTTGAGGTACTTGAGAGAGTCTTGTTGCTGAAGTTCATCCCAAGTCTGTGGAACCTCCATGGTTAGAGAGAGTATATCTTTGAAACAGTGGGGGAACACCTCTTAAAGCTCTGGTTGGCCCTGGCTGGGTGCCTTGCATTGGTCAGAGTGGGAACTGGCTTGGATCCAGCAGAGTTTTGTAGGATTCACACCATCGTTAAACCTGGGTTATCAAACCCATTGTTATGTGGATGTTGCCTGCAGCACCCTTCAAAACAAGCCGTACTATGGCTTCAGGTGAAAGGCCTCAGTTTGCTGAAGTGCAAATGAAGCCATATGAGCCAGTTATGGTGCCAGCTCCAATCTTAGTAAGAGTTGGCCATCTGAAATGGTATAGGATTTCCTACCTGAGCAGGGGGGTTGGACTAGAACAGAGGTCTCCAACCTTTGGGGCACTGTTTCCGTGGAGAGAGTTTTTTCCAGGGACTGGAGGGTGTGTGGTTTTGTGTGCTGCCTGCATCCCGCAGATGGGGCTTTGCTTGTTTGTGCGGACTGGTTGCTGGCATGCCGTGGCCCGGTATTGGTCCACGGACCAGGGGTACTGGTCTAGTCCAGGAGCCCTGGACTAGAATACCTACAAGGTCCCTTCCAACTATTCTACTCTACTCTACTCTACTCTACTCTACTCTACTCTACTCTACTCTACTCTTCTATTCCTTAATTCTATTCTATTCTATTCTATTCTATTCTATTCTATTCTATTCTATTCTATTCTATTCTATTCTATTCTATTCTATTCTATTCTATTCCTTATTTCTATTCTGTTCTGTTCTGTTCTAGTCTATTCCTTTATTCTATTCTATTCTATTCAACTCGTGGAAGAACTCTAGTCTGTTTCTTGTTTAGTTTTATGGACAAACCAAGATTCTTGGTTTCCTGAAGCAAAAGCCCCAAAGCCTAGAAAAGAAGTCATTTCAGATTCTGGCTTGTAGAAGAACAAGCTAAATGGGACGTTCCTAATATGCACTCCAAACTAAGTAAACCACAGATTGTTTTCCTTTTTTTTTAACTAATCCTATTTTGACAAAAGGAATCAAGCAAGAAACCAGCTTGAATGATCTGGCGATCAAGTCTTTAGAATCCTGGCTATAAACCTGTGAATAGATACAATATTTTCCTTAGTTACAGACATTCCTTCCTTGCTGTGAAACCACCAAGATGCTTTTCCTAGCTCTTCAAAATGGACACTCTTAAAAAGGCAACTTGCTGGAACAGAGAATAATAAATGCAGGTTGCCTTCAGTCCATAAATCCCACAGTATTTTATTTTCTCTAAGAGTCTGGAAATTCTCATTTGTCTGAGATGTGTTTTGGGGGCACTGGTTTGCATTTTGTGTGTCATTTCTAATATTTCCTCCCTCCCCTGCTTAAAAATTATGTTGGTGCAATCAGATTTTTTCTTCTTCTTAAAAGTCTAAAAACAGCATTCACTTGATATTTTTCAGCACACCTCCTTTGCAAATTTTTGAAGCATGCTTTCTGGCAGTCTTAGAAACGTGTCTTGTGGTCTATGGTAGGATGAGAAATCAAGGTTTTTTTTAAAAAAAATCCTTCAACAGAAGTAGATACTGAGAACAGTATTCCTCTTCTGACAGCCACTTACTGGTCCAAATCTTTGTCAGAGTTTGCAAAACAAGAAATACCCTCATCACTAAACAAAATGAGGAAAGATAATCACCAATATTTTTGCAAGGCCTTTGTACCTTGGACCAGATGGCTTGAGATTTTGATGATGTGGAGCAGGGACAGGGCACCTTTTTTGGATGGAATCTTGTAGGGTAGGCAAGGCAGGTTGTATGACATGTGTGAGTTCCGGCACCTTTTTCTTTTACAAAAAAAGCACTGAGCAGGGATCTTCAAACTTGGCCCTTTTATGACATGTGGACTTCAACTCCCAGAATTCCTGGCTGAGGAATTCTGGGAGTTGAAGTCCACAAGTCATAAAAGGGCCAAGTTTGAAGACCCCTGATGTGGAGGATCTCTTGCTGGAATCATGCAAAGTTTCAGGAATTGGTCTCCCCACTCGCCCAGCACCTATTTCTCATCTTTTCTCATCTACCCTACTATCTTCTCCTGTTCATTTCTTAGGATTTATCAGTTCTTGTTTTTAATTTATGATTAATGATTGTAACTATGATTTATGACCTATGACCTATTACTTGCGGTTTATGTGTACACGGTAAGCTTATGTACTGGAGACAAATTCCTTGTGTGTCTGATCACACTTGGCCAATGCAGAATATATTTTCTCTTCTCTTCTCTTCTCTTCTCTTCTCTTCTCTTCTCTTCTCTTCTCTTCTCTTCTCTTCTCTTCTCTTCTCTCCTCTCCTCTCCTCTCCTCTCCTCTCCTCTCCTCTCCTCTCCTCTCCTCTCCTCTCAACTAGATCATATCTAAACAGCTGTTGGCTGCATCTACAAGTTGTAAACATAGGGTCCTGTTCGCCTTGATTCATGAACTTTTTTCTGTCACTTAATGTGTTGAACGTACAAACTATTGGGCTTAATTTGTTATGCAATGCCAGGGAAATGGGTTAATTGAGAAACCAGGCTATTGCGTGCTCTGGGAACATAGCCTGTTTTGCTTTATGATTTTAGACCATAGTTTGACCCATTCTGGGTTCTCCTTCCTATCTGGATGGCATTTTGTCCTATAAAGTTGTAAACTTTACAGGGGTTGGGACAAAGGAATGCTTTGATTTAGTGCCACAGAGAAAGAGAGAGAGAGAGAGAAACAGAGAAAGGGAGAGAGGGAGGGAGAAAAAGCAAGAGAGAGAGAGAGAGAGAAAGAGAGACAGAGAAAGGGAGGATGAGAGAGAGGGAGGGAGAGAGAAAGGGAGAGACAGAAAAAGAGAGAGAAAGGGAGGGAGGGAGGGAGAGAAAGAGAGAGGGAGAGAGAGAAAAGGAGAGAGAAAAAGCAAAAGAGAGAAAGGGAGAAAAAGCGAGAGAGAGAGAAAGAGAAAGGGAGGGAGGGAGAGAGAAAAAGGGAGAGAGAAAAAGCAAGAGAGAGAAAAAGCGCGCGCGCGAGAGAGAGACAGAGAAAGGGAGGGAGGGAGGGAGAGAGAGAGAGAGAAAGAGAGAGAGAAAGGGAGGGAGGGAGAGGGAGGGAGGGAGAGAGAAAAAGGGAGAGAGAAAAAGCAAGAGAGAGAGAAAAAGCGCGCGCGAGAGAGAAAGAGAGACAGAGAAAGGGAGGGAGGGAGGGAGGGATAGAGAGAGAGATTGCATCTGTAACTGAATCTCCTGAGATGCCAAACATTTATTTTCCATAACATAGGAAGCTCCCCCATCACGGAAAACTCAGGGGCCATTGCTCTTTAGGTGAGCCATGTCCAACTGCCCACCTGAATGAAGAAGATAGCTGTTGACTTTTTCTTTAAAAAGAAAAGTTTCAACAAAAGTTGGAAGTCCACAAGTCATAAAAGGGCCAAGTTTGAAGAGCCCTGCTTGTGGACTTCAACTCCCAGAGTTCCTCAGAACTGTTCCTTTTGCCAGCCGACTGCTTGGCCTGGGTCATCACAGTTTACTGGGTTTACTCCTGGGTTATCTCATGCAGCCTGCTCTGACACTTTGATCTTCTCCCTTAAATCAGTCATCATTCCCTCCTCCCTCAGCTGCCTCTGTCCTGTGTACAGGCAGTCCTTGACTTACAACCACTCATTTAACAACTGTCAAAAGTTACACCCCTCCTTGAAAATGACTTACAGACGCTCCCTGCACTCACGAAGCATCGCAACATCCCCAGGGCTCTGTGATCGACATCCGGATGCTGGGAAGCCAGCCTGTCTTTACGACGGTTGTCGCGCCACCATTTGCAAGCTTTCCAAGTGGCTTCCAATCAATAGCCGTGTGATTCACTTAATGACCCTGTGGTTCGCTTAACGACTGAACCGACACGTTGTAAAATTGAAGGCGATGCGCTTAATACGGGTGGTCCTCGTCTCACAGCCACAACTGAGCCCAGAATTTCTGTTCCTGACCGAGACATTTGCTGAACGAGCTTTGTCCTCGCTTGACGACCTTCCTTGCCCCAGTTGTAAAGTGAACCCCTGCGGCTGTTAGCTTAGTCACACGGTTGTTAAGTGAATCTGGATTCCCCCACTGACTTTGCTTGTCAAAAGACCGCGAAAGGGGATCACGGGACGCCCCCCCCCCGGATGCGTCAAGTGTCATAAATATGAGCCAGTTGCCACGGGCGAATGCTGTAACGTACGTCATTTTTTTTAACGATGTAACTTTGAACGGTCACTCAATGAACTGTTGTAAGTCGAGGACAGCCTGGAACTGTTTCTGGGCATGCTGGTTTCGCAGAGGCAAGAGACCAAAGTCACGCTTTCTCCAAGCTCAGTTTCACAAAAGCCAGGTTTTGCAAGGTGACACCTCACCGGGAGCTACGTGCCGCCTGAACTCCTTCATCCTCCAGCGTTGCAGAACATGACCTGTTCTGGAAATTCCTCCCTGGCCTGTTATTTCCTTTTAAATTTAGATTTCTTCTTTTGCCACCTTGGAGAACGTCTCCTCGACCCAATGGGCAGGCAGTGGATTATTAAGGACTAAATTTAGAGGCCTGGTCTCATTCGGCTGAGTCTTTCTGCTGATAGAAGAGTCTCTCGGGTCATTTGAAAAACATTTAATTCCTGCCTTTACAGTCACTTGACAAGGTGATTCTTTGTCAAAGAAAGGAAGAAATGTAGGTGACGATCTTTCCTCCTTGGGGCTGGGGGGAGCGAAATGCAGACGGTTTGACACATGATTAAAGACATTTCCTTAGGGAGGGGAGCTGAGAGATGGAAGGGGCTGACATTTTGAGGTGTCCCTTGATGCTTGGAAACCACCGCGTGAACCATTGGACACTGCTGCCTTCCCAAGACCTGAATCCTCTTGACCGGGAATAAATCTTTTTTCCTGAGGTTTCTGGCTATTTCCTTTCCATCAAAGGTACAAATCTGATATGTTAAGACAGTGTTTCTCAACTCTGGTAGCTTTAAGATGAATGTCACGGTTCTGACAGATGAAACCCTTCAAAAGAATGTCCAGGCGTTGTTTAACTTAAAGAATCTTTTATTCAGATAACACAGTATCGGCACTACATAGTTGAACCCCAAAACTAAAACTCCCCTGCCCTGGATACAAAGTAACAAAGTACAATTCCCACCTCCAATAAAGAATCATAAATCACATTCCCCAATTAACTTGAAGCGTGCGGGCTTTCTCCCCAGCTCTCCAGCCGAAAACGCTATCAGCTCTGGGCCCAATGTCCTTGGGTTCCCACGGCAGAGTTATTATTGTTATGGCTAGCTGGACTCTTATCCCGATCCCCACTCCCAGCACCAACTAATTCTAAAAAGAAAATGGCTGCGTTTTCATCTGCTGTCAAAGCAAGGACATCCGATGTTAGCAGCATCGACACTGTGTGGACTTCAACTCCCAGAATTCCCCTGCCATTGTTTTGTGAAAAAAAAATAACGCCAGGAGCACAGATTGAGTTGTGTGCTTCCACGTTCCCTGAATAAAACTTGTCAGCCTCGCCTCTCAGAATCAAGTAAAACATGAGGTGGTCTTTTCATTGGAAAGTAAAGAGCTAGATGGGTAGATTGACTTATTGGGTGCAATTAAGTTATTTCTGATTCTTGCCAACCTCACAGATAAGTTTTTATCTACGATGATCTTCCCCAACCTGGTCTTTCATGTCTTCCAATGGCCCACCCATTCCCAAGTAATTAAATTATCCACCTTGCTGTTGGTTGTTGTCGTCTTCTCTTTCTTCCCATTGAATAATTGACTGATTAGGTGTTATTGAGTCTTGGCAATCACATAGATAGGCTATCTCCATGATGATCCGTCCCCAGCCTGGTCCTTCAGATCTTTCAGTGGTGTCCCCATTGCCACTGTAACTGTCCACCCACCTTGTTGCTGGTCATTCTCTTCTCTGTCCTTCCACTTTTTCCCATCATTTGCACTTCAGCTCCTCAGCCACCATAGCTTGGAGGTTGGAGATCCCTGATCTAAATATTTCTTATCTTGACCATCCACGGCAATCTCAGGAGTCTTCTCCAACACCAATGTTCAAAAGCATAGATACTCTTCCTGTCCTACTTCTTCAAAATCCTGGGAAACCTAACCTGTGTAAGAATCCCTATTAACAATATTCATTTCAATCAATCAGAATAGAGCTGGAAGGGACCTTGGAGGTCTTCTAGTCCAGCCCCCTGCTCAAGCAGGAGTCCCTATATCATTTCAGACAAGTGGCTGTCCAGCCTCTTCTTAAAAACCTCCAGTGATGGAGCCCCAATGATTTCAGGTGGCAAGCTGTTCCGCTGGTTAATTGTCCTCACTGTTAGGAAGTTTCTCCTTAATTCCAGGTTGCTTCTCTCCTTTTTCCCAAGCTCATGTCTACTTCACGGCAAAGATGGTGTTAATTAGGGCTGTCCATCAAATCAGAAAAGCTCTTTGGATGTTCTGTTGGTGCCAAAGGGGGAGAAGAGAGGGAGAGGGTGTCGATTCAGGTTACAAAGACGACTGTGTCATGTTGCACTTCATTTTTTTATCAGTCGTGTAAAAGTAATGAGCCTAGTTCATTACTTTTGTGTTCCCATAGCAGGTGAAAAGGGAAAAGGGTACAGGTAGTCCTCAAGTTATGACGGATCCTTTAGTGACTATTGAAGTTAGAGCAACCGCCCCCTCCCTAAAGTCCTGCAACCAGATTCACATTACTGCATTTTACATTCCCCCCTCCCCCTGGAAACCAGTGTTTACCATCACGTTGGCTTAAGCACCACCGTGAAAACAGGTCCATATCGCATGAAGAGCCACCATCACAACTTAAGGCTGTAATTGCCAGGCTCAATTACGATCCGAAATCAAAGGAGTATTCCTTCATTAGCTCTGTATTTTGGAAAAAATAGTTCGTGGAAATAACCAATAGCTGGCTGGTGCAGCTGAGCCAACTGGAAACTTTCCAGTGCACAACAGGTTTTCAGCGGTGCCCCCCAAAATATATATATTGTGCTTTGGTCCCGACGTTTTTGTATCGTCAAAATTCAGGCAGTTGACGGGCACTCTCTTTCGCTGGATATTTTACACTGTGTGCTGGAGAGAGACAGATGCAGGGTATAATTTTGAGGGGGAATATCAAATGCGGTGGCCCAGGACGTGGATCTGGGGTGGTGGAAAAGAGGTTTCGTCCACATTTGCACCTGTGAGACTGGCTATCAAGAGAAGCCGGGTTTGTGTGTGGCTGCCCGGTGAGCTTCTGTTGTGCTACTTCCTCGGTGGAAACATTGGAGAAAAAACAATCAACAAATCCGTTGATAAAATATTTGAAAAGCAATCATTTTAATAGTATTTTTATTATTATAAAAGCACAATCTTGTGTGGGATCTCTGAAGCTTAGCCGAGAAGGGAAGAGGGATTTAGGATGCAGGAAAGGAGAGTGAATCAGGATCCTGTTTTTGCCAGCAGCCACCTCTTCCCTGCCTGCCTTCTCTCAAGGCGTCACTATTTTTAATTCTTCTCAAGGTAATCAGGTCTAATTTTAAAAGATTGCCTCTCTGCCTTGATGAAGGTCCTCGGCCTCTTAGGCACGGCAGCCTCCGCACGGCAGCCTCCGTCTCCCCTCCGAAGAATTTGTCAGTCTTAGGGTCAGGGACAGGGAGGAGAGAAAAGAGGAGAGGAGACAGAGAAGAGAGGGGAGGAGAGGAGAAGAATGAGGAAGAGGGGAGGGGAGGAGAGAGGGGAAGAGAGGAATGAGGGAAGAGAGGAGAAGAATGGTGGAAGAGGGGAGGGGAAGAGAGAGGGGAAGAGAGGAATGAGGGAAGAGAGGAGAAGAATGGTAGAAGAGGGGAGAGGAGGAGAGGAGAAGAGAGGGGAGGGGAGGGGAGGAGAAAGGAAAGGAATGATGGAGAAGAGGGGAGGGGAGAGGAGAAGAATGATGGAAGAGGGGAAGAGAGGAAAGAGAGGAATGATGGAAGAGAGGAGAAGAATGGTAGAAGAGGGGAGAGGAGGAGAGGAGAAGTGGGGAGGGGAGGAGAAAGGAAAGGAATGATGGAGGAGAGGGGAGGGGAAGAGAGGAATGAGGGGAGAGGAGAGGGGAGGAGAGAGAAAAAGATGGAGGGGAGGGGAGGAGAGGCCAGGTTAGCCTTACCTTGTTTAACGAGGAAAGTGATTCAAGAGCACCTACCCAAGGAGGTCAAATGAAGGCTGTGTATTTGTTAAGTGTCCAGTTATGTGCAAATAAATAGCAAGCGCAGAGTTTTCTAGGAAGGTCCCCTGGGATTTTCAGAGAAACTCTGAATTTGGTCTTCTCGTGCCGAGCGAATTCCTCCATCACCTTAAAAGCCAGAGCCGCTGAGTTTGGGCTTAATGACATGCGAAGCGAGAATTTGCCAGAAGCGGGGTTACACCTACTCCTCAAGTTACAACAGTTCATTTAATGACTGTTCGAAGATACGACATCGCTGGCAAAAAAAATGGGATTGTTTTTCACACTTGCGACCGCTGCAGCATCCCTGCATTCGCGTGATCAAAATCCAGAACACTTGGCAACCGACTCGCATTTACGACGGCTGCAAGCATCCCGGGGTCATGCGATCCCCTTTTGCGACTTCCCCTGGCAAGCAAAATATCTGGGGAAGCCCGGTTCCCTTTCACTAACTGTGGTGATTCACTTAATAACCGAGGCAAGAGAAGTGGCAAAATGGGGGGGGGGGGCAAAACTCCCTTAACGAATGTCCCACTTAGCAACAGATTATTCCGGCCTCAATTGCCCTCGTTAAGTCCAGGACTGCCTGTATTTCTTTGGGCACCCCGCTGGTTATGCCAAACCCACGAATTGAGGATGGTGCGTGTGTTGTGTGTACCCAGCCAAACGCGGTTTGTCAAAGGGCTGTTTTTCCAGGAAGTTGTTATTCAGCAGACCGTGATTCAAACAAACCCTGGCTTCCTGCTGTGGGAGAAACCCAGGCTCTATCCTGGCTCTGCTCAGTGTTGGGGTTAAATCTGCAAGAGATTGCTCCTAGGGGGGGGGAACCCTCTTTTTGACGGCCAGTGTCCCTTTCTTTTGGACTCCTGAAAGAAAGCCAGGCGTCTCTCAGCAGTGGGTGTGCAATTGAAGGCTTGCCTTGGCCTAATTGAAGGAATTGTAGTTCTTCAGATTCCAGTAAAATAGCTGAGCTGGGATAGGAGGGGGGGGTTTGAGCCTCCACCCGTCTTACACTTCTTCCTTCGGGCCCTTCATTGACTGTGTTTCGTTCTGCTAAGCTTGGCACCACCAGCATAGCTGGCGGGGGCCTGTGTAACCGCCCACGTCATCCTGCAGGAGGTAAGACCTCTGGGCTGGTTGAAGGAGAACATGGCTACCTAGCAAGGCACCCGTGCCCATTTTCCTTGGCTTCAAAGCCCCTCTGCAGCTTGACTCATCTGCCGGTTAGGCCAAAACGAGGAGCGGAGTTTCTCCAAATGGAGAGCGGCGATCTTGGCTCCAGGGATTGGAGATTCTCGGTCCTCCAAGTCACAGTTGTCCCAAAGGTGCTTTTTCAGGACTTCCTTGTTTTTCCTTTGAAGACGTTTCGCTTCTCATCCCAGAACCGTGATGGCGAACCTATGGCACGGGGGCCACAGGGTGGCACACAGAGCCCTCTCTGTGGGCACGCACGCTGTCGGCCCAGACTTAGGCCTACAGTTGGGTTTTATAAAACCTTTTCGCTTTAGGCCTCTGCTGCCATGTGCAAAAAAAAAGGTTCAATCAATCAATCAATCGATGTCAACTTCACGCAGGGAAAAAAAAGATCTCGCAAAGTTGGAATTGATTGATTGAACTTTTTAGTCCCACCCAGTCTGCCGTTACCACTGCAGCCACGCCCACCCAAAGGGCCACACCCACCCAATGGGCCACACCCACTTGGCACCCGATGATACATGTGGGTTTTGGGGTTGGAGTTTTGGCACTCGGTCCCTAAAAGGTTCGCCATCACTGTCCCAGAAGCTTCTTCAGGTCTGACTGGATGGTGGGGGAAAGGGAAGGATTTATACTCCTCGCAGACAGCTGGACGTTTGCCTCCTTTTTCGAGAGTCGTTGAGGCCCCTCGGAGCTTGTAAATCCTTCCCTCCTCCACCATCCAGTCGGAGCTGAAGAAGCCTCTGGGAGGAGAAGCGAAACGTCTTCAAAGAAACATCTCTGGGATTGCTCCGGTGACGTTTTGTCTTGTGAGAAGGACACGCAACCCGAACTCTGCCACCTGGGATCAACACCCTACTTGCCCTTAAATATTGGCAAAAGCTAGCCTTGGATTCAGACCAGATCCCCTTTTGTCTTCCTCCCTCCAAGATCAACTCTGGCCGTGGAATGGAGCTTTGTGCTTTTTTTCCCCCCCAAGTGGCATTTCTCAGCCTTGGCCATTTTCCAGAGGTGTGGACGTCCAACCCCAAGAAATCCCCAGCCAGCTAGGAAGGGACAAGTAGATCCCGTTTGGAATCTTTGAGGCTTAGCCAAGAAGAAAAGAGGAATGTATCTTGGGCCAGCAAGGCTGGCTGGTGAATTCTGGGAGTGATAGTAGTGTTCCAGTATTTGAGGGGCTGCCACAAATACTGTTCTCCAAAGCCCAAGAGGGCAGGAGAAGAAACAACAGTTGGAAACTGACCAAAGAGAGAAGCAACCTGGAATTAAGGAGAAACTTCCTGACGGGGAGGACAATTAACCGGTGGAACAGCTTGCCA